>NW_028261383.1:147468122-147784997 GCF_051295495.1 Thamnophis sirtalis | reverse complement strand
AAAGAGAAAGGGCTGTATGGTAGGACTATGCACATCTTCCCAAACAGATACTCTGAAACACATAGAAACAAGCATGATGCACTTATTTTGAAGATGTTAAGGCATCAATCATTTTTTTAGATTTACACAATATTTTGAATACTGTCACTCACATTTCTCCACTTGAGTGAGAATGTATTTCCATTATTTTGCCAGCTATGATCACTCCTTATAATGATTTTCAGAGATCTAATATTTGGCATCCTTTGTTGCCTTCAGCATTAATTTCTAACACGACACTGATTTTTAGGCAATATTTCTTTTAAAAGAAATGCCACTTAAGACCTTTTTTACAACAAACTCCTGAAAATGGGAGAACTAGGCACATCTCCCTCCCTAAAGGTAAAGGTTCCCATTGCACATATGTGCTACTCGTTCCTAACTCTAGGGGGCAGTGCTCATCTCTGTTTCAAAGCCGAAGAGCCAGCGCTGTCCAAAGATGTCTCCGTGGTCATGTGGCCGACATGACTAAATGCTGAAGGTGCACAGAATGTTGTTACCTTCCCACCAAAGGTGGTTCCTATTTTTCTACTTGCATTTTTACATGCTTTCGAACATCTAGGTTGGCAGAAGCTGGGACAAGTGACGGGAGCTCACTCCATTACGCATCGCTAGGGATTTGAACAGTTGAACTGCAACTGATTGACAAGCTCAGTGTCTTAACCACTGAGCCACCACGTCCCAAGTTCTCCCTCCCTACTAATAGGCTATGAACCTCTCCCATAGTAAAAAATAACCCCCCTAATCTGGATGTTAAAGAAAAATGTTGTTTCTCTGTTGAATATGGAAAACTTCTGCACAGAGCCTTTCCCATTGACTGGACATGAGGAAAGTATTCCTAGTGCAAGGTTAAAATGCATGTCAGCAGTAGGAATTAGCTCTCATGGCACTGTAATCTCCCTGTCTTCTTCTGTCAGCTCTGTCTCCTGAACTTCCTCCAGTCAAAAACCCTCATCTACTTTCTGCTGATTACTGTATTTTTTAAAGTGTCAACAGATGGCGCCATTATTTTACATTAAGTTTCACAATGGTGACATAGCATAATTTGTGCTTAGATGCATAATCCTCTGCAAAAGTTAGGCATTGTATGAAGCAGCAAAATTATTGCAATCAACAACCCATTGACTTCTGAATAGAGGCCTATCAGAAATAACAGAAACTATTAAATTCAACGTTATCAGCCTATATTTCAGATACCAACTGAAAACTTAAAAAAACTCATTCTTTGTTCTTGAGATGGGTGATAATGAATTAAATTAAAACCACGTAAATTTATTGGTCATATTATTGTGACTTGACACTATGTTGCATTTTGATTTGCTGTGTATTTGTCTAACAGGATTCACTTACAATGTAATCATTATGCCCATAGTTTAAACAAATTATCAAAACCATTGCAAACTATTATGAGAAAGGGAACATGGCTTTTGTGTGACAACTATATATTAGAAATAGTAAAGTAGGGCATGCATATTTCATAACAATATTTTAATTCCTTCCCCCCAAATATAAAGAGTTGAAGATATTTTTTAAATATTAAGTTGTTAAGCCATAGAGAAAAGCAAAGAACTATATTTAATGCTATTTAGGAAAAAAATATTTGCTGTTGTTTTTTATTTTCATGAAGTCAGTTTATACTGATGGCAAAAAGAAGGTAAGGCCTGAATCATATATAGATGTAAATAATTTCTAACTAGCGTTAAAATTCCTACCAGAAAGGAGCCATTCTCTATTATAAAGATGCTGGGAAACATTTTTTCCAAGCCAAGTTAGCTAAAATGTCTGATAATTTATGTTACAATACTTTCATTAGAAACACTAGTTTCTCTTGAAAGTAACTACAATAAAAGCAGCTGTTGAGATATTTTTAAAAGTAACATTTGTACAAGTCAGAACAAATATTAGTCCACATTCATATCTGAAGTACATTCCATTGCATTTGGTCAAGGTCTAACACTGCCATCCTGAACACATTTACTACTACAGAGTTAAGCCCACCAAAACCAGTGGGACTGATTTCAATTTTTTTAAAAAAATGAACAAGACTGTCCTGTTAATTTAGTTCTGCCTAGACTAACAAATTCAAACCTGAAATGATAACTGAATGTGATCATTTTGAAGTCCCATTGAAAAGAATGGTTGTTCTACAACCACAATTTTCTTAGGATTGGCCACAATTTATTATACAATTATACAGTTATATATCCAGGTCTCAAAATGTTGCATATTGTTTCTCTATGTGAATAACTCCCCTGTCTCTGTATATTTGTCTTTAGTATGTGGAGAAAGTTAAATAAGGATGTTTTTATTTTTACAGTTACACAACACAGGAAGATATTAATAGCAGAAGTAACAACTAATTTCCATGTAAAACCAAACTGATGGAACTTTAGCAATGTAATTTAGTAAACATAATTATGTAATGCACCCACTTCAATATCCTTTTGGAGCAGGTATAATGTGCAATTTTGGGATAACATTGGATTTTAATTGAAACTTTCAGGCTAAACAAAGTCTCTTTAGAGGTTGAGCTAATGACTAATAATCCCTGACTTTTTATTTTTGTTTTTAGGATCTGTTTTGAACACAGATATTTTCAGATTTTTGAATGGTTGAATCTCTTCTCTGCAACCTCTCCTATTTTTCATTCTATCAATATTGTTTCAATTAAGAGATTGTATGAGAATGCACCACACATACCGCCCAATCCTATGCATTCAGAAGGGCTCATTCCTTAATAAAATATAGGCTCACAGCTTTCAAACTTGTATCTTTTTTTTATATGCCATGCATTACAAAAAATTAAATTGGCAATCTCCTTTAAAACATGGATAAGTTCAATATGTATAAAATGGCATATTGCAATAATTTCTAGAAAGTTCAGGTTCTATGCTTTGCTTGTGATTTGTTACTAACATCACAGTGACAGGGGAGAGTGGAGTGGGGGCATAAAGCATGTCAACGGGGAAACGAAAAAGAGGGAGAAAAGCTGAGCTATCAGTCAAGGCTGCCAGTCACTAACGGACTGGACTGAGAACAACGAGGTGCAAATCAGAGGAATTAAACCAGAAATCTTTTATTTGGGGGGAGCACTAGATTCCCCCTCCCCATATCCAGCCCTTTTCTGCAACCCTGAATATACCCCCAAACAAGGCAGGAGCAACGTGAAAACCAACCATTGTGTTTTGATCTCATTTTTGATCCATCATAACTTGGGGGGAGGGGAGAAGAAAAACTTGAGGTGGTTCAAATTCTGATTCTTTGCACCTGGTGATTCTCCCTGTTCCAGATTTACAGCCATAAATGCCCCCTTGAATGTTACAGGTATTAAAAGCCAGGCCAAAAAAGAGCAGCCAAGTGCCAACAAAGAATCTACAAATGACATGTGGTTTGGGCCAATAATGAGGCAGCTTAATATATCTCCCTTTTTTAAAAAATTAGTCTGTTATTGTTGTTATTATTATGGCAATCGTCAAATAAAAAAAGGGAGAACTGTGCAGCAGGGTGATGGTGAATCATAAACAGAGGGAAGTGATCACGTCAGCAGCTGCATCATGATTCTGTTTGTTACGTCTTTCTACCAGTTTGATCAGTTCTAGCATGCTTTAAAAAAAAACACCCCATAATCCACAGGCATGCAGAAGGATCAGCTCGCTAATGGCATCTTACCCTCATCCCCTCAAATCGGGACAACGCTCTTAAAGGCCTCAAGGCTCTGAGTGTCCTAAGGGATTTAATGGCACCTAGTTCCGAGTAGCCCAGGGCATTAGCTATAAGGCTGACTAAAGAGACCTACACAGAAAACAGGAAAAGAAAGGAAAAAGAAAAAAGAAAAAAGAAGAGGTTCCAGACTGTTAGCATAAATCCCCTAGCACTGGCAGTATATTCATCCCCCAAATTGGACTGTAGGCCCGAGCCACCCCCGTTTACAGTGACACCGAAGCAGGCAATGGCCATCAGCTGCCTACAGCACTTCACTGAAAGGACCTGGAAGGAAATAATGTAGTTGAGAGAGGCATAAATATAAAACAAAGGGGGAAAAATAAGTGAGAGAGAGAGAAAGAGAGGCACAGGCACACACAGACGGAAACAGGGTCTGTTGGAGATTAGGAGCCCAAACGGATGACAAGAACCTTACCCTCGCCCTCTTAACAGTCTGCAGGATCCCAGCAGCTCCCATTAAATTAAGCCAGACAAATTTTTAAAGGACCTATGAAAAAGAATACAGATAAATACACACACTGCACAAACCTCCTTAATTCTCTCATTCAGATGGGGATGGGGATGTGGGATGACCCACCGACATCGCATCCCAAAATTAAGAGAAAAACAAATATCCAGCTTTCCGTGTTTCTACTCTGAAAGAGCAGTTTGTTTCTTAAGAAACCTTCTGTGTCAGAGCAAAGACTTTCTGAAGGTTTCATATTAGCTTTCTGTTTCCTGGTGTGGGGAATAGGTGGCATGAATGGTTCCACCACAAAAGCGCGTAGGACAAAATCGCGCTCGACAAAAGCGCGCTGTGACATCATCACAGCGCGACGAAAAAGATAGAAAAATGTAAAAATAAAGCGAAAACCTTACCCTAAGCCCCCCAAACCTAACCCTAAACCTAACCCTAAACCTAACTCTTAACCTAACCCTAAACCTAACCCTAAACCTAACCGTTAAAGTAACGAAAAACCTAACGCTAACCCTTATCCTAACCCTAACGCTAACGCTAACGCTCTAAAGCTAACCCTAACCCTTAACCTAACCCTAACCCTAACCCTAACCCTAACCCTTACCTTTATGTGAATCGGCTTGCTTTAATTTAATTTTTATTAATTTTTATTTGAATTTTTCGATCTTTTTCGTCGCGCTGTGATGACGTCAAAGGCGCGATTTTGTCGATCGCGCTTTTGCCGTCCGCGCTTTTGACGGGTCACGGGCATGAATAGCTATTGCAATCCAAAGAATCTGAAGGCCATCTAGTGGAGAAGGGTATTGTTTTCTCTTATTGTTAAGTTATAATAGGACTGCATTGTACTACAGGTTGGGGATGCTGTACTCTTTATTGCACAAAGGTGTTTTTTCAATAGGCAGTTGGAGTCTTTTTCAAAAAGCAATTGGAAAAAATAGCACTTTTGAGACAACTATAATCTGCATGACTGAGAATCTCCACAGACATTCTTTATTGCAAAGTATGCATCATGTTGGAATGCAGCATGTTAGCTTCTTGCCAATGTTTATACAGGATAGGACTGATGAGAATCGGGGGTTCTACAACATTTGAAATTGGAGTTCAGCATAAGATGCCAGTTCCTGTTCTAATGCCTGGGAATGCATTCTGGGAGCCAGTTCATGAATTATTACCATTTGCAGTATGGCGGCTGCTTCCAGGATTGGCTCCCATTTTGCTCTGGAAGTTCTGGAATAAGTACAAATAATATGACCAGGCTCAACATACCTCTGATTCTGATTATAGGCTATATAGTCTATCTACTGACCTGCACTGTAGCAACAGAATTACAGGTCCATAACATTCAATGTAGAGCCATTCAACCTGCAGTGGATTTGGGAAAATAATAAAATAACATTTGCCTAGCCAAAGTCCTTGGGAGAGACTCAGTATGTGGATCAAAATGCCAGATCCAATCTAAACATTTGGCTGGCTGCAACCAACTGTAATAATAATGTGGTGTCCTGCATAGCACTTAAGCTTTTACAGAAACATAAAGAGTAAGTATGGATAAACTAAAATTCTTCCTCTTTCTTTGTCTCTCATTCTCTCTTTTGATACATATTATGGGATGCACGGCACATATGTACCTATGAGGGTACACAGAAATTTCAGTACTGTACTACCTTTAAAAGAAATATTTTCACTTATTTCTCCCTAAAACATCTTGCCTATCATGTTGAAACGTAACCTTCCATAAGTAAGCCATGCTTTATTGCAGACTGTTTTAAAAATATTAATTTTAGTTAACATTTATGTTAATTAAATAGAATACAGTAGTACTGCCAGGAATGCTCCAAAGGAGAGGAAAGTACTTTTAAGCAACTGCCAAAGAACTAAAATTAAGGACAGTGTTTTTTTCAGGGCTGGCAACCAGATTGGAGAATAATATGCTGAAGCTTTGAAAGTCTAGTAATATATATTTGATCTGGCTGGGAGAAGCAACTGATTATCTCAAAGTACTCTTCAAAAAGCAACTGGACTTTCTTGGTTGATCAACAAAGAAATCCATAAAAGCCTTGGGGATAATCATGACCTGGATGATTGAGAATCTCCATAGACAATTGATTGTCTCCCATTTTGGGAAGATTCGCTCCAGAAACAGTTTGTCCATTGTAGGGTTGGCCTTCTGGAATGGCTTCCACCAGGTGTGTTTGGCCCCAGTCTTGGTCTCCCTCCAGAACCATTTCAGTTCCAGAGTGCATTTGGGGACTGACACCAAATATTCTTCAAAGTTTAGGTTTGTCTATTTTGACTTCTGGTTTTATGTTACAATTTTTTCAATGTTATTGCTATTTTTTTTTATTCTGTGAACCCCAGAGAGTCTGTGTAGGATAGTGTCAGGACATACATGTGAAAAAATAAATAATTATAAGGTAGGCAACATGGGTCTATCTTCAGATCCCTTCACTGTTGTTCACCCTAATCTTGTTCAAGTGGAATTCCAATTGCCGTGTCCAACATGAAGCCATTTTTTAATAAGCAAATCTCCTATCACAACTATTTTGTCAGTATTTCAATTGCATGTTTTCAAAATGCCAATGTTTCATGGCCCAATAAGTTATCTATTCTGTATTGGTTAAGGAAATGATAGATGGACTCTGTAAGTTGGTCAAGGAGCACTAGAATACCTGAACTAAATGGAGGGTGGATAAAAGAAAATTTGAAAACCTAATAACTGAAAAGTGGGAATAAGTCAATAAATAAAAAATAGGTAAACTGATAAAGACATCAGTTTACAATAAATGAAACCAGAAATGTATTTGAAAATGTATCAGTGTTGGGATAATGGTAAAATATCTAATTTTTTTAAAAAAATAATTCTATTTTTAAAATGTCAGACAATTCATAATTGTACTTCAGCAATATTTTGCCCATCCATGCAAAAGCACTGAAAGATAAAATATCTTAATAGACAATTGTAACTATGGGACATATTCCTTTAATATAATATAATTACACCCAAAATAAGAGCCAGTGAACTCAATGCAACTTACTTCTTAGTAGACATGAATATAATTGTATTTTAAATTTCATTGATTTCAATGAAAAGTAATAGATGTGACTAATCGCTTCCACTGGAATATGTCAGATGGAACAGACTTTCAAATTCTGAAAACTGGTCTTTTAGCCAATCCTGAATGAATGCTAGGGGTTTGGAACAGAGATGCTCTCTTAAGCAAGAAAGAAGAAATGGATGAAAAAAAATGTTATCTAGGATAGTCTCTTCTGTAGGGTCCTATAAATGAGAATGTTTCCTGTCTCAACAATTAAAGATCTTAGCAGGAAGAAACTTCTATTTCTTGAAGGAGGATAAGTGGGCAATGCTGTTTTAGAAGAAGCTCTTTCAGCCTCAGTTGCCCTCTGAAATTTATTAAAGCGACTGGATTTTTTTTCACACATCTCCAACACACTGAAACAAAATGATGTGGATGTCTTATGAGTTGCAGGGACTTGAATAAGTGAGGTCATGTTATTTTTTTTCCAGGCTGATGGCCATGATTACATGACCAATGCCCCAGTGCTTTGTTTGCATGTGGGAGACATTGACACATGTACAAAAGGATGAACTTTCAATCATGTAGTCATGACCATATCTTGACTTTTTTGCCTCCTCTCCAGGTGATTCTGAAGATATAGAAATCCCTCTGAATATTAGCAGTTATGGGTAAATAACTGTTAATGAAAAACAGGTATTGAGGTGAATATAGTTAGATCACACTTTTAAAATACTATTCACTCAAAATTAGGGGTAAATATAATATCAACATCTGTCCAAAAAAACAAATCCATGTTTGGTTTACTCAACAGTAAGTCCCACTGTGTTCAATGAGCCTTACTTTCTAGCAAGAGTGCTGAGGATCCAATTTTAGAACAATGCTTATGGATAGGAATTAGGAATGGTCTTGCATTGCATTTATGGTTTGCATTTGTAGATAAGCAATATAGGAAAGAAAAGGATAATCTTATAAAAATCTAAATTTTGGAGCTTAAAGATCCCCTTGGAGAAAAAAAATACACTTAGGGAACGACAGTTATGTTAAGGAGATGATTTTTTTCTCAACACAAACAGACATTGAATATTATTTTTGTTTTAAAAATAGATCCAGGATATATTTCTCTAAACGTTGAACCTTAACTCTGGACTAATTAGAAACATATTGATTATTTACACAAGATAATATGTTAGTTTTCAAATGATAAATTCATATATAGATTTGATATTTTGATATTGGACTAATAGTAATTACATTTTTTCCTAAAGAATGAAACAAAAAATAAAACAGTATAGGGCAGCACAGTAGTAACGAACTATACTGAAGATGTATGTGGGGAAACAAATGCACAAAGATACTCAATGTCTGTGGAAATCTGAAGAGAACAAGAAAAGAAAATTGTCCCCAAATGTAAAAAAATATTAGTGATCACAGTATTTCCCATTAACAATGCAACATTAAATCATGCAGACCGCTAATGCCTTTTTAGCTAAGAGTAGGATGGACTTTTGTTTTAAAAGATCAAGGTCAACTTCATTTTGCTTCTGCCCACAATTTAAAAACATTTAATGCATTGTTTGTAAATTTCATTTAAGTGGCAACATTAACAATAACGCTATATACAAGTAAGGACCAGAAAATATTACATCACTTTCAGGTCTTCTATTCCACAAAAATAGCACGTTAATAAATAATACAGATGGTCAATGGACATTCCCATTGCTTCAAGAAAATAAGTATTTTGAGACCCAAAGTATATTAAATTAGAATTTAAAAATTAGGTATATAAATGTAAGATACATGCATGAGGCAAGTATGTGTTCAGTTTGCCTTTTGGATCTCAGTCTTTTGAAGGGTAAATTGTGACAAAAAAAGACAATAGTTCTGTAAAGTGGCTTTGGGAATATTATCTAATATTTGTAACTATTCATAATTTGTCTCCTCCATATCTTATGCCTATGACTGGTGAAGATTTTGAAGGAAAGGCCACATTATTCAAGAGATGCTGAAAGCAGCACGGGGAAGAAGAACTGAAAAGACAATCATTTAAACCTTCTCTAGTGGAATTGAAAGAGACTGCATTTTTCACCAAAGATCTTATCTCTTAAGGAGAAGCAAACATATTCTTGCAGTGGTACAAACGTGTCTTTCACTTTTGACCAAGATAGATCAAGATAAATTTTGAATGCGAGCCTTTCAATTTTTCCAATTCATTTTTTTTGTTATTTTATTTTAGGTAAGGTAAGATAGCTTTAATGCATTCTCACTCTATCAGCACATTGTAGAACTCAGTGATTCATTTCTTTGTTTGAGATTTTTGATGGAAGGAGAATTCATGCATCTTAATAGAGCAATAGAAGTTAAATCTGCTTTGCATTTCTGCTTGTTTCTATCTGTCTTTACTATTTTTGTGGCATTTTCTCAAGTTCATTCCTCATTCGAATCTCAGTGAAAGAGTGGACCTGAAAGTGAAATATGGAAAACCTCCTCAACAATTAACATTTTGGGTTGTAGCGAGTAAGAATGGAAACAACAGAATGTTTTGCCTTAGAAAAGATTTAGAAAGAAAAAAGGGTAAAAATGTGAGGTCTTATTTATTTAAATAGAGATACTATCTCTTCAAAAAAGCAGCAAAAAGAAAAAAAAGATACCTACTGCTACAATGAGGAAATCCAACCAACACCAGGCATTTGTGAAGAATTTCACAAATCCATAGGCACACCACTTCAACAACATTTCAAGGATAAAGATGTAGGTGAAGACTTTGTCAGCATATTCCAGGACGGTGCGTATTGTTTTTCTCTGTTCTATATAAATATCCTCAAAGGCCTAAGGAACAAAAAAACAGTAATTATTATTATACCTTAGTCTTGGCATTAGAGAGCTACAAAGGTGGTTTGTTTTGATCTCCTGTATTTTTCGGAGTATAAGTCGCACCAGAGTATAAGAGGCACCAAGATTTTGAAAAGGTAAATTTTTTAAAAAGGTTTTTGCACTCTGCAGGCCTCCCAAACCCTCTGCACGACTCATTATTTGTGAAAAATGGGGCCTGCAGAGTGTTTGAGAGGCCTGGAAAGTGCTCTTGGGAGCTGGGGGGGGGGGCAAAAATGGCCCATTTTTTTGCAAAACACAGGGCATGCATAGGCTTTGGAGTGCTCCTGGGGGCTGGGTGGACAAAAAGCACTTTACAGGCCTCCCAAAGCCTCTGCACATCCATTTTTGTGAAAGGGGCGATTTCGGGAGGCCAAAAATGCTGTATTCAGTGTATAAGATGCACCCAGATTTTCTCCCTCTTTTTTGGGGGGGGGGGAAGGTGCAGCTTATACTCTGAAAAATACGGTAGATTCTTCTAGAGGATGCTGTTGTAGATGAATTCAGTTTACACACATATATTTTTTTGTGATCTCCCAGCATTTAACTACAGGTTCCCTTGACTTACAAGCTTGACTTGTGCAAGTGAAGGACTGGTGCGCACGTACATGCACACACCACAAGTCTAGATGTGTGTGTGCCCAGGCCCGCTGCTTGTGTAAGTCAAGCTGCACCCACACACGCTTACATGGGCCAGCCTGCAACTTGGTTGCAAATAGGCCAGTCTTGTAGCGGGCTATGGCCCAGGAGTTGGGAACCCCACCTTATGTGGTTGCCTTGACTTACGACCATAAAGCAGAGGTGGGTTGCTGCTGGTTTGGCCCGGATTGAGTGAGTGTCGGGAGGCTCTGCCCATCTTCCCGGGCACTTCTGCGCATGCGTAAAGTATCACATGCATGCATGAATGCACACAGGAGTGCGCCTGAACAGGTAGTAGAAAAATTGGTAACCCACCTGTGCCATAAAGGCTATGACCAGAAATCTGCTCATACGTCAAGGACTACCTGTATTAACTCAAAGCCTGCCTAACGAGGCAAAGGAGTTAAGCTCAGATCTTTAGAGCCCAATTACTACCCCTGTTTCCTTCCTAAAATCAAACATTATGATATTTGTCAGATTTGATCTGTCTGAGATCTTCTCTTTGTTTCCATACTGCCCAGTCTTAAGGAGGGACCAAAACCAGCAGAGGAAAGACTACAGTATTGTTTTCAGATAGGGATTTAGAGTACATAATTCTCATGCTTCTCTGGCTAAGCACAAATGGCCATTTAGTATTTATTACAAAATGCACCTGAGACAAAATTAAGCACCTTAAGCCTTGTCATGAACATGAAATACTGTTGCAAGGGGAGAAGAGGCCAATCTTTTCCCTAAAAGACTCTTCCACCTCAGTGTAAGGTCCTGCAGGAATATATGGAATAGCCTAAAAAGCAGTCAAATATATTACTACAAAATCCTTCTGCAGTAGCTTTAGGGATGATTTTCACTGTGAATGTGCCAGGGAGGAATAATTTCCTACCATGCAACTAGGACACCTCTGGTTGCTGCTACCTAACATTTTTCTCCCAAAAAAGAGAAGACATTTGCAGTTGATTCATGAATTTCACATACTGTTCAGTTTGACTAACAAAACAAAATGTTGCTCACCAAAGCTCCACTGCTGAGCAAGATCATGAAGATAATGAAGGTTTCAAACCAGTTATGTTCCACAATGAGAAAACACGTCTTTCTTAAATTCCACCAAGACTTTCCCAGTCCATCTTCTATGCTGACTTGGCAGATCTTGAACCGTTGCACACAGCCTGCAAAGGTAAAATTAATTTTGTTATTAATTTTGTTACAGATAACAATCCCAAGAGTTAGACATTTTCCAGCTGTAAGATATTTTCCCATCATTCATTCATTCATTCATTCATTCATTCATTCATTCATTCATTCATTCATTCCAAAATGCTGTCAATTAAAATTAACACTGAATTACAAAAGATTTTACAGATGTACAAATCTGTAGAGTTGTGCAAGTTTAATAGTTAGATCTCAAACCTCTAATAACATGTTATCAAAAGGAAACAAGTTAGTGATTTGATAAAATAATATAGTAAAATATTGCTATAAATATTATAAGAGGCATAATAGTTTCAATCATGTGGTTAAATAGCATCTTTGCACCTTCTTCATGATACTTTAGAGATTGGTGAAAATTTATAATATTAATATAATTTCACATTCTATTTGATTTATTACAAATGTCTCCAATCTGTGGCCCATGGGTCACATATGGCCCCGGATAGCTAGCAATGTGGCCTCACAAGATTGTAAACTTTTAACATTATTATATGATTTTATATTATAAAAGTATATATTTTATATGTGGCCCAAGAAAATTCCTTTTCACTCAATGCAGCCCAGGCAAACATAAGGGTTGGATTTATTACATTCACCATTCCCTCCAAATGGGATTAATCAGGCCATTGAACAAGTGAAGGTAGAAGGAATACCTAAACCAAATTAAAAGGCTAAGAATAGAAATATAACATTGATTCTTTGTTGTGGTCTCTGTGCATCACCCATATGAGTAATGCATCTACCTTTGTCCTGTTCATTCAGAGCTGAAGCAGATTGTGAGAAACACACTGCCAAATGTGCATGATCTTTATTCCAGAAGGACTCGCAGTTCAGTCATTTTGTGCAGTTCCTCTGTTCCAACTATTACCACTAACTCCAATGTTTGAGGTTCTCTAAGCATGGTACATGGCCCCAGCCTTCGACCTTTGCTCACCAGAATTGTCATGATACAATATTCAGTCTTGAACAAATAAATCTTTCAGTCATGCATTTTGGGAAGCCATTCTTCACCACGTCTATCATAGAAGGTGTACCTGCCCACCATTTAGCCCTATCCTCAACATATAGAGGCCATAGTGAGGAAAAAGTTCCTTGCCCATAACTATTGAACAGTTTTTTTGTATATTTCCACAGTGATGAGGAGGTTGGGGAGGAACTTTGACCAGTGCTGGAGTCTGGCGAAAGCTCTGATCGATGCTCTGTGTTGGACACAGAGATAGAGCCAGGACTGTCTGACATTTCCCAGCCACCAGAGAGGCAGCTGCCTCTGGATGCTGATATGAGTGAGGAAGAAGAACATCTGGGCCTGTTCCAGATGCACGTATGTGCAGAACAGTTAAGAGAGGTGAACAACAGAGGACAAGGAGTCGGCTCGGGAAGCAAAGCACACATGGACGTTGGATGGTCCCTCCCTGGCTGGTGAATAAATAGAAAGAAAGTAGTTGTCGTAGGAGACAATGGTTCATATTTCTGAAGCTTTTGCTCATTGTGTTTCGTGCCACAAAGACTGCTTGCCAGAACTTAACTTGCAGCCTTTTGGCAGGGAGGTCAGGCCCTTGCAATTATTGCAAGGAACTGATAAGGTCTGTTACTGCAGTTAACTCCTTGAAAGACTATTGCCTGGACTTTTTGGTGGGTGAATGCAATTAATTCACAAGAGATAAATAAAGAGGGATTTTTCATGAGAAGGAGTCTGTTTCTTGCTTCTGCTAAGGCTGGGTCAGAACACCATCTTTCCTTTTTCAGTTGTTTGTTTTGTTAAGTTTATCTTGAAATTCCTATTGTCTCAAAAAAATTAAAGCAGAAACTGCAGAAGGCAATTGTTGTATGAACTGCCATGTAAATGTCCACCAAAGTCCCTATATTGTATTATGATATTATGTTGTGGACTTTGCAGCAAATGAAAAATGATGAATTCTTCCCATTGTCCTGAGGACTTTTACATATACCCCATATTCAGTATCACCTTCAGTAAAGCATGCATCAGGATCCAAGTACTCTTCTGGTGCTTCCACAGGTACCTCTTCTACCTCTGGCTTTATATCTATGGTGCTCCCCTCTGATGAGCTTGTATCATCCAGCTTCTGGAATAAATATGATAGCAAGAACATCAGGTGAGACTCTTCACAGAAAACAAAACAAGGATATTCTGGAGACTCAAAACAAAATCTTAAAAGAAGAGACTGAGGGAACAAGAATGATTAGTGTTGAGAAAATTGAGAGGAAGAGCCGAGATAGGGATGATAAAATAAGCCCTAGGTCAACCTGTAACAGACAAATTAATAAAACAGACTTTCATTTTTCTGTAGAAGTGTGCCACTCAGTATTAACAGTATTATATTTCCTTGTCTTACTTCCTCAAAACACCTGGTTTTCAGACTGAGGAAATTGATTCTGACCTGAATAGCCTAGCCAGAAAAAAATGTAAATAGGAATTTAATTATCTACCAGCTTCTGCATTTCCCAAATTTATCTTTAATTTGCTGCAGCTGGTCTTTCCTTTAATTCCTATGAGTGATATATTAATACTGTACAAAGCATTTCATTATTTTAAGATGCATTTTTCCAAATATGGATAACAACACCAGATTTATGGGCATCTGCTGATTGCAAGGCTCTATGCTATAGCCATCAACCCCCTTTATGCTTCACAACAACCTAGCACTCTGATCAAAACACCAATCCACTTCATTGTGAAGCTTTGTTCTCTTGTCACCCCGGAATACAAATGGCTACTCCAGATGATGGCATGACAACATGGTTTGAGCATCGGGTCATACCTCTTTGCTGCCGCCAGCGTCCGTGTCACTGCTGAAATCTTCTGTGTTGAGGTTCTCAAAGTCAGACTCACCCACAGCAATGGGAACACGGACAGTGAGGTGAGGGTTGTTGATGAATGACATGTGGTCTTCATCAATGATGTACTTCTCTACACTGCTGCCAATGCCACTGGTGGTGCCATTCCCATTCTTCTGATAATCAATCTCCCGATTGATATCTGCCCCTGTATGGTTAGCAATGCAGTTCATCTTCTTGTCATACAGCTCGTCCAGTGGCTTCACTTCATCTGCCTCCCTCTGCTTGAAGTGCGTCTGTACAAATTCATGCACTTTAATCTTTATCCAAGCAATGCCCTTTTTGATGCGGATGACAGAGATCTGCAAGTTGTTCATTTCACCATCATCATCACTGGCTGCAAGGTTGTCTGCACTAAAAGAGCTCAGCAACAAGGCCAAGAACAGATTCAGCACCTGAATGAGCAGAAAAGGCAGATCAGGGCAATGCTTCTTAACAAGCTCTCTTTGGACAATTGCTGCATTTCTCCCACAAAAACACTGTTTTCATCTGGCAGTAGAAGGAAAAGTGAGACAGCTTTGCTGGGAACCAAATTGCCAGTAGGCTCCTTCAATAACACCAGTAAAACAACAATAATTCTCTGATAACTGCTAAGTAAGAATGAATTTGCTTATTGATTTTTCTCTCCCTTTTTCATTTTGTAATTCGGTGCCACACATATAGATGGTATGTGTGTGTTAATGCGTATGTATATGTGTGTATAAACACTCCTATAATACAATACATTTTTAAGTACATATTCTTACACACACACATTATATACATAGCATGTCTGTGTGTATTTCATTCATTCACTCATTCAGTTATGTATTCATTCATTCTTATAAGAAAGCAGTAATAAAAAAAACCTGTGAAGTTAATAGAATCTTTCTGGGTGCAGCATGAAATCTTATTGATTAGAGACAGCAACTGCATCATAAACCTCAACATTTGGAACTATATATTTTATTCTGTTTTTTCCCCCTGCCACCCTTGAAAGACTTTAAGACTTTGGTTACAGGCGGAATGTGACCAAATTTTTAATTAATTTGCTCTCCCCACCACCCCCCTTTTGCACGGACATATAGTAGGTTGTGAAACATTTTGAATTCAAGGGCAAAAGATGCTTCTTATTGTACAGGGTACAAACATGGCCTCAATCTGCAACTCCCTGAAACAACTGATTCTTTTCCTAGAATAGCAAAATCTTTCCTTGGAATCTGAAGCATGGCACAGCTGTAATTCATACATATTCCATTTTTTTCTATTTTCAACCCATTCAAGATAATGATGCTAGTATAAGCATCTCAAGAAGCAATGTGGAAAGAAAGCAAATTTTGGAATCATGATTGAAGAGAGGGTGATTATATAGATATTCAATGCTGTTTGCATTGAATGCATTCTATCCAGCATTTGAACAGTTGGGTGATTCACTTTGTTTCTCCTAATAACACTGGAAAATTAGCATTGGGACCATTTTTAAATCTAGCATATTTAATATAGGGAATTAAGCATCTTATTTGATTCCCCATTTTGAAATACAGTACATAATTGTATCTCCTCAAGTGAAGAGACCCGCCTCATCACAGGGGTAGAGTGGGGTTGGGAGGTGTTTCCCAGGAAGGTTGAGTGTATCCAAAATTATATATACCCCAGCAGGGTAACCTATGGGGAATAGCATCGTAACTGACAGCTAAAGCAAACAGAACTCGTCATTGGATAGCAGTGATATAGGAGGATATGAGGCAGATGATCAATTTTGTGAGAATAGCAAATACTGCATGAAAGAAGGCAATGGGTAAACCACTCCTCTATTTTTACCAAGCAAACATATGGATAGTCAATATAGGATTGTTGACAATACAATGCTGGGTCATGGGCCCTTCAGTTCAGATGGCACTCAAAATGTTAGGGAGGAAAAAGTTGAGGATCTTTTGGAAACTAATTATGTTTAAAATGGACCCTGGAATTTAAGCTTGAGCGTGGTAAAGCTCAATACAGTGAACAATAAAATCAATAGACTACACATTGGAATGTGGGCATCAGTCAATTGAAGTGGACTAGAATTAGACCCTTTCAGTCAGAAAATAATATAGTTTATTGTTCAGTACACAAAAAACTTAAAAGGAATAGCATTGATTTCATACTCAGAAATGGTATGCACTTGGCTACAATGCAGTCAATAATATCACTTAGACTTCGTAGACAACCCATTAATATGATGATTATCCAAATTGATGCTCCAAACACTGATGCATAAAGATGTTTAATGTGTTTTATGATCAAATTCAATCTGAAAACAACAGATCAGGCAAACAAGAGACTGGAGTACCAAAGTTGGAAATCTTAAGAAAGAAATGTAATTGAATTGTAAGATTTAGAAAACAGAAATGAAGCAGGAGAATGACATCATTCAAACAACCAAAACAATGCTTATAAGCGTGATCATCTCCAAATATCACATACAGACAAATTTATATTGGTGCAAGAAAGTTGAAAAGCTCAGTTGCAAAAGCAAAAACACGGCCAGGATCTGACTGTGGACTAAGTTATCATGTGTAAGTTCTAAGTCAAGTTAAAGTGGGAGAAGAAAGTCAACCAGTATCCACAAAATAATCTTGAAATTCTATCCACAATTCTAAAGGAGAATATCAGCAATCAGATCAGAATCTTGAACCTCATTGATACAGAATAAGGAGGACTGTGGAATGAAGTCCACAGTTAAGGATGACTGTGAACACAGGTTGCCAAAGATGAAGAAACAGAAGAAAGGAAACTGGGTGTCAGAACAAGCAGTGGAAATTGACAAGAAGAGAAGCCAAAGTAAAAAAAACACGAGATCTCAAAGGAAGTATTTAGCAGACATAGAAAAATAAGAAAAAATGTATAAATAAAATTAAATTTAAAAAAAGGGAAGTCTTCCAAATGATATCCAAATTTGGAAGGAGGTCCCAACTTTGTGGTAGTACACTACAGGCTGCTATGGACAAATATTCAACTTCCAATATCCCTTACAAAATATTCCCTACTTACAAAAACCTCTAACACCAGATAAAGTTAGATGAGTACTTCAATGATACGGGGTCATAAGGTTGCAGAAATTGATATCACATCCACAAAATATGGCAAACAACATATGAACAATCAATACAGATTTTAAATACACTATACCAACAAATTTGGAGAATGACATATTGGCCAACAAACTGGGTCAGTTTAGATACCCTATACCCAACAAAGGAGTTTTAATAGAGTGTGCAAAAATAGGAGAAGGGCTAAATATAAAGAAGAAAAGAATGTCAAAAGCTACACCAACGAGCCTTATATTTGATCGTGAAGATACTAAGATGGCAAATAGCTTCTGCTGTTTTAGTTCATTTACCCACAGTAAAGGAATAATTAGTCAAGAAGTATGCCACATGAGTGGAATAGCAATGAAAGCTTTGAAAAAAGATACTTAGGTGCTCTGATGTGTCTTTAGCCACAAAAATCAGAATTATGCAGACAATGTCTTTTACTGTAAGATCCTATAGAAATTTGAAATTAGAAGCAGTGCAGAAATAATTTTAACTTTATGGAACTTCACTGTTGGAAAAGACTCCTGGTAACAGAATGGGTAGCTAATAAAATAAACAAATGAATCATATGACAAATAAATCCAGAATTCTATCTGAGGTACATATGACCAGACTTGAATTACATTTTGGATATGTTATACAAAGACTGCCTTGTGAAACCTAAAAGGCTGAGAAAGATGGAAGGGAAAAGAAAAAGAGAACAACCAGCAATGAGGTAAATGGACTTGATTGCAGTGGCAATGAGTGCACCATAAGTAGATCTGAAGAGCCTGATTGGGAACAGATTGTCCTGGAGAATTTTATTTATGTGGTTGCTAAGAATCAACACCTACTTGATAGAACATAATCAGTTAATCAGTCAGTCAATCTAAACTTAATAGTTTATTCTCGATGGCACCCATTTTTGTCATTTTAGATACTGCTCTTCTTAAAGAAGTTTTTGTAAAAAAAATAATAATTAAAAAGGCAAACACGAATTCAAGAAAAAAGATAAAACAAGTAATTGAAAATTAGCCAGATAAAATGAGTTTTTATGTGAAAATTAGACCTTAAGCCCCCAATATTTTTTGTCATTTTTCCTGATAAATAACTCTGGGGAATGTGAAAGCTTTCACTTTGTTTGTAAATGAGCTGGCTTAATTAAAACATTTAATGCAGGAATAAATTTGTATAGCTTGGAGGGGAAGAATAAAACATATAGAGTAATAAAATGTTCATTTGCTAAAAAAAACCCATGAACATTAAAAAAGTTGTATGCAGTTTGAAAAGATGGAACTCTTTCTAACATTTATATTTTATAAATATGAATCATACTGTGGGGCCAGTGTTATGGAACATATAAAAATATGAAACACACTATGGGACCAGCATTCTGTCTGACATAAATAATACAAGATTTTTTCTGCTCTAATGTCCTGCAATTCCATACCATTTCATTAAGTAATTTCTCTCCCTCCCTCCCTCCCATTCACTCACATTCACACACACACACACACACACACACACACACACACACACACACACCATTGCTAAATCCATTATTACCCAAAACCTCTTGCTAGTTCAGATTCAGCATTGGATTTAGCATTCATGGGCAGTAAGGATTTGAGTGTCATGATAGGTCTTCCCTTTGGAAGTCTTCTTTAAAAGCTTTTTTTAAAAAAATATGGGAGCTGTAATTTAAATTTCTCACAATATCCCAGAATGATGCTACTCATGAGAAACGAATACCTACATGAGTAGCTCAGTCCCATTACATAGAACTCCTAGTCTTCTATCTGAACGACAAATTGAATTACTACTAGATAGCTATTCACTTCCCACTTAAAAAAGAACCATAAATATTTACTGACCACCAGATTTCCAATGACCATCACCATCATGAAGACAATAAGGCACATTGCCTGTCCTGCCACTTCCATACAGTCCCACATAGTTTCAATCCATTCTCCACATAGTACACGGAAGACGATAAGGAAAGAGTGGAAGAAGTCATGCATATGCCATCGTGGAAGATCACAGTCAGGGTTGATCTTGCAGACACATTCCTTGTAGTTCTTGCCAAAAAGCTGCATCCCCACTACAGCAAATATGAAAACAATGATGGCCAGCACCAAGGTCAGGTTCCCCAAGGCACCCACTGAATTACCAATGATTTTTATCAGCATGTTCAAAGTTGGCCAGGATTTTGCCAGTTTGAAGACTCTCAGCTGCAAGTTGAAGAAGAAAACATACATACTTAATTAAGGGTGGGTGGGGAGGGACACACATGGAGAGACCCATAAAATAATGCTTATAGAAACAGAGGAAGCAGTTTCAAGACAGGTTAACTGACTGTCATTAATTAAACTCTGGACAGGACGCCTCTAGAGATAAAGAATTATAACTATGAATTTTCAGGTGGACAGGCTCATCACTAAACCTTTCAGTCAATCATTATCATTGTACATTGTGCCCAACATGAAAACATAATTGCAATTTGGGAGTATTCTTTAATCCAGTTTTCAGATCCATTTGGCCCTAAGGAGTGGGAATATTTTTATTCTTCCAGGAATATTCTTTTATATATTACATACTATCATATAACACCATAAAAGTAATTTTAACAGGCTGTAAAAATATTTTTTTCTGTCAATTAATTCAGTTCATTTTGATAAACAAAGGAGTTCTTTTTAACTACTGTATCCTTCTGAAATATACATAATGCTAATAATTACAACAATAGCACTCAAGAGGCAATCTGTTTTTCACCACATTGTTTCTTTCCATTTTGCTTAACTATTCTGCTCCTATTCTCTGCATAACAGATAGAATTTTCTCCCGTGGACACCCCTTTTCTATTAGTTTCAATTGCATGAATATTTATGGTGGCCCTCAGATCATTCCCATAGGCGCTACTTGGGAAAGATCAGATACACTGATATAAAAGATGGAGGTGCATGGTTTGGGGAATCTTCAGTATTGTAGCTGTACTACCTAAAGACCTGCACTGGTTAGGGAGAATCATAACAATTATGTATTTCTCCATTATTCCATTGGTTGAAAAAGACATCAGTTGGAAAGAGGGTACCATTAAAAGCAACCATGTTTATTTCATTTATCTATAGAAGATTTGAAATGAGTTGAGTTGAGTTGAGTTGCGTTTATTTATAGGCCGCCCTTTTCCCTGAGGGGACTCAGGGCGGCTAACAACTTATGGGAGGGGAAGACGTACAATGACATAAAAATACAGTATGTAGTTAAGATCAAACAACATTCATTCAACATTCGGGCGGGGGCAAACTATGGTCTTTACCCCCAGGCCTGGCGGGATAGCCAGATCTTGAGGGCTGTGCGGAAGGTCTGAAGGGTGGTGAGGGTACGAATCTCCACGGGGAGTTCGTTCCAAAGGGTCGGAGCTGCTACTGAAAAGGCTCTCCTCCGCGTAGTTGCCAGCCGGCACTGGCTGGCAGATGGCACTCGGAGGAGGCCTAATCTGTGGCATCTTATGGGTCGAGAGGAGGTAATTGGCAGAAGGCGGTCTCCCAAGTACGCAGATCCACTACCATGAAGGGCTTTATAGGTAGTGAGAAGCACCTTGAAGCGCACACGGAGGTCAACAGGTAGCCAGTGCAGCTCGCGGAGGATAGGTGTTATGTGGGCGAACCGAGGTGCACCCACGATCACTCGCGCGGCCGCATTCTGGACTAGCTGAAGCCGCCGGATGCTCTTCAAGGGCAGCCCTATGTAGAGCACGTTGCAGTATTCCAGCCTAGAGGTCACGAGGGCGCGAGTGACTGTTGTGAGAGCCTCCCGATTCAGGTAGGGTCGCAACTGGCGCACCAGGCGAACCTGGGCAAATGCCCCCCTGGTCACAGCCGACAGGTGGTGATCAAAGGTCAGCTGTGGATCCAGGAGGACTCCCAAGTTGCGAACCCTGTCTGAGGGGTGTAAATTTTGACCCCCCAGCCTGAGCGTTGGAACACTAACCAAATTTTTGGGAGGGAAACACAACAGCCACTCGGTCTTTTCTGGGTTGAGTACAAGCTTGTTAGCCCGCATCCAGTCCCTAACGGCTTCAAGACCCCGGCTCATCACGTCCACCGCTTCATTGAGTTGGCACGGGGCGGACAGATACAGCTGCGTATCGTCCGCATATTGGTGGTATCTTATCCCGTGCCTCCGAATGATCTCGCCCAGCGGTTTCATGTAGATGTTAAATAGTACGGGGGACAGGACCGACCCCTGCGGCACCCCATATGATAGGGGCCTCGTGGTCGATCTCTGACCCCCGACCAACACCGACTGCGACCTGTCCGAGAGGTAGGAGGAGAACCACTGCAAAACAGTGCCTCCCACCCCCACCTCCCGCAGTCGTCGCAGAAGGATACCATGGTCGATGGTATCGAAAGCCGCCGAGAGGTCGAGGAGAACCAAGATGGAGGCATGGCCTCCATCCCTGGCTCTCCAGAGATCATCGGTCAATGCGACCAAAGCGGTTTCTGTGCTGTAACCAGGTCTGAAGCCGGACTGGAAGGGGTCCAGGTAATCGGCTTCCTCCAAGGACCGCTGGAGCTGGTAGGCCACCACCTTCTCAACAACCTTCCCAATAAAGGGGAGGTTGGAGACTGGACGGTAGTTGTTAAGTACGGCTGGATCCAAAGATGGTTTCTTCAGGAGGGGTCTCACCACCGCCGTTTTAAGTGCGGCGGGGAAGTGCCCCTCCGGAAGCGAGGCGGTAATAACCGCTTGGATCCAGCCCCGTGTCACCTCCCTGCTGTTAGCAACCAGCCAGGAGGGACACGGGTCCAGTACACAGGTGGAGGCACTCACAGCCCTCATGGCCTTGTCCACGTCCCCGGAAGTAACATCCTGAAACTCAACCCAGCGATGGTCAACGAAATCGTCCTCTCGTGCCTCCGCTGGTTCTGCAAAGGTGGAGTCCAAATCCGACCGAAACCGAGCAACTTTGTCCGCCAAGAACTGGGCATAATCTTCAGCCCTACCCTGCAAGGGGTCCCCCGTATCCCTCTTATTTAAGTAAGAGGAGTACTATAATTACAGAAACCATAGACAGAAATCACAGAGACCCCCCCAAGGAACTTTTTTGGGTTGCAAATTAAAGCATTTAACAAATTTCAATCTCTCAAGCATCATTAGCAGGTAATAATTTGTTTGAATGGAACCTAACAGCAGTTTCTTATGCTTATATCCAGATAAACATACATTACAGCCAATTGTTCAATGTGTAAAATAAATAAGGAATACCAATCGGAAAGATCGCAGCACAGAAAGCCCCTCCACATCTGCTAGCATCAGTTCTAGTAAACTGAGTGAGACAATAAATCCATCAAAAATGTTCCACCCTTCTTGAAAATAGTAGTATGGATCCATTGCTATCAGTTTCAGGAACATTTCTGCTGTAAAAATTCCAGTAAAAACCTGAAAAGAAAGAGAACAATTAAACCGAATTAAGGTAGGGTTGTCAACTTCGAAAGGAAGAAAAAAAAAATCCCTAGCTGCAGTTTGATAACAAGACAATTATTTTTTCTGGATTTTGAATGCTTGTTTCACCGCAAGAAAAGGGGAATCTGCCAAGAATTCTCCTGGGAGCCAACTTGAGGTTTTAGTCTTCCAAAGAAATCCCATTGTGAAATGAAGAAGAGAAGCACAGTGGATATTCGACCATCTCTCAAAAGTAAAATAAAATAATAAAGTAAAAGTAAAAGCAATACTGAGTACATTGGGATTTTGTAAAAAATCATGTAGGGTTATTACACAAGCAGGATGAACCCTCTTCACCAAACAGCTTTAAATGATTTTGCTATAAATGTGCTGTCCTCCTTAATGGCAAAACAAGCTGGAAGAAATCCCTTAGTCATCTCATATATTAAAATATAAAATAAATACAATCCTGGCCTTTCTCTATCTGATTAGATGAGCATTTAAAAATCATACAATCATCTCATTTAAAACTGTGATGGTCCCAAAATAGCCCTGTGGGCAATAGTATGAAATGAGTTTTGTGGAACCACACACACCTTAATTTTCTGAATTTGTCTAACAAAATACTGTATTTTTCGCACTGTAAGACACACTGGACAATAAGACGCACATTAGCTTTAGAGGAGGAAAACAAGGGAAAAAAATCTGCCTCTGCCTCCCAGCATCTATCCGGTGTTTATGTGGCTAGCGTCCTTGCAGCAAAGAGCAAATATCCTGGTCAGCTTCAACACATTATCGCAGCCTCAGCACATGGCTCGTCAGGGCTCCGCACTATTGCGCCCGCAACCAGTCTACTGAGTTGAGCTGCAACTGGCACTGGGAATGCTGGAGCCTTCGCTGCAGAGTAGCTGATTGTTGGTTGGATTGGCCTCCCGGAATACCACTGATCAGATGTTCTAAGCAGCAGGGTTTGCCTATTGCTGCCACCACCTATCACCACTTATCGCCGCCACCTATAGTCACCATTTGGCAGCAGTGATCATTGGCAATTGCCAGCGGCGAACAGCAACTCGATCGCCAGCAGCAATTCTCACCACCTAGAACAGCTGATTGGTGGTATTCCGGGAGGCCAATCCAACCGCCAATCATCCGCACAGCAGCAAAGGCTCCAGCATTCCCTGGTGGCATCATGAGGTGGCAGCGGTGACAGGTGACACGCATCCACTCCTCCCCCACCACAATAGTCACTCTATAAACAGGCATTTCCACCCACTTTTTTGGTGAACGAAAGTGCATCTTACAGTGTGAAAAATACAGTATAGCTTTCTAGGCTGATGAAGAGATTGTGAATAATTCAATCACTCTTCTACAATTACAAAATAGTAATCAGGTATCCTGGATTTGTGGTGGTGGGGGTGGTTGAAGGTGTTGGCCTAGAAATCAGAAGACCGAGTCCCATTTTAGGCATGAAAGCCAGATTCGGCCAGTTAATCTCTCTCAGTCCACCCATCTCACATGGTTTTTGTTGTGGGGAAAATAGGAGCAGGAAGGAGTATTAGTATCTTTGCTGCCTTGAATTACTTGTAATAAAAGTAATAAAATCTAATAAATAATTACTGTTCTTTATCATTCCAGCTGCTATTGGGAAACTTTTAGCACAAAAACTGCTTACCAGATTTCCTACAGCCAAGACATGCTCAAACGTTGGGGTCATGGGATGATGTTCCATTGCCATGAAAAGAGTATTTAGAACAATACAGATAGTAATGGCTAAATCCACAAAAGGATCCATGACAATCAGGTTGACAATCTCTTTTAACTTCACCCAGTGTGGGTGGCACTCCCAAATGAGGAAGGTATTAGCAAATTTGTACCAGCAAGGGGGACATTTTCTTTGGGATTCTTCCAGTTCTATATCATCACAACAAAATGAGAACCAAGTTAACATTAATGAACATATCAAAAATTCAAACTATTCAAAGAAACTTAATGGCAGAGTTGACTCATTCTTAATTTGCTGGCTCTGCTACCCCTAATTCAGATTTATAGTTATTATTTTTGGATATTAAAAAAAATCAAAACATGTATAACAATGAGCATGTTAAAAATGGGGCACAAAATACAAATGCCCGATAAATCAAAGAATGCATATAAACTGAGAGTTGGATGTCGATTGAACTTTGTAACTTTGTAAGACCTGCATACTTTTAATGTTCTTGTATTTATCATGATGTTTTGCTCTGGTTGATTAAGTAACAGAAATATAGTGACCTTATGAACTTGTTGAAATTGATGCATTCCTATTACACATACCTTCTACAAGGGTATTTGTTATGACTGTCATTATACTATTGGTTCGATCTTTTCTTCCATATGAAGCATTCAGTTGGTCCATTGACACCAGAAGTGACCCAGTGGATTTCTTCTTAATCTCTACTTCTGTGGTTGCCTGCAAAATTCATTAATGTTCTTTAAAATGTTACTCTCTAAATAGGCTTTTGCCTGAATTTGTTTTCTACTCCTCTATCAGATTTGGATTATATAGCAGATATTGCTTCCACTGTCAAAATTATCCTTCTGTTTCTTTTCTTGCTGCAGGGAAAACTTTTCCCCTGCAAGAATAAAAGCAATCAATGGGAAAACTTGGATCATAAAAAGTATCCATGAGGAAAAATTAAACAATCTTCCTCTTTAGTTCTAGTCAAATTCAAAATCAGCAGTTAACAAAAAAAATATTAGAAGAATTTTTCAAATTGTGCATACCAAGCTTAATCCTAAATATCACTAAATCATCATTTAGAGTGCAGTTTTATATCTATGAAATTAAAGTAAAGTAGATATAAATAGAAACATAGAGTACTATATTGTTTGTGTTTGTCTATGGTTGATTCTAGTAGCAACTTAATTTTGACTGGTTCTTTCCATACTTCTCTGTAATTAGAGCCATACACAACTATATTGTACTACAGATAATTTGATTCATTATTGCTTTAAGACAAGCAAATTCATTATCTGTTGCTTAGGGTCTACATATGTTGCTGTTTGGAATCCACTGTTTATTTGGCGAATATTCAATATTCCCTAAATGGTTTCTCATATGTAGTGATTAGTTGAACAAAGGCACTGCTTGGGAAGTCCCTGTGCAAGGAAAATATCAGGAAACTGGTATGTAACATAGCAACATATCTCATAATGTTTTTCCATGCATCATGCTGTTGTTAGCAACTTGTAATTTTTGCATGCTGTTAGAGAAATAAATTCTAAAACAACACAGTATACTAACATGCTAACTAGGGAAAAGGGTAGGAACTAAACTGAAATTAATTAGGAAAGGCTTCAAACATTCTCAGGGAGGAATAATTTAATTTTTCTTGCAAGAATTAAAAACATTTGGGATTTCATTTTTTTGGTATGTTTTGGAAAAAAAGAGCTTGGAGTTCACAGACGAGAGGCAAGACCGATGTTATGTACATCAGCCAAAGACAAAATAACTCTTTCTTAGTGTTTCTTCTGCCCACTGGGGAAGTTTTCACTTTTCTTTAGTAGTAAAGTAGCTGTATTACTATAAATTGGAATTGAAAAAAAATGAAGCTTTAAGAAAGTGAGAGAGGATCTTGATTGGAAAAGTTGTCTTAGGCAACAAAATAAATCCCCTTCTTTCACTTTTCTAGTTCAAGTTGGGACTCCCGATTCATGTGCCTTTTGTCAGCCTAAATTGCACCTGGATATTAATAATGGTATTTATACCATTGATATAGGGATAATAAACCCTATATCAATGGTATAAACATTTAATACAAATAATATAAATTTGTATTAAATGTTTATATCAATAAGGTTTGCTGTGGGCAGGCGATGGATGTATCTAATATTTTTCTTCTCCTTTACTCTTTTTTATTTTTAAGTATATATGTCAATGGGTTGTAATTTTGTTGGTGTATTTTAATCTTCTATATCAGGGGTGTTCAACTCTGTTTCATTGAGGGCCGCATCAGGGTTGTGTTTGACCTCCGGGGGCCGGGGTAGGCGTGGCCAGGATGTGTGTAGCTAGCTCAACATCATTCATGTCAGGGCGCCAGTAGTGGCCCAAGCTCTCTGCCAGCGAAAATGGGCTCCCAAGCTCCGTTTTCAGCTGCCACAGCTGCCTATAACCCTCTGCCAATGAAAACAGAGCTCGGGAGAACACCCCCCCCCAAGCTCTGTTCTTGCTGGCAGAAGCACGTGGGGCTGGTCCTTAGTTGTTTCCAGGATGGCCCTGTGGGCCAGATCTAAGTACCCTGAGGGCTAGATCCGGCCCCTGGGCCTTGAGTTTGACACCCCTGTTCTATATTTTGTTATACGTGTGGGAAATAGCAGAAACATGCATGAAATAAAGAAACCTCCTAAAATTTCCTCCATTCCACCTTTGTTAATATAAATATGTTCCAAATTCTTACTTATTTCTATCCACGAAGGAATAGGTGTCTTTTAATTAAGAATTAGAGATAATAAATAACAGCTTTTTTTAAAAAAAATGAAAATTTTGCAATTTTTCTTTTTAACCCAGCTATCGTGGGCAAAGCTTTCTTTCTTTTTAATAGCCAACATAATTTTGTGCCCTAGAAAAAACTCTGTTGATCATCTTTTAAAGGAGATTCTACAGTGTTCTAAATTACAAGAGTTACTATTAGGTGATGGAATGTGCACCTGCAGCAGCAGAGGCTGCGGGTGTATTTTGCAAACTCAGAGCTGTCTCAGAAAATAGCCCAGATTAAGAGACTGCATAGTTCCGAGCTGGATGGGGAAGGGGGAAAGAAGTTCAGGATAGCCTCACCCTAGAATCTCTCAAATTGTATCTAGTAGGATAGAAGCTTATAACTTTAGTTTGGCAAGATTCTGTCCATTAGGTGCAAGCAAATAAAGGATTAAACAGATTTTACTGTCTAGTCACTGGGATTCAGCCTGACATATTATGAGTGAAGAACAACCTGTAGTCTCTTTATTTTCACTATGAGAAAATCATCTTTTTCCTCTGTACCCTGAACATTCTGAAATAATGCCATTATTTATGGATTGTAGAGCAGTGAGGGAGAAATCTCTGCCCCTCCTTCCCATCTCACAACTCAACTCAGGCTGCTGATATCTGTAGCCTGTATAGCTAAAAGTTATAAAGTTAACCAGCAACATATCTATAGTCCTCAACTTATCACTATAACTGAGTCATTGAAATCATTAAGTGGGTTATTACATGATCTGATAACATTTTTTGAGGTGGTCATTAAGTGAACACCACAGTTGTTAAACAAATCCATTTGATCCAATGGACATTTTTTGCCAGAAACCAGAAGTTAATACCAGAAACTGGCAAAAAGAAAACCATTGAAAATTGTGGTCATGTGATCAAGGAATGCTGCAAATAGCCATATATGCAAACTGGTTACTAAGCACCCAAAATGTGATTGTGTGACTATGTGTTTGTGCTTGTGTATGTGTGCACGTGTGTGTATAACTATCAGAACCTCAAAACTGGGTCATAGCTAATTTTATTTGGGGTGTGTGTGTCTGTTGAAACATCACATGGTTGTTAAGCAACAGATCATTAAGTGAGAACTACCTGTATTCACTACAGGATCCTGCACTACATTTTATTTTAATCCTCTGGCTTTTAAAACTACAAACTAAAGTTGCTTGAAAAACGAAATAAAAAAATTATGAGGAAAACATTACACAGAATTAATTCTATTTATACATGTGGGATTTAAAAATATCTCCTCTACCTCATTTATACCCAGATGTTTTTCTAGGTATTTTTTTTAGATAATTTCACATTTTTGATGCAACAAATAGCACATTTATCAGTATTATATTCCTTTTTTAAAAAAAAGCTTCCAAGCCATTGTTTTCTTAGAAGTCCAAAGGAAGAGGTAGAAGAAAATGGGAATAGGTAGAAGGAAAAATAAGGATTAAAAGCAGAATAATTTGGAAAGAGGGTTCAGACGATCATATGTCAAACCAATTTCTAGTCATTCCATCAGGGATCCATTTGGCGGCATACAGGAAAGCAGAAAGAAGGGCAGACCGCCATGCCTAGACTATCTACTCACTGACTTCCTTACACTGTCATCAGTAGCTGCCTTATCTATTTTCACCTCAGGCAAAAGTCGCCCGCTGGGGATGTTGGAGGTTGGGCCACCGATCAGGGAGACGACACCATTACAGTCCACAGTGCTATTCCGCTTCATGTTCCGACGGATGCTGGGAAAAATGCGTGATGACCGGCTTCCTTGGCTATAACCACTGTAACCGCTGTAGCTGCTTTTCCTGTCGTAGCCTCGGATTGGGATGAAGAGTGAATCCCTCCTGCCCTCGCTCTCTTCCACTGTGCTGTGCTCATCATCGGCAAATTCATTCTCTGACCCAGGATCCCGGAACCCTCTCTTGAAGCTGAAAATGCTGCTTTTGCTGTTGTGTCGAGAGAGATATGGCGATCCTGGAATGCTAAGCAGTGACTGAAAAGGAAAACAAAGATGACAAAATTGGAATTGTGCAACAGAGGCAAGAATGCACAAAGTACAACTACTGAAGGAAATGACATTGTGGATAAAAAAAGTTGGAAAGGAAATAAATTCTTCATGAAAATACCTCATAAATATACCATTGGTCTGTGGTCAAGCAATTGGGCAATTACCGCATTTTTTGTACTGTAAGATGCACCAGTGTATAAGATGTACCAAGATTTTGAAGAGGTAAGTAAGAAAAAAACATTTTTGTCCTCCCCGGCCCCCAGGAGTGCTCTGTGGGCTTCAGCAGGCTGGGGGAAGGCAAAAATGCCTCCGTTTTTGCAAAAAAACAGTCCATTTTTTTGTCTGTTTTTGCAAAAATGGTATGCAGGGGTGGGACTTTGGGAGGCATAAAATGGTTGTATTCAGTGTGAAGACATACCAACATTTCCATACTCTTTTAGGGGGGGAAGGTGCGTCTTCTACTCCAAAAAATACAGTATTTCAAAACAAATACATAATTTACATTCTACTTCTCTTTTGTTCACATTTATTACTTGAACTTGTCAGATTACAGGTAATCCTTGATTTATGACCGCAACTGAGTCCAAAATTTCTGTTGTTAAGTGATAGTTGTTAAGTGAATTTTCCCTATTTTGCCACAGTAAGTGAATAACTGCAATTGTTAAGTTGGTAAAACTATTGTTAAGTGAATCTGGCTTCCCCATTGACTTTGCTTGTCAGATGGTTGTAAAAGGTAATCACATACGCCCCGCTCCCCGGGACACTGCCACTGTCAGTTGCTAACTGTCAGTTGCCCAGTGTCTGAATTTTTATCACATGACTATGGGGATGCTACAACAATCATGTGAAAAATGGTCAGAAGTCACTTTTTTCAGTGCTGTTGTAACTTCAAATGTTCACTAAATGAACTGTTGCAAGTCGAGGACTACCTGTAGTAGTAGCTGCAAAGCTTAAGCAACGTGAAGATGGAACAGAAGCAAGGCCTCCATTGTGTCAAAGATTGCTGCATGCACAGAGTCAAATTAAAACACTGATTATAAAAGGGAACATGTTGCTCTGCTATCTGAAAATGTGGATAAAGAAGCCAGTCCATCCTTCTCTCACACAGCCTTGGCACAATATAAAGTTTGGATGTGGAAATTTTACTTAGAGAACAGAGATTTTACCTGGTTCATAATGGAGAGCTTCCGGCCTAGCCTGTTGTCTGGCAAGCGGAAGACCTTCCTCCTCATTCCATCTTCTGATTCTGACTTAAATACTTTCTCAAGATCTCCCTTCTCCTCTCCTTCCGAGAGCTCCTTTTCCTTCCGCTTTTTCCTTCTGTTTCGTCTCTCTTTGGCACTCTTAGAGCTGAGCTTGGAGAACTCAGAAGAAGTGTGAGACATCCTTCCCCCACCATCTTCTTCTGCAGCATCATCAGACACGGTCCCTGCTGAGGTAGCCATGGCTGCAGCCTTTGAAAAAAAGAGAAATGTGGAAATGTTAAAACATGGAGTTCGAAAGGACAGGAAAGTGATAGACTAACAAAGGAGTAGGCCAGGGGTGGGTTTCAACCGGTTCGCAGCAGTCCCCACGAACCGGTTGGTCGGTGAGCCCGGAAGTAAGTAACTTCCAGGAACGCCGAAGGGCCCACCCGCCTGCCCACGCTCCTTACCGGTCTTTGAAGGCTTCTGCACTTCCACGCAGGCGCATGGCACACACAGCACCTGCGCGATTCTCCGCGAGCAGCTGGAGCATCGCACAGGCGCTAAGACGCATGCGTGAACTGCGCGCATGCACGAGGACGCTGCCGGCCCCGTTCCAACCGAACCGGTTGGAATGGGATAAGCAACCCACCACTGGAGGAGGCATTCAGGAGAGTAAATCTGCTAGTAGATATATGGTACATTCAGTAGATCAGCAAAAATAATGTCTCTTTCCAGTTTTCTAAGTATAGTAATACAATAACCAAATAATGTTCCTATCACCATAAATTATAATGTTGGAATTAAGTGATGTCACCAGGCATGAATTATGTGTGAAAATAAAATTCTGTAGAAGAGGGGGAAATATTTTCTGCAAGGTAGAAGCCACCTTCCATATTTTTTCTCAGGGACTGGCCCTTTCAGTCTAGCCCAGTGGGGGGATTCAGTTTGTTTTTACTACCAGTTCTGTGGGTGTGGCTTGGCTTGGTGGGAGTAACAGGGGAAGGATAGTATAACATCTCCATTTCCTCCCCACTCCAGGGGAAGGTTACTGCACAATCCCCATTCCCTCCTGATCAGCTGGGACTTGGGAGGCAGAAAATAGATGGGGGCGGGGCCAGTCAGAGGTGGTATTTACTGGTTCTCGGAACTACTCAAAATTTCCACTACTGGTTCTCCAGAACTGGTCAGACCCTGCTGAATACCACCTCTGGTCTAGCCATAAATAGGTCTTTTCAGACAATCTCACAACTGACAAAGCTCACGGTGATTTACCTAATCCAGACAGGCTTTGGGCCTATCTGAACTTGGGAGAAAACACTTTCCAATCTTTAAATCTGAGTGTGTTCAAGCATAGTACTAACTTCTATATAGGACATATCACAGATTATTTAGTTGACAGCAATTTTATGTCATCTTCCCTTTTGATTAATATGCGAACCACTCATGTGATGTGTGGATAACCATTCCTTCACAACAAGAATGCAGAAGTGTGGTGGCTTGATCAGAGTCAGAGGCTTATCAGATAAAGTTTAGATCTTGTATAAGCCCTGTAGGGTTGGCCCAGCCCAAAGCTGGATGGTTTGTTTCACTGGTGTGAGTTAACTAATAATTACACAAAAGTGGGTAGAAGTGGTGGGCTGCAGGTGGTATGCAATAGCAATAGCAATAGCAATAGCAGTTAGACTTATATACCGCTTCATAGGGCTTTCAGCCCTCTCTAAGCGGTTTACAGAGTCAGCATATTGCCCCCAACAACAATCCGGGTCCTCATTTTACCCACCTCGGAAGGGTGGAAGGCTGAGTCAATCCTGAGCCGGTGAGATTTGAACAGCCGAACTGCAGAACTGCAGTCAGCTGAAGTAGCCTTCAGTGCTGCATTTAGCCACTGTGCCACCTCGGCTCTACACGAGTAAAACAAATTCATTTCTGTAGAGTCTGGAGGCTGCATAAAAATACACCCCATTCTTTTAAGAATAGTTGTTGTCGGGAGTTGGTGAACACAGGTATGTCACCCAAATTGTTAAAGTGTGTTACCTTTGACACATGTGTCATAGGTTCACCATCACTGGACTAGAGTGGCAAAGGAAACGGCCCCTGAAGGCCCTGACAACTGGTGTATATGCCTTATATTCTGTAGGGAGAACCAGGCGGGCAAGGACTGAGGCAAGACAGGCTTGTCAAACAACTGCCCTTTATTAGGGTAACACCTAACAACAAACAAGAGGCAACTCCAGAACCGGCAACAGGGAAAATCCCGTTTGACAGCTCTTTATATACTAGCTGCCAAACGGGCAACCAATCACGTCCCTCCATTCTCCCACTCTGGCTGTCAAACCCTCAGCCAATCGGAGGAGTCTCTGCATGGGCACGTCGGTGCAGACATAACACCTTACAAATTACATCAGTAGTTTTGATTGGTTGAAGACATTTACCTCACAATGCACCTTAACTTTTGGTGGACTCTTCTCTGTTTCTGGACAGATTTCCAAACTTCCTCATGGAGGCCTAGTGACTATTCTAATTTTTTTTCCTTAAGGATTTCCAGCAGTTCTTTAGTGTGGTGCCATCAGTAGGATGGGGCTTGTGAAAAGCAGAGTACTAGATACACTACTGCAAAAATAGTTTACTTTTGCAGACCATAATTCAGATGGTGGTTAAGACTCTGCCTTAATTTCAGTCACAGACTCAGACTAGGTCCAGGCCATACTCCTAACCAAATGTTTGCACAGCACGTCATGTGAACGAGGTCACTGTTTAATCAGATTCCAACTATGAACTGAATACTCTCCAACTTCCAGGTCTGCATTGGTAAGGATACTCCTTCAGCATCACCTTTCTGTATTGTTAGAATTGCAGGTAGTCCTCAATTTACAACCGTTCAGTTAGTGACTGTTTGAAGTAACAATGGCACTGAAAAAAGTCACTTATGACAATTTTTCACAATTACAATTCTGCAGCATCCCCATGGTCATGAGATCAAAATTCAGATACTTGGCAACTGGCATGTATTTATGATGGTTGCAGTGTCCTGGGGTCATGTGATTACCTTATGCCACCTCATGACAAACAGAGTTGATGGGGAAATCAGATTCACTTAACAACTGGTTACTTAACAACTGCAGTGATTCACTTAACAACTGTGGCAAGAAAGGTTGTGAAATGGGGCAAAACTCATTTAACAAATGTCTCACTTAGCAACAGAAATTTTGGTTGTAAATTGAGGACTAGATACACAGGCAACTTTCTGTATTATTGGGATTAGAGGCAAGAAAGAGCAGCATTATTTAAAGTAATGGGCAGAATTAAATGGTTCAAAATATTTGCATAGGCTTTAGATGGAAACAAAATTTGGGTATTGTTAGTTAACACTGTTTGTTTAAACAATGGGGTAGAAGAAAGAAAGAAAGAAACCTGGGCTTCCTCCTGTTGCTTTTTCAGTTGTTCCAACATGGCTTTGAATTCTGCTTCCTTCTGCTCTGCCTCTTCCAATGTAGCCTGGTTTTGTTCTTCATAGGCCATAGCCACTACAGCCAAAATCAAGTTCACCAAGTAGAATGATCCAACAAAAATAACGAGGACAAAAAAGATCATGTAGGTTTTTCCTGCTGCTCGCAATGTCTGTAAAGAAGGGAGGGCAGTTGTAAGATTTCCTTACGGCACCATCAAGTAAAAGAAGAAGTTATTGTGCACTGCCTCTTCCTCATTGCATATCTCTCTACCGTAGTATTCCTGATACTTGGAATTAACTTTTCGTTTTGTCTATAAGGGACTTCTAATACCCTGTTCCTTCTCTGAATCATTCTGCTGTCCTGCCTCAATAGGAGACTAGCCACTGTGGCTAGGAGCTTCATTTCTCATTGACATTTCTATTGGGAAAACCATTCATCAACTCTACCCATCATAACTGATCATCTTTTCAAGAATGAAACAGCCATACTGTATATGTATCTATACCTCTCTTTAGCACAGCTGAAGTTTTGCAGCAGCTAATTCAAGTCAAATCATTACATAGGTCTAGTGCAAACATTATTTTATACCTAACAACAGCAAGTCTCCTCTTCACTAACCCTTGGCTGATACCAAATGCCAGCTACCATTTAATGTTAATGTTTCAAGCATTAGAAGTTGCTTTTGTCAAGCATCCATAAGCCTTACATTCTTCAAATTGTAAATGATACATAGGGCAGGACAGGACAGGGCAAAGCAGGGCAGAGGTATATAAACTCCTGAGGCCCTGATTATGAACCTAGAAGCAAACCCTGCTGGAAAAATGGCAGAGTTTCTTGCCATTTTGAGAGAAGAACCTCTAAACCTGGAGTGCAAGCCTTGGATTTATTTCTATTCAAATCCCAAAACAGAGCTAAGAAAATTCCAAAACATCGCCTCCTGCAATAGAGAAAAAACAGACAGTTCTGGCTCCCACCTTCTTTACAGTGCAAATCTAACTATTGCAGCCTCTGGACACTCAGCTCCAGCCATTAAAACGCTGCCCATCCCTAATTTAAGGCAAGAAACATGATCATGGATAGACATACTTACTAACTGATACAAGTTTTCCCAAAAGTCCTGAGTCATGAGGCGAAATAAGGCCAGGAAGGCCCAACTAAAAGTATCAAAACTGGTATAGCCGTAGTTTGGATTCCTCCCTGCTTTCATACACGTGTATCCTTCTGGGCACTGGCTGCAGACAAGATGGAAGGAGATGTTTCAGATTTGGGAGAGTAGAAAATATCCAATTCCTAAGGCAAAGATTGACCACCGTCGTTTTCACAATTCGTCTTTCGACTATCGGCTTTGTGCAAAACGGATTGATATTACCACAGGAGTGAAGCAAAGGCTTGCAGTCAGGTAGGCTCTTGGGAGTTTTTATTGACTCAACTTTATTTTTACTGACTTAACATTATTAGAATGATTTCATCTAGGACAGCCTCCCCCATTTTGGTTGTTTTTGATAAGTTGGAGAAACTATTCACAGAAGGTTATAGTAACATGTCCAAAATGGAAACAGAAAAAACATTAAGAAGAGACTCAGACTGATTTCTCCTAACTCCCTGGAATATAAGACCAAGTTAAGGGTAAATACAACCAGATTTACAACATGAAGCCAGTTTGGCCTAGTGGTTAAGACACCAGGTTAGAAACTAGGAGACTATGAGTTCTAATCCTGCTTTAGGGATGGAAATAATCTGGGTGACTTGGATCACTCACTTTCCCACCTCACAGAGTTGTTGTTGGGGGAACATAGGAGGAGGAAGGAATAAATTAGGTATACTTGATGCCTTGAGTTTTTTATAAAAATAATAAAGATGGGATAAAAAAACTGTAAAATAAATTCTGATTATTTTAGCCTAACACAAAAAAACTCTTGTGAAACATGATCTGGTCAATTTCAAAAGGCTGACACGTACAGTAGATACAGGTTAGTCATGGCAATCTTAATTTCTTCTGTACCAACAAGCCAATATGCCGTCTCAGAGAAAGAACTAAATACAACTTTAACGCAAAAACAAAGTAAAAGACCACTTGGACTGTGCTCATTTCTGCATCAATATTTCACAAATATTCAAGAAAGGGTTAATTTGCAAAGCCTCCCATTTAAGCAATGTCTCTTAACATTGCTTAATGTAAAGCATAGGCTCACCATCTGAAAGATTGCAACATAAGATAACGGTGTAGTTACCAACAATTATAGTACTCCATTTCTTTTGACTTGAGGCAAAAGAAAGTGAGCATCCTATTCAGATATGAGGTCACAAATAAATGTAGGTGAAGAGAACAAGTGCAAGTCCAATCCTAATCCTGTACTATAGCAAGGTGCAGTTCATGTTTTACAAAGCTAATGGCAACAGACATCAATAGCAATGGCACATATTTATATATCGCTTTCCTAGTACTTTACAGCCCTCTCTAAGGAGTTTACGGAGTCAGCGTACTGCTCCCAACAATCTGGATTCTCATTTTATCGACCTTGGAAGGATGGAACCTTGAGCTGGTCAGGATCGAACTACTGGCAGTTAGCAGAATTAGCCTGCAATATACTGCATTCTAACCCCTATGCCACCATGGTTCTCAGATAGTTTATTACTAATAAGCTTCCCATTGAAAAAAGAAACAGGTTAATTTTTCAAACAGCCTAAGGCGTCTCAGCACTGGGTAAACAAATTGTTTTACAAATAAATCCATTTATGTCTATATATGGATTAATCTATGTATACTGACTTTTATTTTCCCATTAGTGGAGGAAGACTGGCTGTGGGGAAGAGAGAAGAAAACTCAATTGAGCTGAAAACTTACCCTGCATCAGAACTATTACCACATAACAATGGATCAAGAAACCCAGGTATTGTGTAAAAATTTGCTGGAGGAGATAAAGAAAAACATGTAAGAATAAGCATATTGAGGAAGAACACAGACATTTAGACCAAATACACTTTTGATCTAAAGCTTCTGAAACTGGAATATACTACTACCTTTTAGTTCCTCTGCAAAGATCCTTTTTTTCTTGTACATTTTAGGAATTAAACCCTAGAGATTAGATACACTCTGCAAATTTAAATGGGTGGAATTGGAGAATGGAGGAATGATATCATCTGAGTATTGCTTGGAGTTTGTTGTATATTTTATCCTTGATTTTTCCTTAGCTTTTTATTTTCTCATAATTTGCCTGGAAAACATTTGGGTTTTAAATCACACCAAATAAATTTAAAAAGTGCTAGTTTTTCAGACACCTGTGTCAACAATTATTAAAACGTGCTAGCTTTTCAGACACCTATGTCAATAATTATTTTGAATTTTTGCCATTTCATAAAGCAAGTATGACTGGGAAGGCTACATGTCCATAATCACCTATGGCCGAATTATCCATTACCAGCCTGTAAATACCAAGCACTATTCTGTCAGGAGATTTATAATTTCATTTTCTAATGCTAGTTATATTGTGCTCTTGCATTAACCTTTTAAACCAGTCTTGAAATCCCAAGTATACAGCCATTCCAGCAATCTTTTATAATCAGTTATAAAGACATTATTTGGTTTAAATCATTTTTAATAAATACATACACTTTGCCAAACCAAGAGAACAATAACTATAAAAGTAATATTATACCCATAGACAAAATGTTTAAAGGGATTAAGACAGTGATGTGCAGTCAGGGGAGGCAGGGCCTCACCACTGTCATCATGAAAAGAAAAAATAAATAAAGGAAAAAGGCTGCGGTAGTTGCTGCCAGAGTCACAGTGGATGACTCTGCTTAGTCATCATTTAGTCTATCTTTATAATCACTTGAGCAGAGTTAAGCAAGGGTTAAAAGGCGAAAAATTCCTTATGTAGATGAGGCACGTGGTTCTCTCGCCTCCTCCTCTAGGGGGCACTTTTTTAGAGGCTTTTTTTAAACAGTTAAGCAGAGTCATCCATTGGAGGCTCTGGTAGCAGCTAATCCAGCCTGACTTCAGCAGCTCTTGCCTTTTTCTTTTTACATTTTTTACATTTTCATCATGGCAGACAAGAGGAGAGTTGAAATCCTCTGTGAAACAGGTGGAAAAGGTATGTGGGTCGGAGGGAGGGGGGAGGAATTCAAAATTATTGTAATTTGTAAGTAATTTTATTATTGTAAGTAATGTGTGTGTGTGTGTGTGTTTTACTGGCACTTTTTTATGTGGGACACAAAGGAGAGGCGGGAAGAGAAGAAAATTGTGAATTTACGACCAATTAATTCGAGTAAAGTTTGCGCCATCTCCTCTAAATGGTTGCAAAAAATCTTTTTCTCCCGCCTTGCAAAGGCGGAATTTGGGGGGGGGGGCACAGTTGCTGGCTTCCAGTTCGTTCTGCAACCTGCGGCCGGGAGGTGAGGCTGAGGTGGCCTCCTCCTGCTCTCCCTTCGGTCTCGCTTCGCCCAAGGCCCCACTTCTGCCGCCAGCTCCTCTGCTCACACCCAGGCCTTTGTGGGCTGGCCCTGCTTCCTGGTCCCAGCACAGCTCAGAAGTTTAGAGAGGGAGGCACGGCTCAGAGGTAGGGAGAAGGGAACGGTGGTTCCATGGCTTTAAAGTGGTGGCAGGGCCCCGGTGGCAGGGCTTTAAAGTCCCGGCACCGTGTCTGCCATAGAGCGGAACATGTCCCGCTCTATGGCGGACATGGCGGTGGGGCTTCGGCGGGGCTTTCGAAAGGCTATGCCAGGGCTTTGGCGCGGTTTTCTGAAAGCCCCGCCAAAGCTCCGGCACTGGCAGACATAGGGTGGCTTTTGCCTGCTTGCCTCACCGGCCATAAACCTCATCACACATCACTGGATTAAGACTAATAGAACATCAAAGGAATTTTAAAAAGACAATATGCAAATATAGTGTGTTAAGGAAAAGATAAGCAAGTAGAGGTTAAGATATGTACTTGCCATTCAAAGTACAGTAATTGTTGGTCTTAATCAAAGTATTAATGGGGGTAATCCAATAAATATTACAGTTAATATAAACAGAGAAAATGATAGCAAAAGGTAGCACCTACACATATTGTTGCTGTATTCTTCCCAATCAAATCCCTTGGTGCCATTTTCTAGGTAGGTCTCATTGAGATCGATGGGCCAGATGACACATTTGTTCCTTAGATTCCCCATGAATAGCTGTAGCCCAATTAAAGCAAATACACTGAGGCAAAACACAGTCAAAATCATCACATCGGAGAGTTTCTTCACAGACTGGACCAGGGCTCCCACAATAGTCTTCAGGCCTGAAAATAAGAAACAAACCAGTAATGACATTTATGTGGAAACATAGACCTAAGCACAAAACAGCCTTTTAGGGTGATCGGATTATAAGTGAAGACAAACAGAATGATCTGTAAGGACTGGCAAGATACAAAGCAACAAATAAAAATAAAAGAGTGGCATGGAAAAGAAAGCATAAGTTTGTCTAACTTTCAGTAAGTGGTGATATACCTATCAGCTCAACTGAATAATACAGCAAAATTTCCTGACTGTTTGGAATGTTGTTTTATTGTCCAAAGAAATTTATATTAATAGGAGGGAGCAGGATGGAAAACATGGAATATTGAAACTGCCTATAATTGCTATCAGATAAAAGTTTCTCATCTTAATACAGTTGGTCAGATCAATGGTTCAAAAGGTAGCTAGGAAATGATGGATTTATCTAGATAATAACGAAACATTGCCAGGAGTGAGAACTTTCTTACACAGTACAACATTCAATTGTGCTGATATATACTTCCCCAGTCATTTACAGAAAATTATATGAAAATCATCTTTACTTTTTTTTCTAAGAAATCAGTGTCATGAATGCCGAGCATAGATAATTTTAATTTGTTTAAACAATGAAAAAAGAAGGGTGAAAGAAGTTAACAGAGCATTCAGAGCACATCTGCCCCCAATCAATTTTCAGATGTCACAGTCTTACATTTATATTCAGGATTCCAAATGAGACAAATTTCATGTCATTTTGTTCAGAGAACTGAGAGACACTGTATAAATGGCTCAGAGAGCATATCTTGGACAGATAAAAACTGTAAATACTTTGCAAAAGATGCCATCCTTTCACATTTATGTTTCTTAAACTATATGCAGAAGTAAAAGTCTCTGCACATAGGCAGAAGCTAGCTATATCTAGAAGAGTTTGGCTTTTATATTAACAGCTGTTGGAGTTTTTATTAGAATCACTAAGAAGAAGAAAATATATATTTTTTAAAAGCCTTTGTTATCCTCTAATCACAGCAAATCAATTAATCAAAAAGACTTGTGATTCATCTGATGCTCTTTTGGAAACCAGATCTTAAGAAGTTGAGGCAGGGGGGGTGGAAAAGAGTTTTAGAGATTTAAGCATCTACACTACAAGGCTTCGGGCACACATTCTCCTTACCCACTCAACCCTACTCAGTGGTGTATTAACCATTAAGCAGACAAAGCATGTGATTAGGGCACCAGGCCCAAAGGGGTCATCACAAAGTTGCAAGAAAAAAAACACCAAGGAAGATTTGTACAGTGTGTACAAAGGAGGGAGACACAAAAGATTTGTCAGTGGTTAGGGCACCAGTGAGCCTTAATCTGCCACTGATCCTACTGCATGAAAATAATCTAAGAATGGGCCCAATGTTTTGGTTTTAAGGTTGCCTTAAGAATGTACATCAAAAAATGATGCTATGCTACACTTTTGGCATCCCCAAAGGGATGAAATACCTCATTTTAACTGAATGAAAAGTATCTTCTTGTAGAATGCCAAATTAATTGATGAGAGCTTAAACAGATTCCCCCACACCCCAATATGCTCCCAGATACTGCTCCTCTTTCTGAAAGTTTACAAAAGATTTGCAAGATATAGGAAAGTATATTGAACATGTCAGAATAAATACATTTCACTTATAACTCTTCACATGCATGGAATAGCTAAGGTGATAATATAATTTAAATAGGGAAAAGGTGGAGGGGGGAGAAGAAAGCCAGGGCAATTAGTTAGCTACGTGAAAGATTACAAGAACCTAATCAATTAACAATCAAAATGTGTTAAAAACTGGGAGTGGGTTATATGCTTTATCAGCACTTCTACTTCACTGTATTTTTGGATCAATCAATTACTGTATTGCAATCTTCTGCCCTCCAAATGTTGGATTATAACAGATAACCCACCATATTAGATTACTGTGATTATAGCCGTGTCATCCACAAGTTCATATTGCAAAAATGAAGGATGGTGCCTGGCTTTGAGGCTTTCTGTGCCCTTTAACATGATTACAATATGACTATCAAGATCTCTACCTGTAAACACATTCAGGAGAAATGATGAACCCACAGTAACAACCATATACTAAAGCACTGCTTGAGATGCTCCAGAACTGCATACATACACTGTGATGTACTTTCTGGATTATTTGGTAATAGTTTTAGACATGTTTATTTTTAAAAGACTGCACCGATTTTTGCATTTCCATATTTAATAATGGATAATTTACTTAGCTCAGGCATATTACTACTAAATTCACTGCCCAAACTCTACTTTTTGTATTTTTAGTTGTGGTGTTTTTGTTTTTTTTTAATTTGGTGAACATAGGATTTAAAAGCAAATCACCCGTTTTGAGGGTTTGTTAAGGTTGTTTGATAATTCCAAGTGTTCCAGGAGGCATTCAGATTCTGTGTGTGTGTTCATGCATGTGCTTGTACACGTATCTGTGCAAATGTATGGGAGAAGAGAAAGTGAGAAAGTGGCATTTTGGACACAATAGCATCATTTTTCCCCAGCTCATTATGACCAACCCTCGTCCAATTTGATCCAAGTACTATCCAACTTTTGATTCAGCCAGCAGACTTCTCATCAAATTAACCAAAATATTTATATCCTATATCCTATATCCTATATCCTATATCCTATATCCTATATCCTATATCCTATATCCTATATCCTATATCCTATATCCTATATCCTATATCCTATATCCTATATCCTATATATATATATATATATATATATATATATATATATATATATATATATATATATATATATATATATAGCCATATCTTTCAATTTATTTATTTTAATTTATTTACACACTTAATTCATATACACATTTATTTTAATTTATGGACATTGACATTTATTCTAATTTATATGCATGAAATATGCATAGCAATGAGCCACTAAGTGGCCTAATTTATTAATTTCCCACTTTATCCCAAGCATTTTTGGATATGTCATTATTATTACCAGTTCTTCATTTTATTCATTTCCTGATTCAAAGTCCTCAGTTTATTTTCACAATTTTCCTCAGCTATAACGGATATTAATTGATATTTCCAGACTGTTGCTTTCAAGAAAATTCCCAAAGCTCTCCACTTTAGAAGGATTTGGGAGGGTGCTTCTCATTCTGATTTATTCTGTTTTAAGCTTGTAATTACCTTTTTGCAAGGGTTCCTTTCATAAGTGACAATGAATGACTCTTCCAGAACCCAATGCTGTTTTGACATTAGGGATCTGTATGCATTCCTTTCATAACTTGAAGGGAGTCAGCAGTTAAAACCAACCAGTCCCCACTATGAAAACAGGCTTTGTTGAATTGTTGTAATTTTTAAAATTGCATATTCCTTATTATATCTTGTTTGGGCTACTGTGATAAACCCAAAGTAAATGTAATGGATGCCTTTGAAAAACTGCAGCTGAAAGCATATGGACTACTGTCACTTATTGGATACATGTCACTGCTTTGCTATTACAATTTTACTGCCACTACTCAATATCTAGAATTAAGTTTAATGTGTTTTGTGGGGGTTACATTTGTTGGGAAGGCAATCATTTGTGGTCATTGTTTTGCTTTTCTTAAGTTGGCTTTGTTCCAGTAGATGTTCTTGTTCCTGGTTTACTGATCCAATTTTAATTATTGTGCTTTTATATGTACCTTTATAATTAAATTATGTCCTTTATACATATTTATACCATTACCTGCTTTGGGAACTTTATTTTCACTAGGGAAATTGGAGTAGATATTTTTAACAAAATGAATAACCAATAGCCACATGTGATTGCCCTATCATTTGTGAAATGGATCTAAGTACTTGCTTAATTGCAAAAATGGCCTTTCTATTAAGAACAAATGGGAGCTAAGATGCAGTGGAGCCTGTTAAATATTGTGGTTAAGATATGACACTAGAAACCCAGAAACAGAGTATTAGTACCTCCTTTGCCACAAATCCAGGTGGGTGACCTCAGGCCTGTCACTTGTACAAGCAAGAGAGGGACAAGAAATTCACTGATCCCGCTCTTGTGTTTTTCTGTATTGAATTGTCCTGTGGTGAGTTGTCGCATGGTAAATTGGCCCATTTCAGCAGCCAGGAAGCAGGCAAGGGAAAACCATTTCCAAAATCTCACCAAGAAAACTGCAGGGACTTGTTCAGGCAGTCACCAGGAATCCAAAACTGAGTTGTGACTTGAAGGCACGATTTTAAAAAAATGTGCCTTCAAATCACAAGTCTTGTAGAGGAGAAGTGTCCCTTGTGCTTCCTTTCTCAGAGATATTTCTCCAGATATTAGATACCAGTTTCTTCAGCTGTGGTAACATTATATTTCCTGTTATCTGCTGCCAAGTTGATCAACTACATAACTGGAAAAGTGGGCTTAGTATGTTTGCCACTGATTTTGAACCTTGGGCTTGTTGTGTCAAAAATTCAGAAAATACCTAACTGGGCTCTTCCGGTTTATCACCACTTCCCCTGAGCAAAAGAGAAACAATTCTCTCTCTCCCCCTTATCTAGCCCTTCCGCTTGAACAGTGGCAGTGGCTGCACCGAGGTTGGGCCTGAAGTAGAGGCCCAGACCTCAATTTCAGCCCTAGCACTACCACCACCATCAAAAAGGCCACCTTGTGGCCCCAGGATCTGCCATGTACCACTTATCGACAGGAGGTGTTCTCTTGATAGGTCCCTATTCAGGGAAGCTCTAGGTCACACAAGGCCTTCATTTTTGAAGTGGCGAAAGCTCTTTCACAGCTTCTGCAGTCTTTGAAAACTGCACAAAAGCACCATTCTCGTGTGATTTTTTTTTTTTTGAGGTTCTGGATGTCCCAAGGGAGCATGGCTCTTGCATGCAATGTCTGGTGGGTCTTGAGACCATACAAGAGCACTCCACATTTTCATACAGACTCCACAGGCTTCAAAAATTGCTTGAAAAAAGGGCATACTTCTGAGAATTGTTATCAGGTGTTGGTGAATTCTAGTGTAAGTTATGTGTAAGTTAGTGTAATTCTAGTCACCGTAAATATCATGGTCTGTCACTTTTGACACATAAGTCATAGTTTTGCCATCAATGAGCCAGGCAATGTTTCAATTATTCTGTTACCTGTCAGATCATTTAAAAAGATGGGCAGGCAGAATAGAATATGTGACTCAACTTTCAGTGACAAGCACAAGGGATATTTACTTATTTGAGCTCACATTTCATTTCAATCATTTATGATTTTGAACAGCAATTTACAGTACAGTCTCTGCATCAGATCAAAGGTCTGAAATTAGAAAGCTCATTTGAACTGACAGCCTAAGCATCGTATCACTGCCTTGCTTGAGAATTGCTTCACCCATTAGAGGTGAATGCAACCTAATAAAATGTCCTGTTTATCATGGATAAAGTCGTGACACCATGGGTTTTAATATGTAATGGAAATTTTAATTGGGAAGCCAAATTATGTGCTTATGGAGTAATAAATACTCATGCCAAAGTTTCACAAATAATTATATATGTTCACTTATTTGCTCATTTATTATTATTTACTTATTTGCTTCTAACCTAATCTAGCACATTGTCATTGCATTTTATTTTTCTTATCTTTGAACTTAATAATAAAAAATAGGAAAGCATAACTGGTAAAGATGAATGCATCCAAGTTACCAAACACTTGAAACTATAAAACTATTCTACTAGCAGAATTATAATTCCTTGTTTTGCAGCAGTGCTTTGAGTTGATTGGTTGAGGATCAATCATACTATATTTTATGCTCATGCAAATCACAAGGCCTATTAGAAATGTGCCACAGCCATTTTTAAAATGTGACAAGGAAGGCAAAGGGAGGCAAAGGAAAATGTAAGACACGGTCATTCTTAGAGCATTTCTCACCTGGAATGACAGAGATAGTTTTCAAAGCTCGGAGAACTCTGAAAGTTCTCAAGGCTGACACATTCCCAAGGTCCACAAACTCTGTGACATATCTGCAATGAGGGAGGTCACACACAAAAGAGACACAATGACAATAACACACACCAAAAGGGGAACGAGGAATAAAACAACAACTACAAACAGCAGTACATCACTCACAGGGAGCTGCAACCCAACACCTAACACCAAACTGCCTTACCTGGAATTACAGAAATAGTTTTCAAAGCTCTCAGTACCCTGAAGGTGCGCAGAGCTGAAACATTGCCTAGGTTTACAAACTCTGTTATATACCTGCAGAATTAAACCAGAGTTAATGGCACCATTGGGGTCACCTGCCTCGAAAAGAAGAGTGTAATCTTCAGTTGCAAAGAAACAACTTTCAAACGTAAAATGCTTTGAAGTGTTTAAAAATGGAGAGAAGAAACAAAGATGTAAATAAGACAATTGGAAGTGTTTCAGTTATCACAGGTCAGCTAATTTAATAAGGATAATTTGACAAGGACTTCTCTGACATATGGGCCCAAGCATGAATGACTGACTGTCTTCATCAGCTATAGGAATGTGGTCGTGGGGAGAAGTAGGAGATAGAAAAAGAAGTGATCTAGCATCACAAAAATAATGAGAGAAACTAACCAGGATAATAGCAATTAGAACATGATTTTTATTTTTTTAAAAATATTTTTTATTTTAAAAAATCATCCATTTTCAGTGGGCAGTGTGGGAAAAATAAAAGTTTGTAATAGATTAGGGTGAGCATAAAGTATCAAAAAATTGCTTCCAACTGTAGAGAAAATTGAAGTAAGGTGAAGTAAGAATCAATTATCCAGGGCATGTGGACCCCAAAAGATGGTCATCTATTGTATTAAAAATAAAATTGACAAAGAATCTAACTTATTTTTTTGTGGGATAAAAGAAATGGCATAAAATATGTTAGTCTTTCAGTTGACATGAGATTATTATTGTTTTTGCTTGAAATCATATGGCTGTCCTTTATTTCTTGGAAAAGAACTGTAATGCAATAGAACAGCTCTACTAACAGTCTGTTCCTGTAAGAACACCTGCTCAGCACACCAGCATATGTGCCATATAGAAACGGAAGTACAGGAACATCCTCTGCAAAGTTCTTGTTTGGTTCTGCTGGGCCTCTTGTTATAGAGGGTGAGGGACTTTGCTCACAGGCAAATTCTGGAATATCTTACATGGCCAAGGGATGTCCGCTGCAGACATAGCATTTCTCTGATTCAGTGTTTTTTTAAGTCGTCACCCCAAAGTGGGAAAGTGCCACTGTGCTATTCCATAGGAATTATGATTTACCTTCTCTGACTGCTTTCCTCACCTACAAGCATCACCTCAGCTCCACAGGAAAAAAGGAACAAGACTGCCTCATGTTTTAAAGTGAGAGGCACTGAATAAGTAAACAGCTGTGTCGGCTAGGTTGACATTTGTTATCTCAGATTCCTCTTCCCCTGAGCCAAGAATTGGTAGAAAATTTAAGAGATGCCTGAACTTGAGCATTTAGAACAGTTGGCTATACAGGTAGTCCTTGTTTAATGACTGCCTCGTTTAGTTCACAGTTACAGCAGTGATGAAAAAGTAACTTTGTGACCAATCCTCCCATTTATGACCTACTCAGGTCTGTAAAACAAAATCAGATTATAAGCACTGTTGTGATTCATTTAGCAACCATTTCACTTGACAACTGAGTTGCCAGTTGCAATTGTGATGGCTAAACTAGGTTTATTGGTATGTATCTGAGAAAATAGTGGACTTCAAAGGAACATCACAAATCCCTGTACTCGAAGACCAGTTTTTCATTAAACCTATAGTGGATTTGACTGTAGAAGCAAAAATTAAGGTCGTTATTCTTAAACATGTTGTAAAGTATTAACTTCAAAAAAAAAAACCCTGAAAATTAGTGGATTTTCAAAAAAATATTTCCATTAATTCCATAAATGCTGGAGTTAGCTAACATTAAAAAAGAGTTTTACTTAAAAAAAAAATCCTGAAATTTTGAATTTTCTCCCTGTGAATGCTATATATACTTCAATTAGAGTTAGTTCACCTAAACCAAAAGTTAACAATCTTGTGGTCTGCATATATTTTGGACTATAATTTCCATACAAACCCAACCAATGCCTAAGTATCGAAGATAATTGGAGTTGCTGACCAAAATATATGGACAACATAGATTTTGATTCCTCATTTAGTTAAGAGATACCCATATATGAAATGAATCAATTTAAATTATATTTATTCACTATATAATATTTTAGCTATAATTGAATTGTTTTCCTTTTTGCTTACTTGTTATATACTACAAAAGTAAAAAAAATGCAAAATATAAACAAACAAACAAATAAATAGAAAAACATGAGGCAAATCCAGGAATCAAATACATTTTCCAACTCATCTGAAATATCTAGGGTAAGAAAAATTAAGACTGGTTGCAAAACAGGTTGTCAACTACAACTACACCAATATATATATTGCCATAGTTATATTATGGAGAAGGAAGCTTCTCAGTCCTGCAGCTACTGTCAGAATGTTGTATCTTAGTTCATATCTTCATATCTTACATGTGAAGCCATTTTAAATAACTTACCAGTCATTAGTCCAGAATAATTTAAAAAAAACCAATGATTGTTTTTTTCTGATTTTCTGGATTACCTCAAAAGTAATATATTTTTTCTTTCCACTTATAGTTATTATATGGCTTCTCCTGACAAGAATAAGACTAATTGCACACTTACGCCATCATGATGACACTGAAGTCTAGCCAGTTCCATGCGTCACGAAGAAAAGTGAAACTATCTATGCAGAAGCCTCTTGCAATAATTTTTACAAGGGATTCAAATGTATATATACCAGTGAATGTGTACCTGTTGAAAGTAAAGAATAATGATGAATAGTACTTATAATGAAGGAGGGTGAAATATATATATTTACATTTTAAAAGCCAAAATTCTAAATATTTATTGACAGTAATTATTTCATAACCCTTTTTCAGGTTTCTGGATGACACTGCGAAATCTTGCTGACCAAAGTGGATCTGTTAAGGAAAATATTTTAACAGAACAGACTTGCAGTATTGCTACAGAGCTGTCATGTGTTGCACAAGCAGTGAAGGGGAGGAGAAAATGTTTTGCTGAGTTAATAAAAGATCTATATCCTTAGATCTTAATACAAGATCTAAGTATACAGATCTTGGTTGGTATAATATTAGGACTGCAATCATGTTTGCAACATTCAGAAAGTGATGCTACTTAGAATCTAATTAAAATCTGCATGAAGTCATGCAAAACTCTGTGTGTGTGCCGTGTGTGTGTGTATACATACATATTTTTACACACAAACGTGTGTGTGTATAAAAATATGCATACCATTCTCATGTACTGAAGTGGCATTAGTTGGTATTTGTACCAACAATAAACTAAATTTTTTGAGAATTCTGACATCTCAGACATCTGGTTGACAATATTTGTCTGTGCTTTCTGGCAACAGAAGTGGATAAAAAAAACAACCTGGAATGCTTCATCAGTATCTCTTTTAGCATTATAATGTAACCCAGGATCCTGGTTCCTCTGTTTCCCATCCCAAAAAGTTATAAGTCAAGATTTGCAACACTGGCAACCCACCCAGCGATGGGCAGCTATATAAATTAGATCAATAAATACAATAAAGTATTTTTTTGCCTTAAGATTGGGTAAGGTAACCAGATGTCCCGATTTTGGTGGGACAGTCCCTCTTTTGAACAATTTGTTCCGTGTCCCGTGGCGTTTTTAAAAAGTCCCAATTTTTTTTAAGCACAAAAGAAAAAATCTGCAAGAAGTCACAGGGAGCCCCAGGGATTGTTCCTCGCAAAGCATCATGGTTGCAGAGAATGCAAATGAAGCTGCTTATCTCCCCGCCCGGCTCCATGTGCTTGTATTCAAATCGGAGCCACACTGAGTCCCATTCAGAGGGCGGAGGGACGCTGTGCTTTTTTTTTTTTAACCTATGTTCTTACAACCATGCAAAGGTGGGTTTTGTGCTACAAGGATCTTTCTTTCTTTGTTTCCCTGTCTGCGGTTCCGATTCTCATTCCTTGCAAAACTGGGGAAACGGCAGGGCAGCCTTCCTTCCCCCTTTCCTTGCAGCACCCTCAGTTGCAAAATGTTCCCCTGATTTGGTTTATATGTTCGCAGCAATGCGATCCAACAAATAGGAAAGTTTTAATAAGATCTTCTGACTTTATTTGGTCTCTGCTGCCCCCCTGACCCCGTTAGCCCTTGGGTTTTGTCCCCTCCCAAGGAGAGGTGGGAAGGAGAGGAAGGAAGGAGGGAGGGGGGAAGGAAAAGAAGAAGGGAGGGGGGAAGAAGATGGAAGGAGAAAAGATGGAAGGAAGGAGAAAGAATAGAAGGAAGAAGGAGGAAGGAGGAAGATGGAAGAAGAAAGGAAGGAAGAAAAAGAGGAAGGGAGGGAGAAAAGAAGGAAGGAGGTGAGAAGAGAAGGGGAAGAGAGGGAAAGAGCAGAAAAACAAAGGATGAAGTTGGTAGGCAAGAGGAAGGAGGAAGGAAGGAAGAAAGAAAAAGGGAGGGAGAGAGGAAAGAAGAAAAGATGGAACTAGAAAGGAAAGAAGGGAGGGAGGGAGGAAAGGGGAAGGCAGGGAAAGAGCAGAAAGACAGAAAAGGTAAAGGTAGATAGGCAGAAGGAAGGAAGAAGGAAGAAATAGGAAGGAGGGAAGGTGAAAGGATGGAAGGAGAATGGAACAGAAGTGAAGGGGAAGAGAGATGGAAAGAGCAGAAAGACAGAGAAGGTAGATAGGCAAAAGAAAGGAAGCTGAAAGAATGGAAGGAGGAAGGAAGAGAAGGGGAAGAACATAAAAATAAAGAAGAAAGGGAGGAAGGAGGGAAGGTGAAAGGATGGAAGGAGGAAGGAAGGGAAGGGGAAGAGAGATCTAAAGAGCAGAAAGACAGAAGGTAGATAGGCAAGAGGAAGGAAGAATGGAAAGGGAGGAAGGCTAGAAGGAAGAAAGAGGGAGGGAAGGAAGGAAGGAAGGTGGAAGGAAGGAAGGGGTACTTTCACTTGTAGGCCTGGGACTGAATGCAGGAGGAGTCTCTCCATAGGATCAGCTGCTCCTCTGATCATGGTCTATGAAAATGTTACTGCCTGCCTGATGCAAATTTAGACAGACTGCCCTTCAAATCCCCCCCTTTACTCCTCCCCCTGTAGAATTCAGCCCCTGAGTTTTGCCTTTGAGGGGCATCTAAATTAAGGTGACCAGACATCCCGCTTTTGAACAATTTGTCCTGCATCCCGCAGCGTTTTAAAGAAGTCCTGATTTGATTTTTTTAAAAAATCAGGAACACCCCCCCCCCCCCCGGTCAATGGTGTCCCTCTTTACCAATGTTAAAATCTGGTCACCTTAAGATTGGGCCTTGTTAAAACAGAAACACATAATATATCCTGCTCATACATAAGCTAAACAAATCACAGATTGAACCATTCAAGTTGTTTTTTTAGATGTTCCACTGCCAGGAAGAATTAAGATAGAGTGATCACACTGCATAAGGAACATGGCTTGTCATTCATAATAAGTAGAAATTTAAAGAATGTTTACCTTGTTGATGCATGCAACCATAAGTCATTAATTGTTTTGTTTAAACATATATAGGCTAGCAATAAACAAGAGTAATGCATGCAAATAATACTATTCAACGTATCTTAATCCCTATTTAAAAATCCTGGAAAACATGCCTTTGAGTTTTTAAAGGATAAAAACAATCCTTTACAGTTTTTCAAAAGTGAGTGCATTCCAGTGCTTAGGAAAATTGGCGGAGAAGGCACTGCTAGGTAGACATAATCTAGTACAATGTTTCTCAACTTTGACAACTTTAAGATGCATGAACTTCAACTCCCAGAATTGTTGGCTATCATATTAGTTGGATAATTCTGAGAGTTGCAGTCTACACATCTTAAAGTCGCCAAGATTGATCTAGAAGTTAGCATTCCCTTAGGTAATCCAGCCCGAAGACATTTAAGATAAGGTCTCAGTTTTATTACATCTCCTTCAACCAATGAATGCCTGAAGGTAAACATTAGGAGAGATTTGTTATTTCCCCTTCAGGTGGTAAGAAAAAAAAAATTGCATATCAACAATATTATGGACCAGATTTCCCGGTGATCTCCAGTGGTTTAATATAAAGTGGAAAATCTGGAGAGTGGATGAATTGTAGGAACTCCATATCACAATTCCCCAGCAGACTCCAGCAACAGACTTCAGGTACCATAATCTAAGATTCAAGTATGGTACCAATGCCTATTATTCCCAAATGGTCTGCTTGGTGCCATTGCTGTTACTGAAAGCCATTTCTGACCCAAGAAAACAGCCCCTTCATCAGATTCTAGATAAAAATCCATGAAGCCTATTAATGCCATGCCAGTCCTGTTTAAAAGGAGATCTAGTTCATATGCTTATACAAGAAGTCAAAATCCTCTCAATTATGTTGCCTAACCAAGCAACATTAAAAAGTTTCTAAAATTATCCATCTTGGAGAGATTCAATATACGCTAAAAATAAATGAATCTAATAATTATCTATTTTAAACAGAAGGAATTCTGTCTTTCTTTTGAGAGACATTTATGACAAGAGTGAGAACATGTTCAATTAACTCCCAGCTTGATATTTTAAACCATATTGGGCAGGGAGTTTATACAGTATATGGCACGCTTTTTCTTCAAAATTGGCAATTATTACTTTAAAGAATTGCTAGATATTATAAACAATTAAAGTGAAACAAACAAAAATATTATTACTTACTCCACCTGTTTCGACCATTCTGGTGGGTTACTAAAAGTCATGAACACACAGTTCGTCAAAATAGTGCACATAATGATCATGCTAAATACTGTAAAACAAAGTCAAGGAAGCACAAAAGGTAAGAAATTTCTTATTGACATTAACAAAAGAACATCAAGCTGATGGTATAACTTGTTTAAATCTGGGAACAAAAATCAAACACTCCCCCCCCCCAAGAAATAGTATTAATAAAGTGTAGATTTGAAACTTTCCTGATAACAAATGTGACAATATGCCTAATTTTGACTTTGGCTTGAGTAGGAGTTACACCTTTTTGCAGTTTAGATTACATTGAACCCATCCACATGAGAACAAAGGAGTGCTTTGGGAACCTTAACTGGAATTGAACTCACTTGTACTGCAATTGTATTGAATTATGCTCAATTTACTGAGGAGACACAGGTTTCTCATAATAAGATGCAGAATATGGACACCTAGAGATGACTAATCATAATGGTTTTCAGTCCATGTAGAGCCATAGCATTACCTCATTAATGATTTAGACTCCATTAAATTTAATTAATTCATTTATTACTTCATTTATCAGTTCATTTATCAATTCATTAATTAGTTTGTTTAACTTCCTACTTTTTTTAAAGGATCCAGTGTAAGCCTTTAGAAAAAAAACCTTGTCATTCCTGAAACCCCTTAGCTACATCTCCAACCAAGCCTAGAAACTGCAGCCAATGGGTCCAATATTTCAGCAACATCAGGAGTGCAACAGTTGCCTACACTGGTTGCAAAATATACCTATGCATTTAGGACATTTCTTTGCTTAAGGAATAAAATTTTAAAAATCCTTTCACATATGAATGTTCAAGAAAATAAAATAAAAAAGAAGCCTATCTGATTTGAAATACTGTATGCACTAACCACTGGTGGTTTCTTATTCATATTTCAAACTGATACCACCTCAAATGTGAAAATGTCTTGGTCTTCTGGTGAGGATTGATTGTGGACTAGATGTCCCTGAAGGAGCAGGGATAGCATTGCAGTGGTGATTGGTGGCAGGATGGTGAATACTAGCTGGTGCAGTCTTTCTGGATAAAGGAGAGATTTTGAGATTGCCCACTTGCATTTTGGACAGCTACTCCTCATGAGAAAACTGTAGGAACTGAGGTTTTTATAATTGGCTCATAAATTGAGCGGCTGGGAGTCAAGGGGTTTCAATCTAACTCACACCCGTAATGAAGCATATATGAACACATGGTTTGACAATCCTCATTTCTTAAACACTTTTAGACTTAGTTAGCTCTAAATTATTTAAATTATTTAGAGCTAAACAGAGATTTTCATAGTAGAAGGATAAGAAAATTCTACTTCGTGAGTCAAACATTTTTTTTCCTGGATTAAAAAGGACAAAAGAGTTTCAACAATTTTAAAAACTTTTTACTTTTGCTTTTGCACTTCTATGGACTGGATAGAGGCTTGGTTGGAACACAAAACAAATTAGGAAACTCCAAATCATGTGATTATGGAACCACAACTTATTTGTTAGCTTCATTCATGCCTCATGCTAAGCTAGAAACAAATCAAACACATTATGGTTTAGTAGAAAGGGTGAACCTACTCCATGTATTTTGAAATGAATTGGTTTGGGGAGTTTCATATATGTTTGCAAAAGTAGGGAGGGGAGGACAATTGAGCATCCAGGTCTGTCTAGGGCAATTGTATGCCCCTATTCATTTCTCAGGCAGTTGCTGCAGGCAGATAAGAAGATCTAAAAAGATGCCTGCAAATTCACTGGGAAGAAAAAGAGGAAGTTATAAGAACTGAATTAGACCCAGAAAAACGATCGCAATCAAGACCCAGTCAGTAAAATAGGCAAAATGAATGTCTTTGAATGAATGATATCATATAATCAGACAACATCCTAAATCTGTACATACTGTACTTAGAAACGGTACAGTTGGAAAAGGTGAATTCTGACTATTCAGTTTTTAGATTTGAGAATTATACCTCAATTGCAAGATAGTTTTATGGACTATTTATGGACTCACACAAAAAGGCAATGCTACACATTTAGAATTAATATGTATCTCTCTTTTGAAATTAATCATTTGATTCATTTTGTAATATTTAGATTCCATATTACACCTCCCTATGTCTGTGTGTCTGAGAGACAGGGGGGAGGGAGGGAGGGAAGGAGAGAGAGAGAGAGTCAAGATGCAGCCCCACATAACAATGGGCAGATCTTTCCCAGTTTCCTCTCTGTGGCATCTGAATATGGAGATTTATAGAATGCATTGGGATGTATGTTTAATCCACGTGCTGAGCAGAGGCACTGGCTGACATAGATAATAGGAGAAAACAGTAGCATTTTCAAGTTTTCTCTAGTGTGAGTTCTGCTTGATAGTAAGCACTTCTTGCATAATATCAGTCACAGGTAGTTTTCGACATGACCAGTGATGTGGCTGTTGGAATGAATCCCACTTGATTTTATGACCTTTTTTGCCCCAGTCATTAAATGAATCACAACCATCATTAAGTAAACCGGAGTTCTCCCATTGTTTGTCAGAAATTCTCTGGGAAGGTGGCAAATGGCAATCATGCGACCTTGTAATAAAATACATTGATTGCCAAAGGCACAAATTTTGATCACGTGATCATGATGATGTTGTGACAGTTGTAAGTATGAAGACTGGTAGTAAGTCACTTTTTTCAGTGCAGCCAAAACTTCAAATAATTGTTATATGAATGGTTGTAAATCAAAGACAGCCTATATTTAAATCTACGCATATATCTTGTACGTACATTCCCTAATTATGAAACATCATCCCTATTAATTTGACTTTCATTCACCTACTCTTACAGTTGCTTAGGGAAATTTCAATCTTTCTGAGGCAAGCTATTTCTATAAAATATGTTTTTAAATCCAAATGATGTTTTTTTAAGGCAGCACATTAATCCAGCAAAACAGGAAATAATGACTTCAGAATAAGTGTACACACTACTATGAAAAGGATATGAATGTATCAAAATTTTAATAGCTATTCTCCTCAACAGATTAAAAGGACTTAAAATGTACAAGGCAGGCGTGGCACTAAATCGGAAGAGTGTTTTGCCTCTGTTTAGTACTACAAAGGTCTGCAGAGAAAGAGAAAAAGAAGGAAAAGTTATACATTCATATGCCTAGAAAGAAAGCATTTAATTAAAAAACCATGACTATATCATTCTTACAAAGAATCTTGTTAACCGGGTGATTCTCTGTGTTGAAATCATTTTGAAGATATTCCATAATATACTTTTACTTTAATTGATCTGACAGCTCTGTTAGAACAGCACATAAAAACAGCAACAACAGCAACAATAATATGAATAACAGCAACAATAATATTAACAACAGTAGTGTACATCTTTAAAGCAAATTTATGTATTAATGCTTCATTTACCTGAGAAAAGGTCTCACTGTGAAATGTGGATAACTGTATTACAAGACATTTCTCAACCTTTATCCTAGAAAAGGAGGAATGAAGTAGCACATGGAGAGTGAAAGAATAGACTAGATGTAATGGTGGAAATAACCTTGAGGAAGAAGTGACACAGCCAAGGCAACAGTAAGATAAGAGAAATCTCAGTCCAAAGCAGGAATAGAGTTAGACAAAACCTCTCAGATTGGACCCCCCTCCCCCAGTTCCCTTTAGGATAAAGGCAGGGAGGGGAGAGAGAGAAATTCAGAGTTGCAACGTTCTGTTACTATAACCCTGTAATAAAAGTAGCCTTACCATTCATGACTTTGGTGTTACAGTCTGATCTGTTTCTAAGGGCTGACATTATAGCACTTTGGACAGCAAGTCAAGCTGCCATCTTGTTTTGAGAGTTACGCTCTGCACATAACATTTATATGTTGTACACTATGAAACATATTTCTTCTATATGGAGGGGAGATTCAAAGATTGGTCCTCTTTCTCTGGAGTTTACTTGGAACAGAAGAATTCTGCAACTACTGCTCCCGTTTCTTTCTGTATTATGTATAGAATGGCTTTCAAAAACAGGATCACACATGTTATTTAACTATTTAAAACATATCAATATGTAGCTCAGTGAAAGAGAGATCACAGCCAACAAGAGGGAAGCATAAGAAAGACAATCAGTCAAGGAACATGGTTTTCCTTAATAAATATAACTAGAACATTTTAGTTTCTTCTCCATCCAGTGAGTCATATTGCTTTGCATTCATTTTACTCCTCTTCTAGTATTTCTGTAGCATATGGACTTGTATTAGATGCCATTTTATAAATTAGAATAAAGAATATAAATACCTGCCGAATCACCAAGAAGAAGTGATCTTGGTCCTCTGCAAAGCTCTTTCTGCTTTGCTTTGGAAAACAATGCAAATACAAAATCTCTACTCCTGGAGCCCGGGGACATGGATAGTTTATAATTCCCATCCCTAAACACACCTACACCCATACATACCCACACACCAGTGGTGGGTTTCTACTGGTTCAGCCAAACCGGTAGTGGTTTGGTGGCCTGGGTCGTTGGAACCAGCAGCGATCCAGACCTGCCACACCCCTGAACTGGTTCTCCAGCTGGCGCCGTAGGCACCGCCATCTTGTTTTGTGCTTCTGCACAGAACAGTTTTTATCAAATTTTCATCAAGCATGTGCTCGCAGTGCACCCATGAGCGAACCAGCAGTAGTGGCTGCCAGAATCCACCCCTGCCACACACCCCATACTTCCTTATGGATGACTTCTAATATTACCAATCCATTTTCCTTATTGTTGAAAAGAAAATGAAAAAGAAAGAAAAAAATAAAGAAGTGACAGGAAAATACTGGAAGATTACAAATGGAAAAGGGCCCACTGCATTTAGGATCACTAAATATAATTCTATGAAATAGTCATGGCAACTGTACAACGGTAATCCTACGGTAGTATGGATGGTTCCATAGACACACTTGAAATCTTCCTTCGCTCTGATCCAGAGAAGTGCCCAATTATGATGCCCAAAACAGGGCTAACTTGAGCAGCAAATGTACAACTTGACCTGAAGTTAGTAATGGATGCTTCAAGTCCATCCACAAGGCTTACCTCCATATGGAGAATAAAAGACAACTGAAAGAAATGGAACAACCACTGCTTTTTTAAAGCTCTGGAAGAACATTGCCACTGATGGATTAGAAAATGCTTATCTAATATGTAAGCAACTAACTACCGTATTTTTCGGAGTATAAGATGCACCATTTTCTCTCAAAAAAGAAGCTTAAAATCTGGGTACGTTTTATACACTGAATACAGCATTTTTTTTGCCTCCCGAAACCCCGTCCCCTTCACCAATATGGCCATGCATAGCCTTTAGGAGGCTTATAGAGTGCTCCTGGGGACTGGGGAGGGCAGAAATGAGCGAAAAATGGGCCATTTCTTGCTCGTTTTTGCCCCTCCCCTGGAGCACTTTGCAAGCCTCCTAAAGGCTATTCATGCCCTTTTTTGAAAAAACAAACAAACCCGGGCCCGTTTTCATGAAAAACGGGCCTCTTTTGGGAGGTCTGCAGAGTGCAAAAACTTTTTAAAATTTTTTTGCCTCTTCAAAATCTTGGTGCGTCTTATACTCCGGTGCATCTTATACTCTGAAAAATATGGTAACTAAATAAATATTTAAAAAATACTCCAATTTATCCAAGTTATAAATGGTGCAACAAGTATGATAAATTTGAGTTGAATGAAGATAAGAGTGTGTTTTTGGTCTGCAAAGTCTTAGAAATTATTTCAAACTAACATGCGGTCATCTTCACCACCATTTTCAAAATGCTAAGAAAACTACATCAACCAGTTTGCCTCTCAGCTGACTAATAAGAGAGTGCAGAAAGTGAAACTCAACCACACTTTTATACATTTGTTTTATGGCAGTGATGGTGAACTTTTTGGGCTCAGCATACCAAAATTTTGGAAAATGCCTAACTTGCTCTGCCGGCATCCTTCCCCACAACAAAAGAGAAACAATTCTCTATCTCGCCACTACCATCTGGGCCACTCAGAACAGTGGCAGTTAGGAGCAGTGCCAAGACTAGGCCTAAAGTAGAAGCTGGGCCTTGGCTTCAGCAATAACATCACTGCTGCCACTTGAAAAGGGCGCCTCACACCATTTCCCAAGAAGCACAAGCCTTGAGGAATAGTGTGATTGCACCCATGGCCCAGCATCCTCTAGGATCTGCCATGCACCATCTATCTTTAGGCTATGTTCTCTATTCTGTTGACAGGCTCTGTGGCCTACCTGAGGCTGCTTCGAGACTCACAAGGCCTTCAATCTTGAAGCATCTTTAGAGAATGCTCTTCCATAGCCTCTGCAGCCTCTGAGAACCACATAAAAGCATGTCCTGTTCTCATGCAATTTTTGGAGGCTCCAAAGACTGTGAAAAAGCACAGCCATCTCATGCAACTTTCAGATGGTCTGGAGGCCATGGATGAGCACATCCCATTCTCGTGCAGCCTCTGCAATCTTTGAAAATTGTGTTAGAAAGTATGAGTATGTTTTTGAGAATATTTGTTGTTATGTATTAGTGAATGCTGGCATATTAACAAAAATGTCATGGTGTAACATCTTTGATGCACACGTCATGGGTTTGTCATTACTGTACCATGGGGATGAGTCTGAGTATCCACAACAGGGGTGTCAAACTCAATGCCCATGGGCTGGATCTGGTCCACGAGGCCACCCTGGAAACAGCAAAGGACTGGCCCAGGTGCCTCTTCCAGTGAAAATGGAGCTTGGGAGAGCCGGGGGTGGTCCTCCTGAGCTCCGTTTTATCTGGCAGAGGGTTGCAGGAGGTCGTCGCAGCCAAAAACTGAGCCCGGGCCATCACAGGCACTCCCAGGGAGCTGGCCATGCTCCCTGGCCATGCCCACCCCCTGAGGTCAAACACAATCAATGAAATGGAGTTTGACATCCCTGATCTACAACAAGGGAGAGCGGTAAGCTGTCAGAGTCCTATCTCAGGCATGAAAGGCTCCAATCTTCGCTACCAGTCCTGAACCAGGAGCGTATGTGTGTGTGCTCACTCGCTCACTTTGCTTATACGCTGTGCTTCTGCACATGCATAAAAACTTCTGCACATGCACAGAGCATCCATGATGATGTCTGGGTGGATGGGCGGAGCCTCCTGCCTCCTACTGGTTCACCGGAACTGGGGCAAACCGACAGAATATCACCTATCTCTTTGATCAATTAAAAATCATTGTATGGGTAAAGGTACTATAGATTTACTTCCACAGGAAATGAAGGGAAAGGGAAGGTCATCAGCCAGGAGCCAAGCTGAGTAGGCTTTTTCTTGTCAATAGAAAAACAATCTGCCTCGCTCTGCAAAACTTCAACTGAGAAATTTGGTTCCCCGCCTTCCTGTGTAGTCCCCTCCCCCCCGCCCCATGATAATACTGAGAAGAACAATATGGCTGCCAATCATCTGTTGCTTAAAAACAGAGTGTTATTTTAACATTTATACACATATTTAAGTGGGCTGCAGGTGATTGTTCTATACGAATAGAAGTGTTCATGTTACAATGAGCAAGTGTAACACAGAATGTGTTTATTGCACGAAGGTCCATACACTGTAAATTTCATATGTATTAATAATATTGTAGGCTGGCAGGTAATTATAATTTCTATCAATTCACTTTACGTAAATATAGGATGGTTATTCAGGCATATAAAAGCATTTAGGTGCTTCCTGGAGATCCCAGGTCTAAATTGCAGAGCAGATTTTGTCAACATTTGGATTTGTTGCAAGTTATTTTTAACTGTGCTAGAAAACCAGAGACAGCCCAGTAGGTTCAGCCAAACTTTTACTTCTTTTGTTGGTCATGTCATGCAAAAGTATGATCAAGTTTTATCATCAGTGTCTGTGTTGTTTCTGAAATGAGCAAATATAAAATGAAAGTACCAGTTGCCATGGAAATCTAAAATCCCATAAATGCCAGATGCCGCAAATATACATGGCACTCATTTCTTTTTCTTACTGCTCCTTTTATATAATTTTTGCATCATATTTCGAGAATCTTCCAAATGGCAACCATTTCTTATTATTTTGCCTTATAATGCACATGGACTATTTTTTTAAAAAAAGAAAAGAATTTCTTTTTTGCTTATGAGGATCAAAAAGCCAAAGAAATATTGCTTTGTTTTGGGAAAGTAAAACATTGTATTTCTGCAGATGAATTTTATATGCTTTTTACTTGACTTTGCAAATATTTTCCTGTATGAAAAATGAATGGATTAAAAAATAAACCAAATAATCATACTAGCAAAGATTTTATGATCTTCAAAATCATGATTAAAAGCACAGAAGACAAGTAATTTATGATAACATTTCAGCCATGCTATGCCCATTCCATAATGTTTCTACATTAATCTGATACAGTGGTGGGTTTCAAATCCCATTCCAACCGGTACGGTTGGAATGGGGCGGGCGGTGTCCTCATGGATGCGCGCAGTGCACACACACACTCACACAATGCGTGCATGCGTTCAAGCGCCTCTGTGACACTCCGCGGAGCATCACGCAGGTGCTGTTCACACCATGCATCTGCGCGAAAGCACAAAAGCCTTTAAACTCCGGTAAGGAGCTCGGGTGGGCGGGTGGGCCCACCGGAGCACTGTACCGGAACGGTATCCGGTGCTCTGGGCTGGCTCCGGTATGCGTGTACCGGGGCGTACCGCCTGCAACCCACACTGATCTGATACAAAAAAAATGAGATGGAGATTACGGTTCAGCTAAAAGTTGAGATTATTTTTCTATGGAAGACCCAATATAGAAGCAAGAAGAAAACATTCCTCGGGGGTGTGTTCTGTTATGATACAGCCTGGTGTGTCTTTAAATGGATTCTACTCTACTGCTGTAAAATGTCTTCTACTGTACAGCGCAGTAGTGTTGCCATGGTAATGGCTTCAGAGTACTCCACAAGGGGCTCCCTCTGGTAATGAGGAAAATCCGACATTAGAAATTATGATCTGGACATTTCCCCCCTATAAATAAATACTCGGACAACACCAGGTTATCTACTGGTATTATATGTTTGTGATTGGGATGGGCCTGTGACCTTCAAGTGTCGGTGGGGCAGTTCTTGGTGTCTCTTTGACCCAGTGGTGGGTTTCCGCCAGTTCGCACCACTTCAGAAGAACCGGTTGTTAACTTTTTGAGCAGTTTGGTGAACTGATTGTTGGAAGAAATCATTAGGGCAGAGAACCAGTTGTTAAATTATTTAAATCCCACCACTGCTCTGACCATAGCTATTGAAAACTGATGGCAGATTCTGCTATTTTCAAGTGGGAAATAGAATATCACAATGTGCAAATAAGGAATCCTCCCAAAACTTCAGCCGCACCAGATCCGTGACATAGATTTACTTAGCCTGCAGCCTTTCATCCTTCAAAAATACCAATTTCTGTCCTTTTGTTCGCCAAAGCTGACCTATGCTTGGCATGGTATCAAATACAAGCTCATCTTCAGAACTCAGTTCTATTACATACCTAATACTATAACACCACAATCTGATTTACCCATATTTTTCGGAGTATAAGATGCACCGGAGTATAAGACACACCAAGGTTTTGAAGAGGCAAATTTTTAAAAAAGGTTTTTGCCCTCTGCAGACCTCCCAAAAATGCCCCCCCCCCAAATGGCATGAATAGCCTTTAGGAGGCTTGTAGAGTGCTCCTGGGAGGGCCGGAGGGGGGGGGGCAAAATGAGCAAAATACAGCCTGTTTTTCATGAAAACGGGCCTGTTTTTTGTTTTAAAAGGGCATGAATAGTCTTTAGGAGGCTTATAGAGTGCTCCTGGGGGCTGTGGGGGGGAACTGAGCAAAAAAGCCCATTTTTTGCTCATTTCTGCCCTCCCTGGCCTCTGGGAGCACTCTGCAAGGCTCCTAAAGGCTATGCACAGCCATTTTGGTGAAGGGGTGGGGTTTCGGGAGGCAAAAAATGCTGTAATTAGTATATAAGATGCACCCAGATTTACAGCCTCTTTTTTGAGGGGAAAAAGGTGATTCTTATACTCCGAAAAATACAGCATGTCTTCATTGAATTCTGTGGGACTCATTGTGGGATCCTTAGGACTCGCTGAACTTAGTAGGGGTTTTTTTGCAGATGTTTCATTACCAAACTACATAGCATCATCAATGCGCTGCTGATGTTACTTGATTTGGTAATGATAATGTCTACAAGAACACCACCAAACTCAGAGAGCACCAAGAGAAACTCCACAGTTCAACCCTGAACTACAAATATTCTCTTCTGTGGGCCTCATTACCAAGCAAATTCATGTTAGGGGGCAACTTAAGCATGCAATAACGTGGGATTAAGTTGAAATACTTTATTGGGATCTATTGGGAAACATCAACATGTTTATGATCACTTTCAGGCAAGCAGTCTTTGGATGTAAATTTTACTTTTGCTTCACTGGCCTTTTGTCACAGTATTAAAATATTTGTATTTAGAAAGTTTGGGGAGCCTGAAGTTTATTGCCTGACAATTATACCATCCTAAGGGGGTACAAAGAATCAGAAGTGGCAGATCATATGCCAAACCTTGCTAGTTGATGTGGTTCATGGTTGAAAATACAATATATTCTTTAGGATAGGAAAGTTGGGGGCAGGAGGGAAAGGATAGTTATATTTGTTGTTTCCTACTTGCATTTTTCTTTCTGGTGGAAATTCTATTCCTGAAATATCCTGGGGCTTTCTATTGCCAGCAGATTTATACCTGGAGAACCTACTGCTAGTCTATTGGGGAATAACTAGAGTTGTTAGTTATTCTCCACGGGTGCAGAACATATCTCTCCCATCTTCATCTCTTTTCTATGATTCTCTGGAGACTGAGTCCCCCCCCCCCATTTTTGCTGTAGATGCCTATTATTGTTTTCTATATGATGCATTTGTTGGTTTTGTTTTTAAAACATAAATGTCACCAACATATAAAACAGGTAAAAACACAAAGCAAGTCCCTAAGCTATTGCAGAATGCAAATGTCTCCCACTATGGTTCTAATTATCTCCTGAAAATTCCTTGAAATAATATGTCTTAAGCTCCTGAAGCCTTTAAGAGAATAAGACTAAAAGAGTTCTCTACTGAAGAAGACACCAATATCCAAAGCCCCAGCTAAACAACGGTATTATGGGCAGCCTTGGTTTCTGATCAGTCTTGTTTTCTAAATATTCCTCTCTCTCTCTCTCACACTCGATCTATCTATCAATGGCTGTGTGTGTGTGTGTGTGTGTGTGTGTGTGCGTGCGCGCGTCAGTGGTGGGTTTCAATTTTTTTTAGAACCTTTTCTGTAGGTGTGGCCTGCTTTGAGGGAGTGGCTTGCTGGCCATGTGACTGGGTGGGTGTGGCCAACTTGTAAAATGTGGTGAAACTCACTTAACAATGCTCTTGCTTAGCAACCAAAATGTTGGCTCAGAAACTTTGGCATTTGAAGGACGCAAATCTTAAAGCTGTCAAATCACAAGACCCTTGCACCCCTAACCCTTTAGAAAAAAACCCAGGGGTGTTCAAACTTGACAGCTTTAAGACTTGTGAATTTCAACTCCCAGAATTCCTCCTCTCACTCTTCATCTTGATGATGTGCGGATGGGTGGGGGGAGGGAGCTGGAACCGGTTCTAAATGGCACTGTAGATTTGTGGAACCTTTTCTATAGAAGAGGTTAGAACAGGCAGTAACCCACCCCTGGTGCACGTAAATGTTCCAGCATTACTCTGGAATGCCTTGAACAATTTTAACCAAACTTACACAGATGATTTACTCTCTGGAAAAAAATACTGTGGAGGGTAAGACACCCCAAACATCTCTCGGGGTATGTGTTCTGTTAAGATACAGCCTGTTGTGCCTTAAAATGGCTTCTACTGTGCTGCCATAAAATGGCTTCAACTGTACAGTGTAGTGGAGTTGCCATGGTAATGGCTTCACAGTACTCCACAAGGGAGCTCCCTCTGATAAGGGTGAAAATCCAACATTAGAAATTATGTTTGGTCCGGACATTTTCCCTCTATAAATAAATACCCAGACAACGTCGGGTTATCAGCTAGTTTCAAATAAGCATAACACCAAGAATAGATGAACTGGTATAAAAATCAATGGAGGTGCCATTCTTAGCTATAAATGTGACTTGTATATTTTCAGTTGCATATGATGATGTCCATCTAATCTGCTTTCATTTTTTATTTATTCACTTTTTAAATTAATTTAAACCACCCAGCGTAGTAAAGCCTCTTGGTGAAATGGGTGGCAAATAAATGTAATGAGCATATAATGTGATAGACTGGGTAATTGGAACTTAGAATAGAGGGATACATAGATGGTTAACGAGATGCAAACTGTGGTCCATAATTCCATTGACCACTATGATTGGTACACAAAGGAAGAAACCACTTGGAAATGGTTTTTAACTCTCTGAAAAGCAATAGCACTTAGACTTATATACTGCTTCACAGTGCTTTACACTAAGCGGTTTACAGAGTCAGCATATGGCCGCCAACAATCTGGGTTCTCATTTTACCAACCTCGGAAGGCTGGAAGGCTGAGTCAACCTTGAGTTGGTGAGACTCGAACTGCCAAACTGCTGTCAGCCGGTGATCAGAAGTAGCCTGCAGTACTGCATTCTAACCACTGTGCCACTATGGCTCTTAAGAAAAGACTAAGAATGTAGTTTTAAGATTTTAAAAATGGACAAAAGTTCTGGAATAGTATTCTTTACATGTTCAGAGTAATCAGTTAAAGTGAATGCTGAGAAAAATTTCATATTGACTCAGTTGCCTTTAAAATATTACTTTTCTTTCATTCCAATCTCTCACTTGGTGACCAGCATTTGTGTGTGGGGTGTGCACTCATGTTAGTTGGTTTATTACATTTTGTCTTCAGTTTACATAAAAGCCGTTGGGCACTATTAATTGGCCAAAGGCTTTCATGACTTTCTTTTGAACCTATTGGAAGCATTTGCTTTATTATTCACCAATGTCTTCTATTTATTCAATACCATATTTATTTATTGCTCTAGTCTTTCTCTTTCCTTTGAGTTCACCAATTCTAGAGTGCAGCTTTCAGAATGCTGTAAATAATTACCAGTGGCCCCTTAGCTCAGGAAAACATGTTCATTCCTAAGCCGGGAGACTCTATACTCAACACAAAATGTGAATTATGTATATATTTTACAGGAAGATTTTGAAGCAAAACCTCCTCAAGACCTTCTCACTGTCAGCTTCCTTTTGGTCTCCTTAGGATATTTTGAAGGGCTTTAATTGGCTTGTGTGCTAGACTGATTCCATGTGGTTGTAGTAGACTGTTGGTGTTTCTGAGATATTCTTGATGTATGGTGTGATTCTTTTTAGGGTTTGTGATGGTTGTGCTGCATAAGGTTGAGTGGTTAGGGATTTTTTGATAAAATTGTATGGATATCCATTTTGACAAAACAGACACAGACTTCAAAAGATAATTAGAACTGCAGAAAAAAACAATTGTTACCAACCTGCCTTCTATCGAAGACCTGTATATGCATGAGTCAAAAAGAGGGCTGTGAAAATAACTACAGACCCCTCACATCCTGGACATAAATTGTTTCAACTTCTACCCTCAAAACGATGCTATAGGGCACTGCACACCAGAACAACTAGACACAAGAACAGTTTTCCCCGGAATGCCATCACTCTGCTAAACAACTAATTCCCACAACACTGTCATATTACCTACTAAGACTGTATTACTATTATTTTTCTCTTCCTTCCTAGTACCTATCTCTTCCCACTTATGACTATAACCATGTTGCTTGTATCTTTAAATTTGATATTGTTTTATTTGTTTCCTAGTATAGTTTGATTGCTTATTAGTAACCTACGATTATCACTAAATGTTGTATCCTATGATTCCTGATGAATGTTTTCTATTTTATTTTTCTTTATGTACACTGAGAGCATATGCACCAAAGACAAATTCATTGTGTGTCCAATCACACTTGGCCAATAAATAATTCAATTCAATTCAATTCAATTCAATTCTATTCTATATGCTCTATTTTCTTTTTCTGCTATTCCGGGTTGCTGAGGTGTGTTTAGGCTGGTTTAAATAAAGTCCTTACACAGCTTCCCTTGTGGGAGATGAGTTGTTTCTCTAAAAAGAAAAGTCCTAAGCAAATTGAAAGACCCAACAACCCCAGAAGAAAAAACAGGAGTCATCTACAATAAACAAAGTAAGGACTTCAACAACCACTATGTAGGACAAACAGGCAGAAGACTGGCAGAACATATCTACAAACACCAACTAGCAGTCAGAAGACATGATGAAGATTCTTTAATTTCACAACATATAGACAGATTTAACCATAGTTTTAATTGGAAAAATGGGACCATCCTTGACCAAGCCCAAAAACGCCAGGGAATTTCTAGAAGCCTGGCACGCTGACAAAACAACCATCAATAGACACAATAAACAAAAGACTATCACCCTGTCCCAAAAAAGGAACAAAAAGACCCAAGCATCTCTCCACCAGCAATCAGCACCCAGATCAGCATAGATTAACTCCAAAGTTAACACCAGACCAACAATCAAGTAAGCAATACCTCAACCAAGAAATTGCCAAAAAGGCCATCAGTAAACAGCCCAATGAAAGGACCTCTAAGACTACTCCCACCCACACAGACAGGAAAGCCACTAGAATATAAACTGAGAGCAAACACCATTCCTTACTAGTTTGGGCAATGAAATGTCTACAAGAAAACAAGCAAGCTCAGAGAACACCAAGGATCCCTTCAATTTTCAGAATTCCCCAGCCAGGCTGGGGAATTCTGGGAGTTGAAGTCCACCCAGCTTCAAGTTGCCAAGGTTGAGAAACACCAGTCTAGTGGAAGTGTAAGATGCTGGAATCAAGAGCCTGGAAACCATGGGAAGAGAGATAAGTGTTCTAGATTCCAACACGTTAAACTGACTATTTGTCTTGCTCCCTGCTGCTAACAGACATTGCCCAAGATTTAAATGACCTCTGAAATAAGAAACAAGACTGATTCAGGTAGAAATCTGAGCAATGTGTATTGATTGTGTTAGGATTAAGCAGTGGTATTAATCCTAACCCTAATAATAATTTCCTCAGTCTGCTTAGCATTCTCTATAAACACTGGAGCATCTGCAATTGCTACCAGACAAATAAGTTCTGGTTTGTCATTATTCATATGAGGATATCATTTATATGCTGACAGAAGTCTGGTTTTCCACTTAGAATCCCCAATGCTGGAACTTGGTTTTATTTGCATGCACCCACTGGGGGGGGGGGGGGAAATAAGACATTCCACTCATCTCATTCTTTTTAGCCAATTTATACAAGCTACTCTAGCCTGACAGTCACCAATTATAGGGATTATATGCTTCCATAAAGGTGAGAGATTGATTCTTTCTCTCTGTATTGCATTCTGGTTCACCTATATTCAACGTATTTTCCTAAGAAGTTAGACTTTAATATTTAACAGCCGGATTTATCATTGTTTTCCCCAGAACATTTTGGGGCATCTCTTGGTGCCGCAAAACATGACTTCTGTACCCATTTGCATATTTGCAAATATAATTGAACCACTAACCTCATCCTATTTTCCTTTTTTCCCCTGGGAAAAAGTGTGGTGCGAAGGGAGAGTTTTTAGCTTATCCTCATTTCGATGGACCATTTGCTAATAAAAGTCAATCTTCTTCTCAGCTTCATTTGCCATTTTTCTCGGATGTATTACTGCCTCCCCATTAAATCTTCCGACCATTAAATGACATAGACTATGTGGTGGTTTTGAAAAATTCAGCTGCCCAAGCGATTGCTCCCTTAACTTTCTCTCTCTTTCTTTTTCCTCCCATCCCCCACCAACCCAAAGACAAGATACATCTTTTCAAACAAAGGCCACACAGATGTTGTTTTTCTGCCCCCCCTTTTCACGTGGAGCCTCCAGCCACCCAAATCTGTAACTCCTTTGATCATCAGAAGGCTGACTTTTACATAGCTGGTTGTTTGCTGACTCACTTTCTGCGTCATATAGTAAGGGTCAAAGTCCTCCAGTGGCACAGCGACCAGGCCTTTGGGGATGTCCCCGTAGATGAAAGGCAAACTCTTCCCTGCCTCCAGGTCACTGTTTGGTTTTGGTTTATTATCTTCATCGTCATCTCTGTGACTGCTGTCTTGCTTAGGACGCTTCTTCTTATCTTCTGCAATGCGCTTCTCAATGTTAGCCAGAGATTCCGGAGTGAAAGGCCTAAAACTGTCAGGGCCTGGTGGTGCAAGCAACCGCCCTGCCATCTTTTCATCCTGCAGAAGCTTGTTCAGTTAGGTTACGCCCCAGATAGGTCAACTCTGGAAGCACAAAAAGAAAAAGAAAACCACAAATCAGTTCTCAATATCAAGGTTGGCTGGAGAGTTGGGAACGTCCCTAGGGAAGAATTTATCCGGTCCAGCCCTTTTCCCACTGACGTAGCCAACTGAGAGTCCTTTGAGGTTACAAACAAACAAACATCACTTCCTACATTCCCCGGTGGAGTAATCAGTTTTGTCTATTGTAGCATAAACAATAAAAAAGAAAAAGCATTACAGCATGCCGAAATTTAGCGTCAACTTTCAAGGACTATGTTTTCCTATGTCATTTAACTTTGGGTTCTTCTGGGGACATTTGAGACACTGATTTTTCCCACAAGTTCTGAGTTCTTCAGATAAAGAATAAATTATTGGGATTACTCCGTTTAATAGCCCATGATCAAAACAGTAGGAAATAGCAGCTTTTATTGCAGGAATTTACTGTGTTTTGTCATGCTCTGATGGCTCTGTCTCTCCTGAAGAGTCAACTCCTCAACTACAAATTAATCTGATATGTCTCTTTTTTTAATCCTGTTTCCGTTCTGGGCAGTTTCATCTCGGTCTGTATGCTATGTTCAACATCTCTCTTTCAGTTTCAGAGGCTCAGATTAAGAAACATAGAAAGTTTTACAAGATTTGAGATGCTAAATCAATGATTTCAAAAGAACATTTTGTCATCTCTTGACCGGATTATTGTAACACACTATATATAGCGATCAGTGGTGGGATTATTATTTTTTTTACTACTGGTTCTGTGGGCATGGCTTGGTGGGTCAGTAAGAGGTGGTATTTACCGGTTCTGAGAACTACTCAAAATTTCCACTACTGGTTCTCCAGAACTGGTCAGAACCTGCTGAATGCCACCTCTGATAGCGACGCCTTTGAAGAGCATCAGTTAAAGCTGTTTGAGAATGCAACAGTTCAATTAAGTGCATCCCTGATTTGCTCAAGTGACACCACTACTAGGATTGGAGTATTAGTTGCCAAGTTGCTTCTAGGTGCAATCCTGGTTGTCCTGTTTAAGGTTCAGGATTTTTCTTTTCTCTCAATGGTTTTGGCCCACCCAACATCCTCTGACTCCCTTTCAAACCCCTTCAGGGACTCTGGTGGCCTGCCTTTTCCAGTGAAATAATGCTCCACCTGAGGTCACAGCATTACCAAGAAAATCCCTAAAATATGGCATTTCCAGAAGGACTTGGAGGTATAAATAGAATGGTGGGTTACTGTGCTGGAGTAGGTGAATGGTTATTACTCAGAGTGCATTTCTTGGCATGATTTTGAATGAGAATAGTAATATGACAGGTAGTCCTCAACTTACAACCATTCGTTTGAAGTTACAGTGGCATGGAAAAAAGTGACTTGTAACCAGTACTCACACTTAACAACCATCACAATATCTGCAGGATCAAGTGATCAAATCCAGGTGCTTGGAAATTGGCATGTATTTACTATGGTTGTTGCATCCCATGGTTTAATGGCAAAAAGGTCATAAATTGGGTATAGCTCACATTTTGTAAAAAAAAAAAATGAAATTCTGGTCCTAATTATGCTCCTACGTCGAAGACTTCCTGTATTTGATTTGGTTTATGTTATAACGTCATTTTTATTTTCTTGTTACGGTATAGTAGGGAACAGCTGGCCTTTTACATAACAAACCAGCTTGATGTGTTCAGAAGCAGTTATCTAATCACTGAGAGGAAAAGAAAGGTTCCTGTCAGGTTTTGGACAAGAAACACTTTTTAGAGTTGGTTTTAGTCCTGGATTGGCGGTGAGGGAGTTATCTCAGGCAACACTGAGGAATTATTTTGTTCTGGAGTAGAATTATGTTAGGGTGCGTATGTGTACATATGTGTACCGTGTTTTCCCCAAAATAAGACAGGGTCTTATTTTCTTTTGACCCCCAAAATAAGCACTTGGTCTTATTTTCAGAAAGGTCTTATTATTTTTGAGGTGCAGGAGACGGCAAGCGTGGTCACCTCATGGCTGCTGCTGTGTTGCTATATTTTCGGGGAGGGCATATTTTAGCTCATGCACTAAAAAACCCTCAAAAAGCTTATTATCTGGGGAGATCTTATTTTCAGGGAAACAAGGTATATGTGTGTGAGTGAGTGTGTATATATTTATAATTTTGTGTGGAACTTTTATCTTTTTTGGGCACCTTTAATAAACTTGATTTTTGTTTATATACTGAAGATGACCAATCACTTTCTGGCATCCACCTCAGAGTGTATGAACAACAGATTCCCAAAAGTTTTGTTTGGTTTCCCTTCCTTTGGTTTAACCAAATGCAGCTCGAATTAAGCATGACACATCAAGTGTGTCCCAGAATTTGTATGCCAGATGTCCCAAAGATGCTTTTCCAAAAGTAATTTAAATCCCTCTATTCCTCACCAAAAAGGACACAGTGGCTCAGTGGCTAAGTCACTGAGCTTGTCGATCAGAAAGGTCGGCAGTTCGAATCACTAGTGCCGCATAACTGAGTGAACTCACGGAGTGACCTGCCGTTACTTGTCCCAGCTTCTGCCAACCTAGTTGTTCGAAAGCATGTAAAAAATGCAAGTAGAAAAATAGGGAACACCTTTGGTGGGAAGGTAACAGAGTTCTGTGCGCCTTCGGCATTTAGTCATGCATGAGCATGGAGACGTCTTTGGACAGTGCTGGTTCTTTGGCCTAGAGTCAGGAATGACTAGCACATATGTCCTTTACCTTTACTATTCCTCACCAGGGAGTCAGAACCTGATGAAACGTTTTCAAGGAAAAAGTCAAGAAAGTCCAGTTCCTTTTTTGAAAAAGCACCTTTGGGACAACCATAACCTGGATGACTGAGAATCTCCATAGATACTTTCATGCTAGATGCTCAGTGGTCCCATTTCAAAGGATTTCCTGAATGGGGAAAAAAAGCTGGAATCCCACTGTGCCACCTGAAAACCACAGCCCCTCATAAGAACGTGGTTCTTCTCTGAGTATATTAAGGCAGCTTTGTATGCAAGAACCCACCCAGCAACAAAAGAAGAATTTACAGACAGCTATCAAAGGCAGCATTTCCCCTTGATCAATACAGGGAATCAACTCTCTAAAACATAGCTCTAAGTTAAGGTGACCAGATTTTCAGATTGGAAAAGAGGGACACCCTTGACCGGGGGGGGGGGGGGGGGGGGGCTTGATTAAAAAAATTTTTTTTGTCAAAAGGTCACCCCAGGACACTGAAACCAGCATAAATACGAATCTGTTGCCAAACAAAATTTTGATCATGTGACCATGAGGATGCTGCAACGGTCGCTAAGTGTGAAAAATGGTCGCAACGGTCGCTAAGTGTGAAAAATGGTAATCAGTCACTTTTTTCAATGCCATTGTAACTTTGGTCACTAAATGTTTTCCCCCTCCTCGAGACTCCTCACTTCTTCCTTCATTCCTCTTGCTTATCTACCTTCACCTTATCTGTCTTCTGCTCTTTCCCTCTCTTCCTTCCTTCCTCCTTCCTTCCATCCTCTTCTTTCCTCACTCACTCCCTTCCTCCTTTTTTCTCTTCCTTCCTCCTTCCATTCTTTATACGATATAAAATTCAATGAGGGTGAAACACACCAAATCTGGCAAAGCTGCCTTGCACCAACCTGGCCTGCCCATAGAATAGCAGCCACTTTGAGACACATAAACCTGGTCTGAACATATTGCATCACAAAGATTTGCAAAGATCACATTTGCAAAAAGGAACATTTCTTGTAGTAAATACATTTTATAAACAATTTAAAAGTAAAAATCCCCCCCAAATAATAAAAAAGGTATTCTATAAATAAAAGAAATCCTTAAAAACCATTGTTAAGTATTACACCAGCAATAATTTATACTGTCACCATTTCAAACTATCATCAGAAATACGAATCTGTTGCCAAACATCAACATTTTGATCGCGTAACCATGAGGATGCCAAAACGGTCGCTAAGTGTGAAAAATGGTCATCAGTCACTTTTTTCAATGCCATTGTAATTTTGGTCACTAAACAGCCATGTTCCTGACTTAACAACCACCATGATTCACTTAACGTGGCAATAAAAGGTCGCAAAATGAGGCAAAAATCATTTAACAAACGTCTCCCTTAGCAACAGAAATTGGGGGATCAATCCTGGTCGTAAGTCGAGGATTACCGGTAGCCAATTGCAAAAGGCAACTTTACTTGGAACAGGTGAGATTGTGCCCGGATCCCTTTCATGCCAACATCCCATCCTGTCCATGGGGAGAACTCCACAGGCGGACAAAAGCCCCAATCCCCTCTCAACCTCCAGCTGACTCTGCCATCCGCCATAACCACACATGCCCCTCAAAGGCAAAACTCAGGGGGCTGAATTCTACAGGGGGAGGAGTAAAGGGGGGATTTGAGGGGCAGCCCAAAGCACCATCTGTCTAAATTTGCATCAGGCAGGCAGTAACATTTTCATAGACCATGATCAGAGGAGCAGCTGATCCTATGGAGAGACTCCTCCGCAATTCAGTCCCAGGCCTACAAGTGGAAGTACCCTTCCTTCCTTCCTCCTTTCACCTTCCTTCCCTCCCTCCCTCCCTCCCTCCCTCCCTCCCTCCCTCTTTCTTCCTTCTAGCCTTCCTTCCTTTCCATTCTTTCTCCTTCCTTCCTTCCTCTTGCCTATCTGCCTTCTGTCTTTCTGCACTTTAGATCTCTCTTCCTCCTTCCTTCCTCTTTCCATCCTTTCACCAAAAATCAGGATGTTTTATTAGCATCAGCATCATTCTGCTGAAAATGCCAGATTCTGTGGTACTTCTGGATGAGATTTAGAAAATTACAGAGACATGAGGAACCATTATATAATTTCACTTGGCAAAACTCTGATTAAAATAATAGCAACAAAATGTAAGATTTTTTAATTTTAAAACTCTAGCAAAACATAGATTTATTTCCAGTTTAGTTAATTAATGCCATTATAAACAGGAATGCAATTGATTAAATAAAAATGACTTTTTCTTTTATTAAGAATACTTATTCTACACTAAACTAGAAAATATTTCATAGGCCCTTCAACAAGTTTGTTACAAATTTTCAGGATTGCATGCATTCTTGAAACTGATACCATGTAATGTTAAAAAGCAGATCGCTAACTAAGTACACTAAAAACCATGTTTAATTATTTGCTACTTGAGGCCAATAGCAATGATGAAGAAATTTCTCTCATCCTCAGTGACAATATTTTTAGGGCCAAAAAATAAAACTCTGTATATTGAATCTGTTGAATGGAGAAAGGCCTGCCCCACCCTCCCCCAAATGAGACACCTTCCACGATAATAGGAGAGGAGAGCCTGGAGACAGCAATCACAAGGCAGAACGTAGCTAAGAGAACGGGGCAGCTAAGAGAATGGGGCGGGGGTTGGGAGAAGGCATGGGACTGGCTGGGGAAGGAGGGAGGGAGGGAGGGAGGGGGAGAACATGAGTGTGTGTATCCCTCCTTCCTTCAGCCCAACACTCTTGCTGGCATTCTGGCCAGACGAGAGGGACTGCAGAGGGTCTAGGGCAGCGAGTCATTCAATCAATGGGAAACTTGCCTCTTGGAAGGAATGACCCGGTTTGGCTCCCACTTTCAACAATCGAACAGAGAAGCGAAGAGGCAGGAGAGACGAAGCGGGAGCCAAGCCAGGCTAGAGTGTTGGGCTGAAGGAAGGAGGGATACACACACTCGCGTTCTCCCCCTCCCTCCCTCCCTCCCTCTCTCTCTCTCAAATGGCAAATCGCTGCTGGGAGCCCGGTCTCATTTGGGGGAGGGGCAGGAAGCAAGCCTTTTTCCATTTCAAGGAGCTGCCGCTCCTCCCCCCACCTCTTAGAAGTCCAGCCAGCTGCCCGCCAAGCTCTCCACGGAGACTCACCCAGAGTTTTCACCGCGATTTGCCTGGTGAGGGGAGGCGGCAGGTTGATGCAGACCAAATCCACAGTATAATAAATACAAGTATAATAAATACTTGTATTTATTATACTTGTATTTACTTCCTCCTCCTTCTCCTCGCTGCGATCTGGATGCCCGCGGCTCCCTTTCCTCCACGTTCAGCCCTTTCGCGTGGAGCCTCAAGATTACGAGCAATGCAGGGTTGCTAAGTTAAGGGCGTCCGGTCCCAACTGGGAGCAGTGGCTGGCTCTGCTCACGCCCGCGGGCCCCTGCCCTGCTGCGTCCAGCGCGTCTTCAACAGCATGACCCGGCATCCCAAGCGGAGTCCCCCACCCCCGCATAAGCTGCATTGCCCACACGCGCGGGGATTCAAAGTATCCAGCCGGATTTCTTGAATCCCCGCGTGTGTGGGCAACGCAGCTAGGCGGGCTCTGCTTGGGAGGACCAGGCTATGGAGGGCATAGCATGGTCATCTCAAGCGAAGCTCCCCTCCCCCGCATAGCTGCATTGCCCACACGAGCGGGGATTCAAAGTATCCAGCCGGATTTCTTGAATCCCCGCGTGTGTGGGCAACGCAGCTAGGCGGGCTCTGCTTGGGAGGACCAGGCTCTGGAGGGCATAGCATGGTCATCTTAAGCGAAGCTCCCCTCCCCCGCATAGCTGCGTTGCCCACATGCGCGGGGATTCAAAGTATCCAGCCGGATTTCTTGAATCCCCGCGCATGTGGGCAACGCAGCTAGGCGGGCTCTGCTTGGGAGGACCAGGCTATGGAGGGCATAGCATGGTCATCTCAAGCGAAGCTCCCCTCCCCCGCATAGCTGCATTGCCCACACGCGCAGGGATTCAAAGTATCCAGCCGGATTTCTTGAATCCCCGCGCGTGTGGGCAACGCAGCTAGGCGGGCTCTGCTTGGGAGGACCAGGCTATGGAGGGCATAGCATGGTCATCTCAAGCGAAGCTCCCCTCCCCCGCATAGCTGCATTGCCCACACGCGCGGGGATTCAAAGTATCCAGCCGGATTTCTTGAATCCCCGCGTGTGTGGGCAACGCAGCTAGGCGGGCTCTGCTTGGGAGGACCAGGCTATGGAGGGCATAGCATGGTCATCTTAAGCGAAGCTCCCCTCCCCCGCATAGCTGCATTGCCCACACGCGCGGGGATTCAAAGTATCCAGCCGGATTTCTTGAATCCCCGCGTGTGTGGGCAACGCAGCTAGGCGGGCTCTGCTTGGGAGGACCAGGCTATGGAGGGCATAGCATGGTCATCTCAAGCGAAGCTCCCCTCCCCCGCCTAGCTGCGTTGCCCACAGGCGCGGGGATTCAAAGTATCCAGCCGGATTTCTTGAATCCCCGCGCATGTGGGCAACGCAGCTAGGCGGGCGGGCAACCCGCTTGCTGTTGAAGACACGCTGGACGCGGCAGGGCCAGGGGCCCGCGGCCGGGAGCGGCTTCTGGCGGCTACCGGGCGGCGATCTCACACCATCCGCTCGCGGCTCTTAATACTCACCAGTCAGCGCAGCTGCAACCTCTTTTGTCTTTTGGTGAAAGGAAATGGAGACTCGCCAGGCATGCTGAAAATTTCCCATCCCAGCCAGCTCACTGATTGGCTGGAGTCCAGGCCAATCCAATCAGTGAGCGGCAGGCTGGGCTGGCTTAAATTTGTAGGTAGGTAAAAGCACACTTTATTTGGCGCTCGCAGCTCCCGCCCATCAGCTGCTAGCTTGCTGGGCTGGCTCAGCGGTAGGATAGAGAACAGAACGATGAGCCAGCCCAGCAAGCTAGCAGCTGATGGGCGGGAGCTGCGAGCGCCAAAAAAAGCGTGCCTTTTAAAAAGGCGGGCGGGACGTGGGAAAATGCATTGAAAAGCGGGGGTGTCCTGCCAAAAGCGGGACGTCTGGTCACCTTACTCTAAGTGCAAATGTTTTTCCCAGTTGCAATGTATGGCTGTGAAAGTTGGGACCATAAGAAAGGCTGGGCGCCAAAGAATTGAGGCCTTTGAACACTGGTGCTGGAGAAGATTCCTGCAAATCCTTTGGACTACAAGGCGATCCAACCGGTCAGTCCTAGAGGAGATCAACCCTGACTGCTCTTTAGAAGGTCAGATCCTGAAGATGAAACTCAAATACTTTGGCCACCTAATGGGAAGGAAGGACTCACTGGAGAAGAGCCTAATGCTGGGAAAGATTGAGGGCAAAAGAAGAAGGGGATGACAGAGAATGAGGTGGCTGGAGTCACTGAAGCAGTAGGCATGAGCTTAAATGGATGGTAGAGGACAGGAAGGCCTAGAGGAACATTGTCCATGGGGTCACGATGGGTCGGACACGACTTTACAACTAACAACAACAAGTGCAAATATGATCCAAGAGGCTTTTGTCCTTAAATGCGCAAAGATTAGTAAATTCTGAGGGTTTTTTAAAAATAAAGGAAACAGATGTTTCATCTAGCAACATAAATTTTGGACTAAATTGTCATAAGTTGAGGACTACTTGTAAAGTTAAAATCTGGTTGTATCTAAAATGTGGTTGTTAGGAGTTGAAAACTACTTGATGGCATATAATTCCTAACAGTTAGAACAATTAATTAATTAATTAAACTTGCCTCCAGAAATTATGAATGCTCCAACACTGGAAGTTTTTAAGAAGAGATTGGATAACCATTTGTGTGAAATGCTATAGGTTTCCTGCCTGAGCAGGGGGTTGGACTAGAAGACTTTCAAGGTCCCCTCCAGCTTCTATCCTATCCTATCCTATCCTATCCTATCCTATCCTATCCTATCCTATCCTATCCTATCCTATCCTATCCTATCCTATTCCAATACATCTTCTCTCCCCATTGAACTGTTTGTCTGAGATCATATATGGCAATAAGCAAAGCATGAATCTTATTTGCCCTCATTCTCACTTGGCATTTGAACTGACAGATCACACTGACTTCTGACTCACACAACTCTAGCATACACCTGCTCTGTACTTGCCTGTGAACACTTTGCAGATGAGAAAGAACCACGAGTTGCAGGTATGTTTAGGCTAAAAGCATAGGGCTTTCGATTTAAAAATGCTAGATATCCACATATGCTCTAGGTTGGGGCATTTATCATTCTGGGATTTCATTCATATAATTTGCAAAGCCATAGGCTGTCTCAACATAACAGAAATAACCCTGCTCCATTACTTTTCCTCTACTGGTAGCAAATGGCAAAGATGGGAGAATTTGTCATGTGGTTACTATATTTTTAGTCCTCAGCTTCAATGAAAAAGACTATCGCTTCTCAACTCTTGCCTTTTTCCCTGTGTGATTATGTACGTTTGTGTGCAAGGACTGCAGGTACACAACTGGGTTGAGTTACATTGCAGATGGACTGAGAAAGAGTTTACCCTCTGCTACATAACAGGTAACAGAATAACAGAGTTGGAAGGGACCTTGGAGATCTTCTAGTCCAACCCCCTGCTTGAGCAGGAGACTATATACCCTTTTAGTGTCTGGACTGGGGCTGGCTGGTCTGAAAAGGAAGGGGAAAAACAGAGGCAAAAGTGCCCCCTCCCCACAAATTAGGCTATTATCTCCGTCTCAGAAGTAAGAAACATCAATTAACCTCCTAGAAAGTAATTCATATAAAGTGGATATATGGGTGTAGTGTAGTTCAGCAGTCACCAACTGGTGATCCATGAACCATTGGTGGTCTGTGAGAAAATTTGGTGGTTCGCAGAAAAATCTTTGCATTTTTTATATTGCACAAAATCAGGGATCCTCAAACTACAGCCCCCGCTCGCCACTGGATGGGGTCCTTCAAGCACTTAGCTTGTCTGCCTGTTTAATAGCTCCAACCCTTCCCTCCCTCCCTCCCTTCCTCCCTGGGAGTCCAGGTGCTTCAGTGAGTGGTGCGTGAAACTTTGGTCAGGGTCCTCGAAAGACAGTGTTTACAGGGGGCCAATCTAGTGCCCGGACTGGCTACAAGACAAACACACATTCTTGTCCGTATTTGAGATTCCTAGCTGCAATGGACAGCAAACCTAGGGTTGACCCCGGGTTCTTTTCTCCGCTAACAGGCAGCCAAGCTAAGTTCCCGAAGGACCCCATCCCATCACTAATTCATATTAGTGGCTCACGGGATTTAAAATTATGAATTTAGTGGTCCCTGAGGTCCGAAAGGTTGGTGACCCCTGGTGTAGTTTGCCAGTTTGCACAACAGGCTTACCCTTTCTGTTTCTATGAGGCGGATTTCACTGTGGTTGTTTGCCATATAGCATAATGTGCAAGTTCAGCCACAGTGGCTTGGCATTATGAGTGAAAATGGCCATTTGTTCAACAGATTGTGGTTTTGTTTTTTAAAAAACCATACAGTAACTTGTTGCAGTGCCCAAACCTTGGGTTTGGTTGAAAGAGATCTAGGATTTTATTTCCAGGCAAAAAGATAAAAGATCTTTGTTTTCCCCTTCAGCAAATAAAAATGACTGATTTAAAAAAGCCCATTTTCCAGAATCCAAAATCTGTTGGCATGCTTGAGAAATATGAATGGCTAGCTAACGTTTTAAGTATTATATGTAAGTCCTGGATAGGAGAAATGGCTCCAGAACGAATATCTGGTTATGTGAGCTACATCAGGGAAGGTTCACAGCAAGACTGGTCTTTCAGAAATGCACTAAAACCTTCATTTGAGTCTTTCTGAATATTAAGTTGCTGCTCTTGGTAAAAGTACATTTGACACTTCTTCCTGATCAGTTGGCAGTCCTTTTTAGTAAGTCTGTCTAGCTAGCAAGGCCAAATCTATTTTCCTTACACCAAATTGACCAAGTCCTCCATATATAAATAAAACTAGAATTGTTGAAAGATGCTGATTAAATCTAAGGAAAGAAACCCTTAAAAGGAAAGCAAAGAAACACATACGGTTGAAAGTCCATGTCTGGAGAAATAGGTTTGCATGCAGCAGGGACTGCACCGTGTCCCAACAAAGAGGGCACCGTCCAGGTATGACGTGCTCTCAGACAAAATAAATGCATGAGTCAGAAAAACACACACACAGACACACACCAAAGTTTATCTGCATCAAATGCCTCTGTCAAGCATGCATGCAGAGACACCAAGATACACAAGCACCCTTTCTTTGCAGGTTGACACTTTTGCAGGGGAAGCAGGAAGCCTTGGTTCTCCGCTCTGTGGCTCCCTTCACGACAGCATTTTACACTGAAGGCAGAAGGGGAGTGGAGTTCTAGAAGCGGTGCACTGATGCAATGGCACTGCAGCACTGCAGACTGAAATACAACAGAGCACATCGGCTCTGGCGTTGAAGGGAGGAATCCAGCTGTTGAGTGGGCAGAAGGTCTGAAGTACAGAAATCTTGATCCTGCTACACACCTTTCACAGACTGGGTGATTTCTAAAAACAAATGCAGAGGCGTAGAGATTTTAATCCATCCTCTCTTTCAGCCCAAACACGCACACATCTTCCCATAAATGAGTGACTAGCAAGGACTTCTTGAATAAAGAAGGATGACTCAATACATTGTTTGAAGCCAATGAACCCCTACAAGGCCAAATCACTATGATGTGGCTATTCCAGCAAGAAGTCAGTCATCGTTCCCATTGAGAAATCCAACTTGCTTTCTTGCTTCTCTCACCCATTCTTTACCAGACATATATATTGTTTATTATGGTCCCTGATCAGAATCGTTCTTTGTTAAAATCACCGAAGAGAAGCAAACATTTGAAAAGAGCTGAGTGTTTTGGAATATTGGTTGGATCAGAGACATCCTGGTTCAAAGGCACCCTCACAACCATGAAACAGCTGAAGAGATCTTGGCCCTGGCATTTGGGTTAACCTATTTCACAATGTTGTCAAATTAAAAGCAGAACGGGAGATAATGGATGCTATCTTAATCTCCTTGGAGAAAATACTGTGTAGTTTAAAATGCAACCATACGGTATACACAAAAAAATGAAAGAGCCAGTTTGATGTACTAGGTAAGGCACCAGGCTGGAAACTGGAAGACTGTGAGTTCTAGTTCCGTCTTAGGCACACACTATCTGGTTGGTCCTTTCTCTCAGCCCTAGCAAGCAGACAATGGCAAGCCACTTCTGAAAACTTTGCCAAGAAAATTGCAGAAAAAAAACATGTAAACATTCCAATTTCTGAGAGAAAGTTTAGTCTGCTGCTAGGAAGCTCTATGATTTCCCCAAATTTTTTTGGACATTCAAATATGAGTGCAAAGTTAAGGTAGATAATCACAGCTTTACTTCATTAAATGTTTGCTGTTGCTACAAAAAGCCGATTTTCTCATTTTCTGAAGCTATTTTAAGCTTTGCTGTAGTTAACAGACAAAAATTGCTAGACCCCTTAACCAAAGGATTGATAGTTTGCACTGTTCACATTTAAGTTACTTCCAATTGCTCTGGCATAGGGTGGGGGCTTCTATATGGAGATATTGGTCAGTCTTAAATCTGATTAATTAGTAATGTATTTAATTTTTGAAGTAAGATTTAAACAGATACTTAATTAACCGCAAGAAGATTTAACCAATCCTACTAAGCATGAAATATGTATCCAGTAAATGATTTGGAAATTATCCAACTAAACAATGGAGGGAAGCATCTACAGCTACTGTTATAATGGTTTTAATAGCATCTCACCTTCAGTCTTATAAAACCAGCAGTGTAAGCAGTCCTCATTCCTATGGAAGGAAGACAGCAAAAGTTTAATAAGGTTAGCCAAGTTCTGTTAGACTGTTCTATTATCAAGGATGCATCATCTGCCTCTTATTGTATTAACTATATATAACCAGTTCACAAACCCAGAAGATACAGAAAACAAGAGGGACAAGTAAAAATGCATAATTATATAACTATAATGATTCCAGTCTCTTGCTATCAAATTTACTTTAGACTCCTTCTCAACTTAGGATGCAATGTTCCTATTTTCTTTCAGGAGCTCTTTCCTAGATGATCTTCAGAACCACAGTTTTCCAGCTTTCAATTTTCAGAGAAATTGGGGTTATGATTGTAACATGTAGATGGAGAGAAAGTTGCTATCAGGTTTCCAAGTGATGAAACCCATTCAAAGAAGAAATGTGCAAAGTCCATCTTTGAAAACAAATTTATTTTATTTAGGTAGACATCAAATTGGCCAAGTCTGTTGTAATTCCGGATCTGACACAAACCAGAATTATACCACATAATATTGTAAATTGGAAACATCCCTCAAAAGTCACATTCTCCAATAAGTGCTCAATCCACATTTCCCAGTGTCTTCAAACTCCACCTTCCGTTCTAACCAGGAGTAGCCTCTGTTCCTATGGAAAAGAAGGCCATCTAACCAAAACAACCCTCACTATCTATTCGCTCCTCCCCCCACCTTAAGAATGTGGTGAACCTGAAAATCCCCCTTACATAGTAAAGGGAAAGAACAGGAATAAATGAGCATAATAGAGAGCTAAATAAAATGGTTACACATATGCCAAATTTGGGCATGACATTTGCAAGGTGGCTGGTAAAAACAACAACAACAAGGTGTACAAGAAACAATATTTGGATATGTACAGCCTGAAATGCTAAAGGAATTACAAGACCTGGATTCCAAAATCCTTTGAGAGAAAACACAAACTAATCTCTGATCCTTTAATAACAACATTTGGCAGAAACCAATACTAATAATATTATAATCAATAAGAGGTTCTCATTTACCTAATAATGAGTCGGAGATTACTCAGTCCCCTTATTCATACTCCATATAATGATGTGCTGATATCTGATATAGCACATCAAATAATTCTACTTTGTTTTGGGAAGCTATGACTAAAACCAAAGATGGCTAAAACTATTAGTTATTTATTTTAAAAAAATAACAGTGAACTGAAATACTTGATTTAATGTGGGACTGCACTATATTTTTGACAAATTTGCTTCATTTCTGGGGTCACTTCAGTTGCTTATGGGTGGGGAAAAATACTTCAGATACAATTCTGAGAAAAATAAAGTGAAATAATTTTCTGACAAAAGGATTTGCCCAGCATGTTTAAAATTTAATTAAACATAGATATTTCCTAGTTCATGAACATTGGGTTGATTTTAACTTTAGGTGATATCCAGAGCTCTATACTATTGCTCTATACTATTGCTCTATTTTAAACTCTTTTTATAATATCTAAAAGCCTAAATGGGCTGCGTCTAAGTTCACATATCATGCTAGTTCATTCAGCTATTTTCTGTTGCATATGCAGCTATAAATTGCTATACAATAATTGGCTGTCCATATCATATTAAGGCAAAAATGACCAAAACCATATTCTGGCATAGCTCTACATGTCCCTCTAGACTGCCTATTATGTAAGTATGCACCATGCTACAGTGAAAATTCTTTCTACCTGCTATGTATTTTCACCAGGATGGTGATTAGTAAAGAAGGGAAAAAATCCCAAGGTTCCCAATGTAGCTATATCAGTGAACCAAATAACAGAAAAATGATGTCTTCCTGAATGTAAGGATATTTTACTGATGGCTCAATCCTAGAGATTAGCCCTACTGCCTGAGTCTAGTCCTTTGTGAAATAGAGCTAATTTTTCCTATGAATTAAGACACAAAACATGTGTACTGTTTTTCTTCCCTACCCCAATTGTATAGTTTCGAAGAATCCAGGTTTGTGATATAACTTAGCTTCTATTTTCTGCGTTCTGAGTCATGTGTAGGAGTAGAGGTGAGTTTCACATAATTTTACCACAGGTTTGCTGTGCACCGAAACTGTGAGCGCATGAGCCTTCCTTCCGCGCATGCACTTTGCTCACATGCCCACAGCTTAGAAAACATGGCTAAATAAGATATTATAGAGCCGGCGCAGGTGGGTGGAGGTCGCAACTACTGGCTCACCTGAACCAGTCTGAATCGGCTGAATGCCACCACGAGTTAGCATTGAAATTACATAAAGGGAGAGTTCCACCCAATCTGGACAAACAAAAGTTAAATAGGTCTCTGCTGCAATGCAATGTAGTCCATCCAATCATGAGCCTTCTTCAAAATGAATAGTTAACCATGCTTATCTTGTATCTTTTGGTATCTTCCAGAACCACCTTATGAATCATGTAACAGCATGGATTTTCTCTCTATGCCTATGTTTTGCATTATTTGGGATTTGTCAGAGAAAATAGAAAACAAATCTAAATCTTAATGAAAAGCTAAAAGCTCAAGCTAAATGTTAGTGAAAAATGTCAACGTCCCAGACTTATCCATGATTTTCCCCAATAGAGAGGAGCTTAAAGAACTCTTAACAATCTCAAATAGATCAACGCTCATGCTAGAACCTTGTCATTCCACTGTGGAACAGCAGCTTCACATGTATGAAGACCAGCTGTTTGCTAATGACATCCCCTTAAAAAGTCCTTACTGATGACATCTCCTGGGGCCGAACTATATGTTACTCTTGGGAGCTGTGAAGTGACAGAGAAACATTCTCTTTCGAATTGTCCTCTTTCATGTGGTGAAGAAGAAAGAGAATAATAGAAGCTACGGAAGTGCTGATGGGAACCCACTCCATGCAGTCTGAATGTGATAGTTGATTCCCACAAATGGATCATTGGATTGGTTTGTCATAAATTGAATTTGCTGTTTCGCACAGCAGTTCAATGCACAGTGAAGCTTTCTAGGGCTAACTCCAATGCTCTTTGGCATCAAGGAAAGAAATCACTCATTTTATGTGAGGAAGAAACAGATAAACACCACAATATGCCTTAAAAAAGCTCTTATCACTAGTGAGTCACAACCTAATTGAGTGTTAACTAATTAGGTAATAACTAATACTATGCAAGTAAAACAGAGGAACAGGAATGAATAACTAATTTGGTGGTAACTAACACCGTGCAAACAAAATTGGAGTGAGGAACCTAAGCCTTCACTTCAAAATAGTTAAAAAGCAAATAGAGAGATGGAAGGAAACTGTATAATCAAACTGCAAAATAAATCTTAACTCTAGCTGTTCACGGGAAAAAGACTATAGGGAAAAAGTTGTACAAGAAAGAAATCACCAGATAAGGTCTAGAATTCAGGTCATGTGACAGAATGTTTAAAGGTATTTTAAATAAATTATTTTAAACCAACCAACCAACCAACCAACCAACCAACCAACCAACCAACCAACCAACCAACCAACCAACCAATAGTATGTGTTTGTGAAATGTATAACCCGCCTTTTCCCCAGGAATTCAAAGTGACTTACATAGGGAATCTCCCTTCATTTTGTCCCTGCAACAAACCTGTGCAATTCAGGCTGAGAGGGAGCAATTGGTGCAAAGTCATCTAGCTCGTTTCCATAATTGAGGATTTCCCCCAGGGTAATAGTTAAGTCCTTTATCTTAACCACTACACTGGTTCTAAATACATGCAGCAATAAAACAGTGGAAAGGGCGTGCTGATAATTTGTGCATATTTTAAACAATGCCAAAAGAAAAAAAGAAAACAAATTGCTCGTTGTTCAGCAAGAGAGAAGATCAGGTAAAGGGCAAGAACATGTGGAATTTCACAAGGGCAGCTCACCTGAGCTTAAGGTCACACATTTTAGTGACAAACTTTTTTTTTCTAGTGATTTTGAGCTCTGCTATGAGTACCGCCACCAAAATGGGCAGGAAAGGACTATCTTTGACCTGACGCATACATTTGTCAAATATGTTTGCATAAATACACATTATAAAGCCATGTGGCAAAAGAGAGAGCCCTCGCTGTTGTCATATATGCTGTCATCCCAGGTCAGATCTCCATGGTGTTTCTTTCGTGAGCTTCTGTTTCCCTGCAAACGATGAAGTGGAAGCTCACAAAAGAAAAAGATCTTACCTCTTTCCACGTTGCCCGTGTTGGGATGCTTCGCCTCCTGCTGGCCAGCTGGTTTTCAGGTCTCTGCTGCACATGTGCGCATGTCCATGCATGTGCATGTATGTGCATGCACGCATGTCAGCCCGTGCAAATCTGCATGTCAGTTCATGTGCATGTTTGTGTGCGCGCACCTTCCCATTTGGGCATGCAAGCATGCACAGTTTGGGCACTCAGTTTCTAAAAGGTTCACCATCACTGTTACAAAGTTTCCAGAACAGATGTACATTATTTATTTATTTATTTATTTATTTATTTATTTATTTATTGACTTATATACCGCTTCATAGGGCTTTCAGCCCTCTCTAAGCGGTTACAGATTTTTAGCAAATTGAGTCAGCAAATTGCCCCCACAGTCTGGGTCCTCATTTCACCCACCTCGGAAGGATGGAAGGCTGAGTCAACCTTGAGCCGGTGAGATTTGAACCGCTGAACTGCAGATAACAGTTAGCTGAAGTGGCCTGCAGTACTGCACCCTAACCACTGCACCACCTCGGCTCCTTAAGGAGCTCCTCCTTATTATTCAACCAATAAGAAAAATGCCACAAAATCCAAATTTGCCAGGGCTACCTGGTGCGCTCTCCACCGAGATTTTACAAATAACCATAAACCCGCTTTCTACTTTATGTTGCTTACTGCTGCACGTAGCAGCAGTACCCCAGGACAAAAATACTTGGTATGAAAAATGGTTGTGTATTGATTCCAACATTCTAAATAACGTTTAAATGACTCATGAAGGGCACATATCAAATAAATCACAGTCTTTCCTTCCCATAAGAAAAATTATGCTGGATCAGACAAAATTATCTATACAGACCTTTTCCTTCCATTGGCTGCTAAAAAGTTACAAGCAAAGCTTGAAGACAGTGGTCCAGTGTTTCTGTCCGTCCACAAAGGTTCTTCTTATTTTTGGAATGTGTTATCTCTGACCACGAAAGATCCACTGTTAGCCATTATGGCAGCAGTCTGTAATAGCTTATTCCACCCCCATTTAGAAACAGTTTTCTAAAAACCATTTAAACTACCCTGTTTTCCCCCAAATAAGACCTCCCCGGATAATAAGCCCAATCGGGCTTTTGAGTGCATGCGCTAAAATAAGCCCTCCCCTAAAATATTTGAATGCATGTGCATCCGGTCCCTGCCATTTCCTGGGGGAAGGGGGGAACATGCCTCACACACACCACATGCACCTGCAAACCCCAGCTACCACGCTCCTTCTCTTATTGGTGCAAAAAAGAGTGGCTGGCCGAGCAACACTAGGGCTGGCAAGAGTGTGCCAGAAACAGAGACAGCAGTTCCAGCCCTCTGTAGATCAGCTGATCTGCAGGCCGCAGGCTAAGGTTAAGGGGCCTCCTGCACCTCAAAAATAACAAGACCTCCCCAAAAATAAGGCCAAGCACTTATTTCGAAGGTCAAAAGAAAATAAGTCCCTGTCTTATTTTTGGGGAAACACAGTATTAGCCCTTCTTATACCTTCTTATAGCAAATTTTGGTGCTATAACCCCATAAGATAGTTGCAACATTGCTGCCCATCTCCTTCACTTTTATATTATCTTTTCATTGTAAAATGCGTCTGTTGTCATCCTTTTGGCATTTTTCAAAACCAATCATGAGAGATTGCCTGCAAAAAAAAAAAGTCAGTGCTGAGAATAGCTCTCAACTTTATTCTCACCATTAAAATTCTAAGGATATCTTTTTTTAGATTCCCCAATAAAAACACCTCCAGAAAGATAAAGAAAAATGGGAACCTAAGCCTTTTTTGGACTGATGAGTAGGATAGTGAGAACTGTTACCTTGCATCTTTTTATACTACATACATGTAAATCATTATTTTTTAAAGGCCTTTTAAATGATCAGATAAATGATTATCCTCTTTATATAAGCAGCTTGCATGGGAAAATAGAAAGCCATTTCTCCCCTTACAACCTGCTTACATGGACAGACCAACTTACCCTGAAGACATAACCACAGGCTATACACTTTTAGGAACATTAAAAATAAATAAATAAAAAGTGTACATACGATTCTCAATCACAATAAATGCCCACCCATATATGACCAATGTATGTGTTAAGACTGGTACTCTAAATACTGCAAGTATGTCCAGTATGTATTTACTGAATCTACAAACAGGCTTTCAATTAAACAAAAGACAGATGCCTTAAAAAATAATGCAAGTCCAGGTGCAATTAAAATCAATGAAATATGAACAATAGCTCTGGGGGGTACTGGCTGCAATTTTTCCTGAAAATAACTATTTACCATTGTCACCTTTGGTTCTCGATTTCTCTGTTCATGTATTCCCTTGAAGGTGGAAAGTCTGTTGAAATTGCAGCCAAGGGCACCAGTTCCTATCTTTTCAAAGGAATACGGTAGAGAAGCATTCTGCTATTCTATTATTTATATATTCTATTATTTATAACATTATTTTATGACTCAGGAAGGATTCCTAAGGACACTTAAAATAAATAACACAATACATTCCCACATGTTAAAGAACAACAATCAATGTGTTTAGACTATATTTCTTGACTACAGTCTAAAAGACTATTGGAAGAAAAATAAAACAATGAAAATCATAATAATTTGTTATTACTCCATATTAATTCAATCTCAACATCTGAGGTATCAGTCCTAATAAAACTTTATTTTTGTGCAATATAATAATCATAACAAGAACCATGTCTGTGAGTACACGACAACTAAGAAATATTTCTGCCAAGCATCACTATTTCTCAAAAAGTGAAAGTGCCCCCTTACACTTATTTTTTCCCATCAAGATGTAAGGAGTTGAAAGGCTGGTAGTTTATTCTGTTTAGATTTTAGGATACTTTACCTTAAAGACTGAGAAGACACTTTATCTATATGGGAAAGGTTATTGATTTAGACTTCTTGTGTACTATTATGGCTTCATTTGCATTGATAGAGCCAATTGGAATGGATAAAGCATAAAGACAAAGTCATGACACATCATTTCTACCTGAATGCAGAATGGGATTAAGGATAATCATGACAGAGCCATTTCTTAAACCCAGATAAAGGTGATAAGAATGTTCACCTCATGGCAATTTTTCCAAGCTATAGTCCATTCTGCAATCCATTCAAAGGTTGAGAACCATGATTTCATCAGGTTTAAACTGTTATTTATTAATTTTCCTTTGCACAGAAAGATGGTTCCTTCCCCAGTGAGATAACCTCTTCATATGTTGAGATATCAACTCCCAGATTTCTCAGCCATAGTATACCCTCCCATGAGAAAAGTGGGAGTTGCAGTCTTAGTACATTGGACGGCAATATAGCAGTAATAGCAGTAGACTTATATACCGCTTCATAGGCCTTTCAGGCCTCTCTAAGTGGTTTACAGAGAGTCAGCATATTGCCCCCAACAATCTGGGTCCTCATTTTACCCACCTCGGAAGGATGGAAGGCTGAGTCAACCCTGAGCCGGTGAGATTTGAACTGCTGACCTGCTGATCTAGCAGTAGCCTGCAGTGCTGCATTTAACCACTGCGCCACCTTGGCTATAACCAGTAGTAATAGCTTCATCAATTTGCACATGGATTGTAGATGAAGAGCAGGGTGGAGAAAGAGTGGGAGTCCAGCTTCTACAATCAAGGTGAAGAAGGGAATAACTTCCCTCAGTTTTGCTTGTGCAATAGAATAGCAATAGCACTTAGATTTATATACCATTTGATAGTGCTTCACAGCCCTCTCTAAGTGGTTTACAGAGCCAGCATTTTTTCCCCAACAATCTGGCTCCTCATTTTATCGACCTCGGAAGGATGGAAGGCTGAGTCAACCTTGAGCCAGTCAGGATCGAACTCCTGACAGTGAGCAGAGTCAACCTGCAATATTCTAACCACTGTGTCATCCTGTTTTGACCATTATTACAGGTAGTCTTTCACTTACAACCATTAGTTTAGTGATGGTTTGAAGTTACAATGGCACTGAAGAGGTGACTTAGGAGTTATTGGGGGTTTCCAATTTAAGATATTTGATAAGGAAGCTTTTCTTTGGAGACTGAGCAACATTGCCACAGCATCATTTGCGTCCACCGGAGCCTTCAGAAAAGCCTCTGGAAGGCCCCTGAAGGCTCCGGAGGGCTTAAACCGGCCTATCAGCAAACCGGAAGTCTGTTCCTGAACTTCCGGTTTGCCCGTAGGGCCAGTTTTTTGCACTCCTGGGGCTTCAGGGAAGCTCCTGAAGCCTCCAGACAGGCCTTGGGGGGAGAGGCTGTTTTCGTCCTCCCCAGGCTCCTATAAAGCCTCTGGAGCCTGGGGAAGGCGAAAAATGGCTTTAAAAAGACTGAACTCAGCTGATAAGCGCACACATGTGCACTGTCCAGCTGACAGGGCAATGCCTCACGTGCCCTGACAAATGGCTCCATGTGTCACCTGTGGCACGAGTGCCATAGATTCGCCATCCCGGGCCTATACCATATTAATTGAATAAAAACAATAGCCTTATGGCACTTTTTACTATATCATGTTCATCTTCATTAACTAGGCTGCTCAATTTTTAGCATATTTATGCATGGTAAAGATGGAAAAATTCATATACAGGTAGACCTCGACAGTCTGTTTAGTAACCATTCAAAGTTACAATTGCATTGAAAAAAGTGACTTATGACCATTTTTCTCACAACCATTGAATTAGTGTCCCTGAGGTCATGTGATCAGAATTCGTCCACTTGGCAGCTATTTCATATTTATGATGGTTGCAGTGTTCTGGGGGTCATGTGATCCCCTTTTGCCACCTTCTGACAAGCAGTCAACAGGGAAGTCATATTCACTTAACAACGATGTCACTAACTGAACAACTGTGGTGACTGATTTAACAACTGGCGCAAGAAAGATCATAGAATGGGACAAAATTCACTTAACAAATGTCTTGCTTAGCAACATAAATGTTGGGCTCAATTGTGGTCGTAGGTTGAGGACTATCTGTACTAGAATATATTCATATTGTTTTCCCTCTCATTAGAATTGTGTTAAATTTACATATTTTGTATCCAATACCTCTTCCTCCCATTATCTCTCATTCTCTTGCATTCTCTTCTTTCCCCTCTTAAAAATATTTACTATGGCACCCCCAATATATTCCTTTTGTCTACAACTGCATTGTTTTCTGCATTGTTCAAATAAGACCAATTTCTGCTGAGCCCACTGTTCTCTCCTGGCGGCATCCTTAATCACAGTAAGTGATTCTATAATTTGCCTTTCTTCCATATACTCAGAGACTCCTCTGAGGAAAATTAGTAATACATGCTGGAGAAAAATGGGAAATCATAGAAAGGACGAAGGAGCTCATTATTGTAGGATTTAAGAGAAAGAAGATGACCAGTCAGATGCCATCAGAATATCCTCCAGATGTTGAGATTACAAAATAAAAGTCCAAGGGACAAAATGGGCCCTTATTTTTTTCCTTTGCAAATTGGAGAGATTGCTACTTCCCATTTTTGCTCCATTCTTATCCAGAAGCCACCTGCCAAGATATGACTACTGGCACACAAGAATGATGTGTATGGCTGTTAAAACAGATACCCTGTGTTCTCAGTGGTTCTCAACATAATAGGTGCAAAAGCATCTAAACCTGAATAGGAGAGGCTTCATGTCTTTTAAGTGTGGAAATCTTCTAAAAGCAAAGTCTCTATTTGCAGCAAATTCTTTATTTACATCAGACAAGTGTGGTCTGAGAGAATGATTTTGCACTTTGGGTGTGAAATTTTTTGGTTTCTAGACTTCCCTGGGGAACAGAGGTCAGATCTTAGTGTCTATCTCCAAGTAAGAGAAGCTCAGCTGATTCATATGCATATGGTCCTAAATTCAGGACCTTATGTCTCCAATTAAATTACCTTTCAAGGTAGCTCCCGAATAGCCAGTTAGCGTATGGATTATTTAGGATTTCTGAGTGAAGCCCTTTTTTCTCAAGTGACTAGAAAAATAATGAATTATGTAATTGCACTTATTAAACAAAATATGCAAGGAGCTTGGAAAGAAGTAACAATTTCTGCTAGATTTGAACAAGGCTAGAAACCAGGAGTTCTAATTGTCAGACCTGGAAGCCATCTTTTACTTTTGGGCCTTCAGGCCTGCCACATTTTCTATTGTGGGAAAATGGGAGGGGGGGGTTATATGGATTATGGATGATATATTGTCAAAATAACATTCTTTTCTCAGAGAGTCAAGGATACTTTGCCCGGCAGCTGTGATGATGTGACTGGGAGGCATCTCCAGTTTTGGACTGTGCCTGATTGGATCATGTGACAGGCATGTGAGTGCTGGGCAGGGGCTTGGACTTTCATTTGGGTGGGGAAAACCTGGAAGCTTTCAGATTCGGGTTTTCCCAGATGTGTCAATATGACATCTCTAATAAAATGGAACTTTGAGGGAAATCAAGCCTCAGAGACTTCTTTCATTGGGGATATTACTTGGAACTCTGACACTAGTCCCAGCTTAAGCATGAAAACAACTGGCTGAATTTGAGCCTGTCACCCTCTCAGCCAAATAACCTTCAAGATTTTTGTTGGGAGGAAAATAGGAGGAGGAGGAAATATTATATGTTTGCCATTTTGTGTTATTTATAAAAACAGTAAAGGTGGAATAAAAATAGTGAACTTAAAAAGAAAGTATTACATTGTAGTTGCATGTATACACATGTACATAGTAAAATGTATGTCTTGTAAGACCTATTCAAAGGAAAGGTTTCCTGAATGAGAAGGGTAAGAGGACAGACCAGCAAGGGAATTATCCAATGTGGTAAGTTGCAAGCTGTTGCCAAAGTGTTTTCATCTAGGCAGGATTTTCTTAAAATGCCATAGAGTGGAGCTGGTATGAGCACAGGACAAAAACAGCTTAAATAGTAAGTGTTGGATATGCTTAATGGTGGAACCCTACAGCAGTGATTATTTTTTTTAAAAGAACAAAAGTATGATAAAATCATAATGCCTTTTAAAACCCTCCAGAATAAGAAATATCTTCAAAGGAAGCCAGCAATAATTACAAATGTATATTATTAGCATATTGCCTGGGAAACCTTACATTTCAACCCATACCTTTTTAAAAATAAACTTCTTTTCTCATTCCCTACCAGCCCCACATCTCTTTCCATTGTCCCTTATAACCTATAGGCTTATGCAAGGAAGTAGGACATCCCACAACATTAACATTTAAATCTAACGAAGTGTTTCTTTTTCTTTTTTAACATGGTCACATGCTGTAATACAAGTTGTCCTCGACATATGACCACAATTGAATCTAAAATTTCTGTTGCTAAGCAAGACAGGTCTTAAGTGAGATTTGCCACATTTTATGACCTTTCCTGTCACAGTTGTTAAGTTAATGACTAGAATTGTTTAAGTTAGTAGCATAGGACTTAACAACAAAAATATCGGGCTCAATTGTGGTCGTACATCAAGGATACTTGAAGTCAAAAACATGATAAGGTCTCTTTCATTCCCTCCACTTCATTTGTAGAATACCTGAATCCCGGGAAAGAAAATGAAAAATATATATCCCAAGAAAGAAAATCCTCCTTAGGTACAATATTTCAGCCAGGATTTATATAATATTTCCTATAGCAATTCTATAAACATTGGCTGTACCTTTTTGGAAAAGTCAATTACTGTTATTACAAAACACCCTTACAGTATTAAAATTGTTTTAAATTTTTAATAATCTTGTGGGAAATACAATCAAGTTTGCAGAACATATTTGCTCACCACAAATATGATAAAGAATGGGTTCATTACAAATGATTTTCCTCACAAATTGCCATAATCTCAACCCAGTTTATTTTAAATGTATTAAACTAAAATCAGTCTCAACACAAAGAAATAAAAGAAGTAGTTTGTTCTCATTTTCAGAGGGGATATTGGGAAAAAAGTGCTCTTAAGTTGGAAGAATTCTATTGAAAATCATAGCAAGTTCTTGGGAACTGTTTAACAATAGTTTGCATTGTATAATATAGTATACCAGTAGTATAAGTGTATAATGCAGGTAGGTATTATAATGATTACTCATTATAATCTCATAATATTATGAAAACCAATTTGCTGTAGTCGTTGAGGCATCTGGCTAGAAACTGGAAGACTGTGAGTCCTAGTCACATCCTTAGACATGAAGCCAGCTAGGTGATCGTGGGCTAGTTCCTCACTTAGCCCAAGAAGGAGGCAGTGACAAACACTTCTGATCTTGCCAAGAAAACTGCAAGGACTTATCCAGGCAGACATTAGGTGTCAACATTGACTCCAAAGTATAATAGGTACCATGTTTCCCAAAAAATAAGACAGAGTCTTATTTTCTTTTGATTCCTGAAATAACTCCCTGGCCTTATTTTGGGGGAGGTCTTATTATTTTTGAGGTGCAAGAGGTGATGAGCGTGGTCACATCATAGCTTCTGCTGTGTTGCAATATTTTCAGGGGAGGGCTTATTCTAGCGCATGCGCTCAGAAGCCTGATTGGGCTTATTATCTGGGGAGGTCTTGTTTTCAGGGAAACAGGGTACATATATTTTTAGTTCAACGATGAAATAAAAATTAAGAATTGAATTGCTCTATAGCTTTGATCTTCCAATATCAAACAAAGTTTTGTTAGCCTGGAACAAAAATGCTGTAAAGAAAATAAAAAACCGACAGTGAAAGTAACTCTCCTTATGGAGCCGAGCAAAGGAGCAAATTTGTTATTCATGAAATAGAGACCAAAAGATATTCTCCACTATTGGACCTCAGAAGTAGCTTTGATGCCTTCATTGAAGTGACAGTTTTTAAGAGTTCACAAAAAGAAGGAAATATTGTGAAATAGGAGATAGCACAGTAAAATCCCTAGGGGGTGAGGGGGGCAGAGAAGATAGAATTGTATCCTACAAGAAGACAAAGAGAAGTGTTATGATAGTTGGTTACTCGCTAGTAAAAAAAATGAATCAAATATATGCTGACAAGCCCCATTAGATGAAACAATGTACTATTTCTCAGAATTAGGAATATGATTAAATAATTTTCAAGAATTACCAAGCCCACTAATAACATCTCCCTTCCTGCTTTTTTGCATTGGACTTTTTAAAAAGGGCTACAGCTAGATTTTTGAAGTTTTAGGAAAGAAATTCAAGAAGATCAGATGAGCTTTCCCATGGAAAAGGACCAGAAAAGGGTGGAAAAAGAATGTTGCAAGTAAATAACTATGCAAATCTTGTTAACATGAGGGATCTGATTACTGACACTATGACCTGAGTTAGCTAGATGGGACTTTTGGATGAGATGAGTTGCACAGCACAGGATTGATAAAAAATGTATATGGCTGAAGCATTTGTGATTTTGACTAGTGTGATTTAAATTTGAATTTGATTGGAGTTAAAGATGAAAATCCTGAACTAAAAACCATGAGCAAAAATAAATAAGAGGCAATTTTGCTATCATCATGACTTTTAAGCCTTTTAAAATAAAAAAGAACGCTGGCTCCTAAAATTCATGACTTTTTTGCCCATACACTAATGCTTAGAATATGGGAAATGAGCAAAATAAATTTGGGCTCTTAGCACAAGAGGTCACGTATGTCTCGAATATGTATAATGCGAGAACCCTTTAATTAGACTACAGCTGTTGAATATATTTAAAACTAGAAAAATGTCAGAAAGAGAAGCTGTATAGTTTGCATACTGGCTTGGTAATAATATGGGTGAAAACATTTTGGAATACCAGTTGATTGAATTTGTCAGCAGGGTGGTTCAGCGGCAATACAGGCAAATCTGGTCAGTTTTTAAATCATGAAAAGTAAGTGCTTCATTTAATGCTGCTGCAGTCAGAACCCATCTTAACTTCTAGTTCTAGTTCTAGTTTTGGGGCATCACAATTTAGGATGGAGTCAGAGAAACTGGCTGTGAGGATGATTAATGTACTGGAAACAAAAGGCTGTGAAGAGAGATTGAAAAGATGAGCATTTTACCTCTGGGTAAAAATGATAGATATATGAACTAAAGAGTGTCACACGAAAGGTCAAAAGTGTTCTCTGTTTCTCCAGAATGTAACAAAGGGAACTGATTTGACAGAAAGCAAATTCTGATAGAATGTTAGGGGGAAAATACACCTAGCCGAAACAGCTGCAGAGCAGAGCCAGAGAGGCAGGTTCCCCTTCCCTGGAGATGGAGATAATCTTCTATAAAAGATGCTTCAATGGAATCCCTGCAATTGGATGGCCTAAATAGCCCTCCCCAAGTCCATGAACACAGTAATACAGGTAATCCTCAATTTATGATCACAACTGAGCCCAAAATTTATGTTGCTAAGTAAGAAATTGGTTAAGTGAGTTTTGCCCCATTTTAGGATTTTTCTGGCCACGTTTGTTAAGTGAATCAATACAGTTGTTAAATTAGTAACCTGGTTATTAAGGGACTCTGACTTCCCCATTGGCTCTGCTTATCAGAAGGTTGCAAAAGGTGATCACATGACCCAGGGACACTGCAACGTCATAAGTGTGAGTTAGTTGTCAAGCATTCAAATGTAAACCTTGTGGCCATGAGGAAGCTGCAATGGTCATAAGTCTGAAAAATGATCATATGTCACTTTTTCCAGTGCCACTTAGTATGGTCACTAAGTGAACTGTCGTAAGTCAAGGACTACTGGTATTCACTTGAGTGGGGTAGAACACAAGAGTTAAAGGAGAAAAAAAGTGACTTAGGACATCCTAGGGAGATCAGGAAAGGGCACAGCTCATTTGGGTTTACTGGGAAGTGAAATTTTCAATTATTGATTTTTACTTTTTGTAAATTGATATGCAGTATGCTTTTGCCTGCCATTTTCTTTACACATTGATTTTTTTTAATGAAGATGAAAAGTACCAGGGCTGTGTGAAGCTTTGAAGGAGAGTCCAAATGAATGAAGCTTTAGTCAAATCAGCCCCTCCAAACCAACCTGTAAAATGCAGTCCTGCTTCAAAGACGGAAACTGAATCAGATCTTTTTGAAGGGCCTCCTGCTTGCTTATTTGTGACTTTTCTGCAGCTTCTGGTTTTGGGAAAGGCAATGTGGTCTTTCATCCCCAAATATGGGGATGGCTGAGGAGAGTTGTATAGGGGGATTCCCTGACACTAAAATGAATACCGTGTTTTCCCCAAAATAAGACAGGGTCTTATTTTCTTTTGACCCCTGAAATAAGCGCTTGGCTTTATTTTCGGGGAGGTCTTATTATTTTTGAGGTGCAGGAGGCCCCTTAACCTTGGCCAGCGGCCTGTGGATCAGTTGATCAGAGAGGGCTGGAACTTCTGTCTCTGTTTCTGGCACACTCTTGCCAGCCCTAGCATTGCTGGGTCCTGCCATTCTTTTTGCAGCCGCCACTAAGAGAAGGGGCATGGTAGCTAGGGTTTGTAGGAGCGGCCTCTGCGAGCCCATTCCTCATGGATGGCAAGTGCATGTGGGGCGTGTGGGGCATTTCCCCCCTTCCCTCCCAGGAAATAGCAGGGACTGGCTGTGCATACGTTTAAATATTTTAGGGGAGGAATTATTTTTTTGGTGGGGGAGGGCTTTAGCACATGGACTCAAAAGCCCAATTGGGCTTATTATCTGGGGCGGTCTTATTTTCAGGGAAACAGGGTAGTCAGCAGACGTGAGTTTTAAAATCTTATTGAGCTTGATGGCCATCAGTGTGGAGAAGGTTGTGAGTTGAGTTGTTTTTTGACGCTTTGAAAACAACATTCTTCACCCCAGCACAAAGCAAGCAATACTATTTCCTTCACAATCCAACACCAACCATAATATGGCCATCAGAGAAAAAGAACATATTCGCGTAACAAGTCACCCCATCACACAGCTACTACACAGGAAGCAACCAGCACACTGGCAAGATGGAACCAATCATCTTCTCAGCCAAATAAATCATCTACCCAAAACAAAGCATCAAACCCTTGCAAAACAACATCCCTCCACAGGACCATCTGAACAAGCACAAAGGAGGCATGCCAAAAAGAAATATAATCCTTGCCAGCCAATAAAGCTTTCTTCAAAACTCCTGTATTGATGATGTTTAGGCCAATTAACCCTGGAGAAGGCCAAATCAATAGTAATGGAGAGAATCGGGCACATTGATCATCAATATGATATCTCCAGTGCCCCTGAATTATATTGCCAAATGTGAGACAGCCACAAGCCCTCTATTGCAGGATATTCATACACTCTCGTCTTCATCAACTATAGGTAAAGGTTTCCCTCACACATATGTGCTAGTCTAGGGGGCAGTGCTCATCTCCAATTCAAAGCCAAAGAGCCAGCGCTGTCCAAAGATGTCTCTGTGGTCATGTGACCAGCATGACTAAATGCCGAAGGCGCACGGAACACTGTTACCTTCCCACCAAAGGTACATGCTTTTGAACTGCTAGTTGGCAGTAGCTGGGACAAGTAATGGGAGCTCATTCCATTACATGGCACTAGGAATTTGAACCGCCAACTTTTCTGACCTTTCAGCAGCTATAGATGGGCTTTTTCTAAACCCTGATTTGATGTTCTCCTATTTAGCTTTACTGGCAGGAAAATTCCATGGGGTTCCTTATTTAGTTAGACTTTGTCCTTGTTGGATCCAGAGGGGAAGAAACTCTTACTCAAGTCCAAATATGGTATCTTATTCATGATGTCCCAATGATGTGCTCTGATCTTCCAAATCATTTTTGAATATGAGCACAAAAATGATAAATCTTATGTTTATTATTTTAAAGGGATGCTAATCCTACGCTCACATATCAGATGGCCAAATATCTTCACCAAGTTATACAACTGCCCAAAGCTTTGATATGTTGCTTCATTGTTCTGTTCTATTTTTCCCTTTCTCAATAAAAGGATTGTTATGTCAAACTATTCCTCTTTTTACTGTAAAGGCTGGTCAAAGACCATAATAAAGATATTTGATCTGATGTACCATGGTAGGTTCTTAAATGTCTACAATCCATCACTAATTTAAAAGTGTGTATGAATGGGGCAGATTATTATATTTTGGTGAAAAGAGAAAGAGGATCAAGTTAACACAAATGCTGGCCTAAATGTTTACTACTCTTAGAAATAAGGATGGGCAAAATGAGAACTGACACTTACTCTGTACCAGTCTCTTCTCTGTGACCTGTCCACCGCTGTAGCATTGTATTTCACTGTGTAAGCACAATTCTGTTACAGCTAAAAATTAACTAAATAAAGCATTGCTAGAAAGCCCCAGGACCGACACAACCAAGTCCTGTTAGACATGAGAAGTTTTTTCTTAGAGATCAGAAACCTATGCTAAATCTTATGGCACCCCACAAAACCCTGGGGTGATCAAAGTAGCAAGGCCTACCACCCCCAGGGATAAATTGATAGGGCATTCTTCGATGCCTTGCCAAATCTGGGACTTCAGAAAAGCAAGCAAAGAACAGCTTATTTTAAAAAAATTGAAAGCTATTTCTAAATTGAAGTAAGGCAGTTTCTGCATATTCATTCAGCACAACCATTCTATAGGTTCCTTGCTGGGTATTTAAACACTGCTTAGGCTGCCTTTTCTCATCTCTTTGGTATCTTCCTTAAAGGAGAAAAATCTCAAAAATATACTGCAGTGAAAGAAAAGAGGCAAGTGCACTGATACTCACCCACTGTAAATCCTTTCTGAACTGAATCTTCAACTACTTCTTTCACTGAGATATTAAACTACATAGTATAGCTATACAAACCACCTGGAAGGGCCCTTACAAGCCAACAACTGAAGTACTGCTCCAACTTACCCACTCACAATGGTCATTATACCCTCTCAAGGGCATGCTGTGGCTGTTTTGGGCATCTTCCCATGTCATTGGAACATGAGTGGGTAAGCCCAAAAGATACTATATTGCCATTAGGATTACTGGTGAGCAATTTCAAACCCAATTCCAACAGAAGAGTCCATGCTTTCTCAAATGGCACCCGCGATACTTGAAAGTGTTTCACTTATTTGGCAAAGCACTTCTTCAACTGTTTTACTGAGCACTTGTAAAGCAAAGCTGAGAGTTATATGGTCACTTTGAGATTGGGTTCTTCTCAATAGTGCTTCAAATTGTGAGTATCATTCTTAATCATGTAAATACTATGCAAGATTTCTAACCTTGGTACTAGTAAATATTAAATCAAATATTTGAGAGGTTTGACACATGTTTGGAGCCCCCTGAAAACTATTGTTACACATTTCTTTAGTTGAGTAATGTTAAAGTAATTTGGACTATCCAATTTATATGCTTTGGGATTCTGCACTGGAAGTTGGATAAGACATTTGAACCTTGTATGATCAGTGAGCTACTTATGAATAGCCATTTATCAAATAAATGATGCCATGGGGTTTGAGTATTTTAATGGGTTTTATTATAGATGTTTTTTTTTTTAAATGTGCAAGGCACCCAGAGTTACCTATGTATACATTGGATGGCTATATATAATTTGGTAAATAAATAAAGTTTGCAAAGCACTGAATTTGCTGGTGCCATGTCACTTCCCACCCATCCCCAAACCCCACAATTACTGTATATGGTGAAATAATTTTGAATGTAATGGGCAAGAAAGCAAGGATATAGTATACTTTGGTCAGTATGAGGTTTCACTTAATCTGTTATATTGCATGTATACACATATCTGTCTAGAGACCATTAACTTCATCTACAACATCTGTTAACATAGCTTATGACTATGTTAACCCATTTAATAGTCTTGAAAATATGAAAACCTTGCGAATATTTTGAAATATTTCAAAATGTTCAAAAGCATCCCAAAAGATAAAAATTAATATCTAGTCATCATCATTTATATCTAGTCACATTTCACCTCAACATCCATTAAGCTTACATGAACTGAAAACTTCATTTTCAAATAATGTGAAGAATTGCTAGTTTTAGTGTGAATTAGATGAAATGTGCTGAATCAAGCAGAAATCTAGCTTAGGCAACATAACTATCAATTAAAATATAGCTAAGTTACCCTTTACAAACCTCACTCAATTTGTTATTGCACTATATGTCATATGATCCCTAATCAGTTAATGCCACCTGGAAGTACATAGCAGCAGAGAGACATCAATGTTTACCACAAACCTGGCATTGTTTCCTAAACCTAGTTTGTGGTAAAATCACATAGTTATGACAGCTCTGATTTTCAACTGTGTGAATCAGATGCCCAGATGTCTTGTTTGCTAAGGGTGATGTTAGAGATGACAGCAAAGAAGAGTATTTATATTTTTTTATATTTCTAAGGCTATTATGAGCTACAGATTGCATGTATCCTGTTGTAGAAAAGATTTCAAAGTGGAAGTCGCAAAATTGACCCCAGTAAGGATTGGTTTGGGTGATGGAGCTTTAATACTGAGACTGTTTGGATTCAGCATCTATTGTAGTCATGCATGCAGGTTCAACAGACAGTTTGATTTTGATCATGTTTTTATGTCTTTATCTTAAATATAAATAGGCAGTTTTTAATGACACAAAGTGATGTTGAAAGCGACTGAGCCATGTGGCAAGATAATAAAATATGACTCAACACACAGAATAGATGCTGTCTATAGTTTACATGCCCTTCATATTACATGCTTATGAAAACCACATATTTGTAATATAAAATCCCTGCCATTTCCATTATCATTAACATTTCATTGTAATTAAGACTTTATATGAAACTTCCATTCTGCAGCGTGCTTCAATTCATTTCTTATATTATTGGCTCAAAATAACAGTGATGTGAGTTCATTAGATCTTTCTTTTACTGCTACAGACTTGAGGTGCAGCAGAGCGAATCAAGAAACTTCGCAAAGGTGAAGTTGGACTTTCAATCCACTTCCCAAGTTGTATCCTTTGCCTCAGGTAATATTGACCAGTTTCCTGGCATTTTTTTAAAAGGTACCATAATACAATCTTCTAGAAATTCCCATTGTTAATTTCTTTAGAAACCTGTACCCTAGAATTAAATAGCAGTGCAAATTCTTCTGTTTGATAAGGATGGTGGAATAATTTCAGAGCCGCTTAACACAACTGGGGCCAAATAAAAACATCGGGGAGTTACTCCTGGCATTCTCCCCAGCAAAACTAAAAGCTTATACAATTGTGCATTCGATACTAATGGAAAGATCAAAGCCATATAGTACTGGGGGCGGGTGGGGGGGAGATCGCCAGCCACTTAGGCATTGCCAGTGATTTCGAGGTCAAGGAGCTGTCCATTTCAGCACCACGTGCCTGAAACGCGCTCCAGAGACCACGGGCACCAGACGCCAAGAAAATTACAGCCGAACAAGCTACAAGCAAAGCAGAACCGGAAATAAAAGCTGTTATAATCAATCTTCCTCTCGGTATAGGAGTGGGAGCGGGAGAAAAAAAACTGCTGAGAAACGGCAAGAAACTCATTGAATAGCATTACTTGTTTTAAATTACTTCTCTCCCTAGCTTTTTCTCCATACAGTACTTATGGTATCCAGCGGCTGCTTCTGCAATCGGTCGAGGAGAAGGGAAGACGGCGGGTGAGAGAAAGCAAAAGTGAATGATTCCCCTCTACCCTCAAAAGGAGAGGCCTTGGGGAAGCCGCTGTAACTCCTCCCCTTGTCTCGTCTCCCCTCCCTTCCCCACATCCATACTGGCGTCTCCTTTTTTCAGAACAAAAGTCCAGGACATAGGGGTCACGCGTTTCCCCGGAGAAGAACGCTGCAGTATTAACAGAACCTGGCTCACCATGAAAACCCGTGTGCCAGGAAGGAAAAGGGAAACATTCTTCGTCCTCCTTCCGCATCCACGCACCTGAGAAAGCCCGCTCGGCACAGACCAGTGCAGACCTTTGCAAAACGCTCAGCAAAAGATTTGGGGGGGGGGGGAGGCGGTAGGCGCAAATCTATGAAGCCCGCAGTGTTTGTCTGCCTGCCTGTCCCCCACCCCTAACTCCAGAATAGTTGTAACGGTCGAGACCCCTCCCCCCGGTCGATCTTTCATTCATATGTTTTGATTAATGTACCTTTGGACTTCTCAGCCGCGGATTCTCAGCCCCTCTTTTCCTGGGTCTTTCTGGCCGGCTCCTTCAACTTCCTCCCCGTCCTTCACGCCCCCCAAGTCTTCCCCAATTGGGCCAAAGCGGGCCGCGGGGGAGGGCAGCTTCAATCGGTCCTTGCCAAGAATATTTTGCAAGAGCCCAGCCCTATTTCTCCTTCTCCTTGACTCAAATAAACTTGCAGTCCGCATGCACGCGGAAGTACAAAGGAGAACCCGTCAATTCTCCGATCCGAGAGAGCATCTTCCCCCAACTCTTCATTCTCTCTTCATCCCCCCCTCCTCCTACAAGAAAGAATAGGGAGAACCAAGAAGGAAGGTTTTTGGCGAAAGCTCCAAACCAAGACTTTGCGGCGGATCTTGGAGGGAGGGACGGGCTGGGTTGTGACGTGGCGCAAAGTGAGCCCCTAATGCTGAAGCTACCAATGCAGACAGAGGGCTTGGGATTCAAGGATGGGCAGCCTAGCCGAAAAGGTGGCTTGCTAATAATGGGGGGGGGGGGGTTGAGAGGGAGGAAAAAAGGCTGTACCTGCTACCACCGCCTGTCCTGATCCCCACCCGAGCCACCTTTAACTCCCTCCCCCCCTCCTCCCGCAACCTGGCTTCCAGTCTGCCCACAAGAGCGGAGAGCAGGCGCTCTTTTTCCCTCAATGCAGAAAAGACGCTCCGTAGGTTGCTGCTGGAGGTGGCGGGGGTGGGCCAAGAAGGATCCCCAGCTAGGAAAAGGAGGGAGTTGCTTAGAGCACTGAACCAGAGGGCTTCAGGCGGCCCCCATGTACCAAGGGCTCTCCGAACTAGAAAAAAAATTAGTTCCTCTCTGTATTTTTTTTTAAAAGTGTGTGTGCATGTGTGTGTGGGGGGGGGGGGAGAAGCCATTAAAATAATCAACCTTATACCAGAAGTTGAACATTAGCTAGCCTTAGTAGCCCCCCGCCCCCCATCCCCATTCCCAGTCTGCTAAATGGTTTTCAAGACCTGAGTGTACGAGTGAAAGTGGACTAGGGTCATTAAGATATGGCCCGTGGAAACCCCCCCCCCACCTCCCCCAAAGCGCTGGAAGTGAAGAAAAGCGTATTTAAAAGCAGCTCAGACTTTGGAGCTGGAAGAAAATCGCTCTGCGACAAAAGCTACCTAAAAGTGGAAAGGGGGTGGAAGGAGGGGGGGGGTGTAAAAAAAAGAAAAGAAATCCAGATGAGAGACTTGAGATCTGAGGTCTACCAGCGCACCCCACACTCCACCTCTTCCTAAAGGTAACAGTGAAGCCCCCCACGGGACAGTGGTGCAACTTACTGAGGTTGCGGCGCTAGCGCGACTCCTACAAGGCGTTGCTGGACTGCAGAGGTGGGGAGGCTGCAGGAGAAACTGCGGTTGTCGCCATCTTGGTGCGCTGCCTCCCCTGCCTTTCCCCCAGTGCAGCGCGCCGTTCCCTTGCATAATTGATGACTCTCAGCAGAACGCGTTAAGCAGCGGGACGGAGATCGGGACGCTCGCTCGCCATCCTCGCCTCCAGCCCCGGCCCAGCCCAGGCACAAGCCAGCCAAGCAGGCAGGCAGGCAGGCAAGCGCCGGGTCCTCCCAAACCCCGCAAAGTTGGCGCGGCTGCAGCGGCGGCAGCAAAGGAAGAGGGGGAGGAGGAAGAAGAAGAAAGAAAAGTTGGAAGACCTCCAAGAGGGAAAAGAAGGAAGGGTCTCGCGTGAGAACGGAAACCCACTCACTTTGGAGAAGTTTCCGGGCCGTGGAGGAGACGCCGCAGCTGGCAGGCGGGCGATCCGACGTTCAGGGCAGGTTCCTTTACCGAACTGTACACGGGAGAGAGGAGGCACCGGGATTCCCCTCTCTCCCGCCGTCGGGCAATGCCCTAGGAGGCGGAGGCGGAGTGGGGCAGGCAGGCTCCCCCATGCGCGCCACTGTAGAGAGTGCGGAGACGGCGGAGGGGGGGGGGGGGCTCTGTTTGCCAAGCGGTTCCCTTCCTCCTCGCAGAAGGAATCAAGCGGAGCCCAGAGGTGTAGGAGGAGGATCTGGCATTTCGACACAGCGTTGGATCTATTCTGGGCTTTATCCCGTAAAACTGAACTCCAAGATGGGGCTTCGAGGAGAACTGCAAATAGGCACTCTGCAGAAGTGGGAAGGGGGGCGGAATAAGTCAAGATGTGACCAGGCTGAGAAAGTTTGCTGTAAATCGAAACATAAGGACACCACACCTTCCTTCCTTCCCTTTTCCTTTCCTTTTCCTGTCCTGTCCTTTCCCTTCCTTTCCCTTCCCATCCCCATCCCCATCCCCATCCCCATCCCCATTCATCACAACTGCACCACTTGCTAAATGTGTTGGAAACCAAGTAAATTGGAATGGAGAAGGAACTGGGGCTGGGTGGAAAGAAGTTCAAGGTCTGATGAACAAAACCATGGAGAGGCAAATAGAAGAGTGCCAATATCAGTCATAATTTTTCTCCAGCAGAAGCATTGAAATACCTCTCTTTCTGCCATGGTTTGTGAAATAATTCTGGGGGATCCTTGCCTTTTCAAAACAGTTTTGGACACAAATAGCTGTCCAACAGTTTCTGAACTTGAAGCTCAACAGAAGAGAGGTATTTGTCTTCCTGGGGCTGCAGTTGAAGTAACTGATCTCAACTGGACCAATTGGTCAAAAGTTCACTGTGATCTTTGACCAGCAGTTAACAAACTGTGTACTTGTTAACACAACTATCATGACAAAGTGCAGTTATTCTTTAATTAAATGTTGATGTATTATTCTCAGAAAAAGACAGAAAAATGCAAAAAAGAAGGAAAAGAAAAGAAACTTCTTGTATTATGCAACTGTCTGATGATAAACTTTACATTATTAAAGATTAACATTGTAGAAGGTTGGTGTCCATAGTGACAAAAAGTCAGAAATCTTTTCCACCCAACTAGATTTATTCAAAGACACTGTGAACTTCAGCTTATAAAATTAACTAACTAACTAACTAACTAACTAACTAACTAACTAACTAACTAACTAACTAACTAACTAACTAACTAACTAACTAACTAACTAAATTTGTTACTTGGAAAATGGTTACCAGACTCCTAATTTTTAAATAGATTGAGGATTCATTCTTTTCTCTAGAAAACAGGGATGGAAAGCAATAATGATAGTAACAAAAAGATTGCTACATTTAGGCAATTCAATTATTTAAATGATTAAACCCATTTGATAACTAAAAACATATATCAGTTCTCAAAAAGGTACAGTCCAAGGATTTTTATAAAAACCTCCAAATGGGCCAAGCTGCTGTAAGGAGATGGATACATCTGAGAAGAAAATGTTTCCATATCATATCCCTTTTTTTTTTTAAAGAAAAGGAACTTATAATTTCAAAAATTTACATGGATGCACATTTTACTTATTAATCAACTAATTTGTTTAGCGGAATAAGATTTAATTAATCACGGAATAAGCCAAAGCAAAGTGTATCAGTCATGACATTTTATCCCACTTGCTTTAACTATTTGGCCCTTTCAGCACAGCTGATTAAAAAGAATGTGTGTGTGTGTGTGTGTTTGTGCTGATAAATAAATAAAGGGAGACTAGTATAGATCTATTTCAAGCTATTTAGCTCTCATCAGCTAGCCATACCCTTACTGGGATTTGAACCTGTACTGTATTGCATCTTAGGCAAACGTCTTAGCCATTATGCCACAGGTCTCCTCCTTATCAGCTGAAGCCAGGGAAGAAGGTATATATTTAGTGTCACAACCCCTGGTAAGCCCCAATTATGGGAGGAAGCTAACTGCTTCCATCATCTGTCAATCAGCTCGTCACAAGAGTCCATCACGACAGAAACCCAATATTTTTACTGTTGCCTTTGTTATATTTATGTTTTTTTTAATTTGTGCTGATAAATAAATAAAGGGAGACTAGTATAGATCTATTTCAAGCTATTTAGCTCTCATCACACACACACACACATACATATACATATATACACACACGCACATACACACACATACACATACACACATATACATACATACATACATACATACATACATACATACATACATACATAAATGATTGTATTTAGATTTAGTTTGAATATACACATTAAAATCCATTGGATTAAAACTATTCTTAAATCTGTCAACAAAGTATTCTTATATCTATTATCCCACTTATTTTAATATTTCCATCCTGGGTATATCTAAATCTGGAAAGAACCTCTTTTATTCAGGATTCTGAATGGAGGCTTGGAAAACAAAAACTGGGATCCACATTCTTCCTGTGCTAGTGATGTAGATTCAGCCAAATCATGATTTCATTGTCTTCTGAACCAGTCTATCTCACATGCTCTTTCACAACACCAAAATAAGGCTCTGCGTTTTCTGGGAATCCGTTCTAAGAAAGTGGCAAACAGTTACAACATTCTAACCACATTTCCAGTCCAAAGTTGCAAGGGGAAATCATACAGTAGCAAACCACCCACCTCCGTGTTTTGAATGACAGTTCAAAAACTACAATTTCCCCTAGTTCATTTTCTGATGGAGGAGGTTAGAATGGGAGTCGATAAAGGTCCAGAAGTCTCTGTGGGAGTACTGGAGACCAAAACAACTAGGATCTTCAGATAATTATCTAAGGGGAGAATCCAGGAATCTCTCTGACAGAGGGAAATCAGTTTCAAGCATCAAATATGTTGAAAGGGAAAAAATGTTCTACGTTAAAACTTTTCCTAGACTCTGATGTAAGCTTGTCTTTTACTTGTCAGAAGGTCGCAAAAGGTGATCACATGACCCCAGGACGCTGCAACCATCAAAAATAAGAGTCAGTTGATCACGTGGCCATGAGGATGCTGCAATGGTCATAAGTGTGAAATACAGCCATAAGTCACTTTTGACTTATGCCATTGTAACTTTGAATGGTCACCAAACAACTATTGTAAGTTGAGGACTGCCTGTGTAGGGAACTTCCAGGAAACACAAACAAGAACTTGCTAGTGGGAGTGATCTTTGTCTCTAAAGTATAGAGCACTGATGGCCAACCTTTTTGGTGCCGAGTGCCCAAAGCTTGCACGCATGCATGAATGCGCATGTGTGTGAACTCCCAAAATGCAATGTGATCACCCCTGTGCATGCACCCCACCCCCTCACACCCTGTTTTGGCTTCCAGGTTGGTGAAGGGGGCCTTCCAGGCCCAAAATGGGGTGGGGGCATGCACAGATACGCGAACCCCCCAAATGCAATGTGAGCAACCCTCCATGCATGCACGCACACATCCCTGCATGCACCCTGTCCCATGACATAGACACACACATCCCCGTATGCGCCCTGCCCCCCACATGCACACACACATCCCTGCATGCCCCCTGTCTCCCACGCATGCATGGCAAAGACACAAAGACCAGATAGGTGGTAGGAGGCATGCATGCATGAGCGGTGGAGATGGGGTGGGGCGATGGCTGGCGTGCCCACAGAGAGGGCTCTGCATGTCACCTGTGGCATGCCTGCCATGGGTTTGCCATCATGGGTATAGAGTAAAGATGTTTGTTAATGCTCTGTGAGTATGTATTTGATTTATTTTCACAGGGTCTGCTGATTCTCTCTGGTATTTTCTCTGATGTTTTGCATAAACTATTACACTTTGCACAAACTCAGCTTTCAATGGCAGACTTCTTCTCTATTGATTGCTCTGTTTCATTATTTCATCCATCCACGAATGGTTTTGCAGGGAACTACTTAAAGGAAAGTTTTAATAAGGTTGACTTTTTAAAAATTAGAACTTGCAGTCTTGTGCTAACTCTTCAAAAAGGAGGGAGCTGTGCCTGAAGTAACTACCAAGAAAAGGATGCTATATAGAATACAACATCATCATCATCATCATCATCATCATCATCATCATCATCATCATCATCATCATCATCATCATCGTAAGAAAGAGTGTAAGATATGAGACGTACTGGAATGTGTTGAGCATATTGGAATTATGGGGTGGGGGTGGGGAGAATGCAAAGCCAAGACATTCCCCTACGGAACAGAATAGAATAGAATTCTTTATTGGCCAGGTGTGATTGGACACACAAGGAATTTGTCTTTGGTGCCTATTCTCTCAGTGTACATAAAAGAAAAGATACATTCATCAAAAATCATAAGGTACAACACTTAATGATAGTCATAGGGTACAAATAAGCAATCAAGAAACAATCAATATAAATCATAAGGATACAAGTAACAAAATTGCAGTCCTGCAGTCATAAGTGGGAGCAGATGGGTGATAGTAATGATGAGAAGATTAATAGTAATAGTAATGCAGCCTTAGTGAATGGTTTGACAGTGATGAGGAAATTATTTGTTTAGCAGAGTGATGGCGTTGGGGAAAAAAACTGTTCTTGTGTTTAGTTGTCTTGGTGTGCATTGCTCTATAGTGTCACTTTGAGGGTAGAAGTTGAAACAATTTATGTCCATGATGCGAGGGGGTCTGTAAATATTTTCACAGCTCTCTTTTTGACTCCTGCAGTATACAGATCCTCAATGGAAGGCAGGTTGGTAGTAACTGTTTTTTCTCTGCAGTTTCTGCAGGAGATATGTGACGGTGGCAGAGCTATCAAACACCTGTGCCATGGCTGAAAAACAGGGCTAACAGGGGTCTCTCAAAGGACTTCTGAAACCTTAACCTTCTCCCCTCTGCACTATTTTATCTTAGGGCTTTAATCTTGCTGCTTCATTTATTGATACTTGAAGCATATAACATGAAATGCCTTTTTAATTCACTTAGTTCTGTCTCACTGGATTGGACTGCATGGCCAATGTTCTTGATTTCTTCTCCTTCTTCTATGAGTGACATGTTGCCATTGGTCTATCTCTAAAGGTCCATTTTCTCTGGTATTTAATTGTTCCTTCTCGTGTTCTGCAAGTTATAAAAAGAAAAAAAAAGATGCATATGGAAATGATGGGAAATTGTGATTTAGACATTGGACACACCCAAGCCCCATATTTAAAGCATGATCTTACACAAACTTCACACTAGACTCTCCCATGCATGATTTTTATTTATTTCAATTTGTTGTTGTTATTGAGGATCAGTGAGACACTATATCTTATGCTGGGAAGTTATATTATTTATCTTTGTTGTATAATGTGTACTTTTTGAAAGAGAAACTTGTTATTTGAACTACTAGAATTAATCCAAACAATTAATGCATATTACCATCTTTTAAAATGAAATATCAGGCATTTATGAAATAATAACAGATCATTTAGACTAGGGATATCAAACACAGTTTCATTGAGGGCCGCATCAGGACTGTGGTTGACCTTGGGGAGCCAGCCAGGCATGGCTGACTGGGTGGGCATGGCCAGCTTGATGCCACTCACTGGGTGTGGCTGACTGCGTGGGCATGGCCAGCCTGACATCATTCCCCAAACTGCTAGCCTGGTTTCCTCTTCGCACTGGGTAGACCAGTCCAAAGCCACTCTGGCCCAATGTTTTCTCTTCGTACTGGGTAGACCAGGCTGAAGTGATGCAGAGTCACATTCTACAATCAGCTCAGTCCATCTGTTCGGTGACTCCAAACTCCACCTTCAGCCATTTGCAGGCACATTCTCTTTTCCCATGGGAAAGAATGCTGCGTAGCCATAACATCCCCCTTTCCTACTGCTAGAATGTGGCAAGCCTGAAGCCTCATCAGATCCCATTACAAAATACTTAGAAAAAGAATAGGAAATGACTACAATAACACATGGCTACACATAATGTCAGCTTCAGGGTCAACAAAAAGTTGTGATTTGATGTTAATGCCTTATTTTACTGCAACAGAGAGAGTCAGAAGTCAATGCTTCTTTTTCTTTTTTGTCCTTCCTCACTTCACTTCCCGCTCTTTCTTCCCACTGTTATCCTATTTACTTTTGTATTTTGTATCTTATATATTGTATACCTCAATAAAAATGTTAACCCCCCCCCCAAAAAAAAAACCCAAGCCAGAATAAAGGCAAAACTCTCACAGAATGGCGAAACAGAATTTTAACTGAACCATGGAGAGAAAAGAACCCGAAGGCAAGGAACTCTTGCAGGCCAGAATTCCTCCTTTTCTAGACATTTCTTTCACATTTATCCACTTGATTAGATAACATATTTTCCAATGTAACCATCTCTGATGATTCAAATGGCGGTGGTGGCATGGGATGTCTGTAAATGTAAGCTGCAGGTAAATAGGATTCATTCTTATTTCACTGCAGTATTTCAGTACGGTGACACTAATAAAAAGGTATTATGGCATAAAATCCACAATATAGTATATTTATCCAGCTTTGTTTTGAAACCCAACAAGGCTCTTAATTCCCATGCTTAAGGATCTTCTTCCGGAGGTTGAAAAGTAATGCTCATATGAAACTGCTTTGCTCTTGTCCTTCCAACCAGAAAGGTATCCTTTATTAGGACAGGTTCTCCAGGGGTGGGATTGAAAATTTTTAGCAACCGGTTCTCTGCCTGGTTGCTGGGTGGGCGTGGCCATGGTGGATGTGGCCTCTTCAGCTTCCTCATGGTGGGGGGTTGTTTTTACTCTTCCCAGACTCCAGAGGCTTTCTTTGAGCCTCCAGGAGGGCAAAAAAGGGCTCCTCCGGGCTCCGCAGCCCTTCCAGAAGCCAGAAACAGGCCATTTCCAGATTTCCGGAACTTCCAGTAGGCCTGTTTTTTTGGCTTCCCAGAGCCTCTACGCGGGTCCTGTACTTACCTGGCATGATGAATGGGCCACGTGGAGACTCCTGGGAGGGGTAGGGCAGGATGTGTGGGGCCAGATGGTCCTTGCAACAACTGGTTCGTTGAATCAGATGCAAAATTAGCGTCCGGTTTGCCTAAGCTGGTGCAAACCAGCTGAATCCCACCCCTGAGGTTCTTTTACAGCTGAGGAAAGGGTCCTCCCCAGCCCTGCCAAGCATCTTTAAACTGGAGATACTAACTAATTCTGGAAGTAGGCATTGTGCTTAGCCACTGGGATACAAGCCCATCAATGTCATGACTCTTGTTTCAACACTCTTGGAGCTATTGATCAATAAAGATGCCTATATGAAGCATATCTAGAGCTGTGAGGATGGTGAGAAAGTGGGCATTGATGTTGTAGGTGGAAATCACGTGCCAATGCTTCTTCCACAGATGTTTAATTATGGCTCCTATTGGGTATATTTATCATATGTAAACACACATATGTATGAGGGTCAATCCAGGAAGAATTCTGCCATACAAATACTCAGAGAAAAGATAGCCTTTAGTGTAAGCATGTCTTTCTGGGAATTATTGGATAGTTTGTTTTGCAAACATGTATTGTGATGGAAGTATTTTGGATTTGCTTTCTTAAAATCTCTTATAAGGAAGGATTTCCTTATAAGAGGAACAAAGGATTTCCTCTTCTGTATTACAATTGATTAGGCAGCCTTGTCATGCCCTTGGGATAATAAAATGTACCTCACAATTAAATCCATACGGAAATGGAAAGCTGGATGATACCCATATGTTTTAATTCAGCTGATCCTCAAGCACTGAGAAGATAATGTGCCGGCTTGTCTTTGCAATAGGCAAAAGCCATTGTCATAACCCCAGCTGTCATTGGCCAGAAGCAAAGGGCATGGAATGTCATACTGCACCAAAGCAAGGAAAGCCTTTTTTAGGAACAGAGTGCAGGGCGGTCCCTTTGAGTTACTGTAATCACTGCAAAAATTGCTGTATTTTTTGGAATATAAGAGGGTGAAAATTTGGGTGTGTCTTATACACCAAATGTAGTCCCACCCACCCACCGACCTTCACCCTTTGGCCTCTGCCTCTCAGCAATTTGCCTCCTTGCAGCAAACAACAAACAGCCTGTTTCAGTTTCAACTTCAGCACAGCTTGATTAGCACAAGCAGCTGATTGTTGGTTGGATTGGCCAACAATCAGCTGTTTGCTGCAAGGAGGCAAATTGCTGGGAGGCAGAAGCAGATTTTTTCCTTTGTGCTAATCAGGTTAAACTGAACCTGAAACTGAGACAGGCTTTTTGCTGTTTGCTGCAAGGAGACAAATTCCTGGGAAACAAAGGCAGAAGTAGAATTTTTGTCTTGTGCTAATCAGGCTAAACTGAAATTGAAATGGGCTGTTTGCTGTAAGGAGGCAAATTGCTGGGAGGCAGAGGTAGATTTTTTTCTTGTTTTCCTTCCCAAAAGCTAGGTGCATCTTATACTTTGGAGCGCCTTATATTCTGAAAAATAGGGTAACTCTAATTTTTATAAAATTATATTAAAAATGTTGAGATTCTAAGAAAGAGTGCAGAGAAGAGCAACAAAGATTATCATGGGACTGGAGGATAAAACATACAAAGAACAGTTGCAGGAATTCAGTATGTCTAATTTAATGAAAAGAAGGACCAGGAGAGACATGATAACAGTGTCCCAATATCTCAGGGGTTGCCACAAAGAAGAGGGAGTCAAGCTATTCTCCAAGGCACCTGAGGGTAGGACAAAAAGCAATGGGTGGAACTTAATCAAGGAGAGAAGCAACTTAGAACTAGGGAGAAATTTCCTGACAGTTAGAACAATTAATCAGTGGAACAGCTTGCCTCCAGAAGCTGTGAATGCCCCAACACTGGAAATCTTTAAGACGATATTGGATAGCCATTTGTCTGAAATGGTATAAGGTTTTCTGTCTAAGGAGGGGGTTGGACTAGAAGACCTCCAAGGTCCCTTCCAACTCTGTTATTCTGTTATTCTCTTAACTAAGCTGAATTAACCCTCAACTCTCGGCCACTCTTGGTCATCATCGATGTCTAGAGTGGTGGAAGAAGAATGAATTGGAACCTTTTCTTCCACATTTTTTCAAAGCTTGGTTTAAATAAATGTATGTTCACAGGGTAGGCATGGCATTGTTTACCTGAGGCAGACAAAGACATGCTGGGGCTGGGTGGGTGGGTTAAAATCATAACTGTTTTTAGATCTAGTAGCCACATTATAACTGATCATAACCTTCCCACTGCAATATTGTGGCTTCTTCACATCTATTTAAAATAAACAAAGTTGGAATGCCCCAGTCTATAAATTACTTGACAAATAGATCTTGATGACAATTAAAGCCAGAATTTCCATTACTAAGCAAAATGGTTGTTCAGCGAGTTGCCTCCAATTTTATGACCTGTTTCAGGATTGTTATGAAACAAATCATTGTGGCTGTTAAGTGAATCACATGGCTGTTAGGCGAATCCAGCCCCCATTGACTTCGTTTGTCAGAAGCTGGCTGGGAAGGGTGCAAATGGCGATCACATGACCACGGGATGCTGCAGCTGTTTAAATACATGTCAGTTGCCAAGCACTCCAAGTTTGATCATGTGACTGTGGCAGAGGTGGGCTTCAAAAATTTCAGCAACTGCCCAGTTGCTGGGTGTGTGTGGCCATAGTAAGCGTGGCCTAGTTGGTCACCTGCACCACAGGGGGTTGGGATGACGTTTTTGCCTTCCCCAGGCTCCAGAAGCTTTCCTTAAGCCTCTGGGAGGGCGAATACTGCTTCCCCCAAGCTCTGGAGGCCTGTTTCTCTCCTCCCTGAGCCTCCATGTAGGCCCTGCACTTACCTTGCATCCAAGACAGGCTGCGTGGAGACTCCTGGGAGGGGCAGGGAGGGGCGGTGCAGGATGAGTGGTGCCAGCCAGGCGTGGGATTTGGAGGTCTCTGAACCAGCCATACCATTAGCTATGGGTTCTCCTAAAGCCAGGTGAACCTGTAGCAGCCCACCCCTGGACTGTGGAGATGCTGCAATGGTCGTAAGGGTTAGGATCGGTCCTAAGTCACTGTTTTCAGTGCCATTGTAACTTTTCGCTAAATGAATGGTTGTAAATTGACGATTACCTAGTCCTATATAATACCCTGGGTTCTCTCCATGGATTTCACCCATCCATACACCTTGTCGTGGGACGTCCGGTTGCCTTACAATCATTATTATGGCTCATGATCTGGCAAACATGATTCCATGAATACGGAGTAAAAAATACTGAGAAGGACAGAGAGGAAAAGCTAAAGATCATCTGGAGCCGTGAATCATTTTTTTTTTCGTAATGAGCCACCAAGATAATAAGCATAGCAATGAACCCAAGGAAAGATCCTTGTCCTTCTGCTTTTGCTGGCAATGAGATTTATTTATCTATAATTTAGTGCATTTATCAAACAAGCTCCATGCCAATCCAATTAATTATTTACCAATCAAGCTTTCTTGTGCAGCCCCAGTTTCTAAGTTGTGCTCACAGGCCAAAGAAGCCTCACCTTTTCGGATTATCCAGGTTTAGGCATGTTAGCAAAATGAAGGTGGTCCTAGCTACCTATTTGTTTCTTTCGTTTGGCAGTCTTTGTTTCTTGCTTGTTTGCTTGCAAATGCATTTACTCTATACAGCAGGATTCCCTTTCCACACTTTCCTCTCCCCATGCATCGGTCAGACAAAATATACATGCATCTACAATTGCAAATAATACACGAAGGAGGGAACTTTGCATGTTGTAAACTTAGTGAGAAACACATTTTAAGAATACAATCTTCCAAGAGTCAGTCCTGTGTCAGCAGTGGGATTCCAAATCTTTTCCTACCTGTTCTATGAGAGAGCGCTTTGCATGCACATGCACATGCACCTAACATGTGCTTTGTGTGTGACGCAGCACTAAAAGACCACCCTCGGTGTCAGTGCTGGTCAGCTGAGCTGTTGTTTAGCTCAACTGAGGCACAGCAATCAGCGCTGTTGCGTGAATCAGCTCAGCTAAAAAACAAGGGAATATAGGACAGGGGACAAGGGAGGGAAGGGCCAACCAGAGGTGGTATTTGCCGGTACTCTGAACTACTCAAAATTTCCGCTACCCATTTGCCAAAACCAGTATGAACCGGCTGAATACCACCTCTGTTCTGTATGTTCCAGGAGGCTAAGTTTTGGACTGCAATTTCAGTATTTGTCCCACTTACTCATATTCTCCACAGTCAAGTAATACCTCTCTCATCCCAATCTGCTCACTCCCCTGGCTCCTGTTCTTTTGTATTTCTAATTATAAAAATTCTCAGGGCAGGAAGCTCTCTCCCCATACTTTTGGCTAAAGTTTGCAAATATCACTTGCATGAATGAAGTCATAGAGGAAACCATCAGAGTCATATGAATGGCATAACTTATTTCTTTATTTAATTTTTATTTTAGAGAACTGCCCACTTGCCATGTGACTCTGGGTGGCTTACAGATAATTAAAAATCACCAGACCAGATAACATATCAATAAAAAACATACCATGCTGTTGGCAGAGGGTAATGTAGTCTCCTTGCCCAGTGTCTTTAAGACCCTTCTAAAGGTTAGCAAGATTAAGGCAGTCTGGATCACAGGGATAATCTTGTTTCAGAGAACAGGATTAGTTTTTTTTTTTTTTTTGAGTTTTATTGAACACTTATAGGCCGCCCTTTTCCCTGAGGGGACTCAGGGCGGCTTACAATAATGAGGGAGGGGAGTGCAAGACAAGACATAAAAAAATGTGAATAAAAAATAATTAACAATAAAAACACAACATTCACTCAGCATTCGGGCGGGGAGAGAGTAAAGTCCTATCCCCAGGCCTGACGGGATAGCCAGATCTTGAGGGCCGTGCGGAAGGCCTGGACGGTGGTGAGGGTGCGGATCTCCACGGGGAGATTGTTCCATAGTGTCGGAGCTGCAACTGAGAAGGCTCTCCTCCGTGTAGTCGCCAGTCGGCACTGACTGGCGGATGGAATTCGGAGGAGGCCTACCCTGTGCGATCTGATGGGACGCAGGGAGGTAATTGGCAGAAGGCGGTCTCTCAAATAGCCAGATCCACTACCATGGAGCGCTTTGTGGATGGTAAGTAGGACCTTGAAGTGCACCCGGAGATCAACAGGTAGCCAGCGCAGCTCACAGAGGATCGGTGTTATGTGGGCGAACCGTGGTGCGCCCACGATCACTCGCGCGGCCGCATTCTGGACTAGCTGAAGTCGCCGGATGCTCTTCAAGGGCAGCCCCATGTAGAGCACATTGCAGTACTCCAGCCTAGAGATCACAAGGGCTCGAGTGACTGTTGTGAGGGCCTCCCGGTTCAGGTAGGGCCGCAACTGGCGCACCAGGCGAACCTGGGCAAATGCCCCCCTGGTCACAGCTGACAAGTGATGGTCAAAACTCAGCTGTGGGTCCAGGAGGACTCCCAAGTTGCGGACCCTGTCTGAGGGGTATAAATTTTGCCCCCCCAGCCTGATTGATGGGACATTAGCCAAATTATTGGGAGGAAAACACAACAGCCACTCGGTCTTTTCCGGGTTGAGTACCAGTTTGTTAGCTCTCATCCAGTCTTTAACAGCCTCAAGGCCCCGGTTCATCACGTCCACCGCTTCATTGAGTTGGCACGGGGCGGACAGATACAACTGTGTATCGTCCGCGTATTGATGGTATTTTATCCCGTGCCTCCGAATGATCTCGCCCAGCGGTTTCATGTATATGTTGAATAGTAGGGGGGATAAGACCGAACCCTGCGGCACCCCATAAGTTAGGGGCCTCGGGGACAATCTCTGCCCCCCCACCAACACCGACTGCGACCTGTCCGAGAGGTAGGAGGAGAACCACTGCAAAACAGTGCCGCCCACCCCCACCTCCCGCAGTCGTCGCAGAAGCATACCATGGTTGATGGTATCGAAAGCCGCTGAGAGGTCAAGGAGAACCAGGATGGACGCATGGCCTCCATCTCTGGCTCTCCAGAGATCATCGGTCAATGCGACCAAAGCAGTTTCTGTGCTGTAACCGGGCCTGAAGCTGGACTGGAAGGGGTCAAGATAGTTAGCTTCCTCCAAGGTACGCTGAAACTGGAAGGCCACCACCTTCTCAACAACCTTCCCCACAAAGGGGAGGTTGGAGACTGGACGGTAGTTATTAAGGACTGCTGGATCCAGAGACGGTTTCTTCAGGAGGGGTCTCACCACCGCCGCCTTGAGCGTGGTGGGGAAGTACCCCTCCCGAAGAGAGGCGGTAACAACCGCCTGGATCCAGCCTCGTGTCACCTCACTGCTGTTGGCAACCAGCCAGGAGGGACACGGGTCCAGTATACAGGTGGAGGCGCTCACAGCTCGCATAGCCTTGTCCACATCCCCGGAGGCAACATCCTGAAACTCAACCCAGAGATGGTCTGCCAAATCATTCCCTTGTGTCTCGGCTGGCTCTGCAGGAGTGGAGTCCAGGTCCGATCGAAACCGAGCAACTTTGTCCGCCAAGAACTGAACATACTCCTCAGCCTTACCCTGTAGGGGGTTCCCCGTCTCCCTCCTATTTAGGAGGGAGTGGGTTATCCTAAACAGGGCGGCTGGGCGGGACTCGGCGGACGCTACCAAGGAGGCAATGTGTGATCTTTTGGCTGTTCTCAAAGCCCGAATGTACTCCTTGGTGCATGCTGTCAACAGTGCTTGGTTCGACTCGGACCTATCGGACCTCCACAGGTGCTCTAGGCGTCTCCTCCGGCGCTTTATCTCCCGGAGCTCCTCGGTGAACCAAGGAGGCCTCTGTGAGCCGCTGACCCGGAGGGGCCGTAGTGGCGCAATCCGGTCCAGAGACCCTGATGCTGCCGAGTGCCAGGCCGCAGCAAGAGTCTCCGCCGAACTGTGGGCGAGAGCATCTGGAATAACCCCAAGCTCCGTCTGGAACCTAACAGGGTCCATAAGTCGCCTGGGGCGGAACCACCTGGTCGGTTCCTCCTCCCTACGGTGGGGGTTTGGCCTCCGGAAGTCTAGCCTCAGTAGGCAGTGGTCTGACCACGACAGGGGAATGGTCTCATTTCCCCTCAGACCAAGATCATAGCTCCACTGCTCCGAGAGGAATACGAGGTCGAGTGTGTGCCCCACTAAGTGGGTAGGGCCTCGGATTACCTGGGTCAAGCCCATGGCTGTCATGGAAGCCATGAACTCCTGCGCTCCATCAGAGTGTTCACCGAGCGAAGGCAAATTGAAGTCCCCCAGAACCATGAGCCTAGGGAACTCAACTGCTAGCTCGGCTACTGACTCGAGGAGCGAGGGGAGGGCTGCTGCAACGCAGTTGGGAGGCAGGTACGTTAGCAGCAAGCCCACTTGACCCTTGAGGTCCAACTTCACTAGTAGGGACTCACACCCGGCAAGCTCCGGAGCAGGGATCCTACGACGTGCTAAAGACTCCCGGACTACAATAGCCACACCGCCACCCCTTCCCTGGGCTCTCGGCTGACGAAGCACCTGAAAACCGTCTGGGCACATCTCTACGAGGGGGACTCCTCCCTCCGTGCCCAGCCATGTCTCAGTAATACATGCCAGGTCTGCCCCCTCGTCTAAAATCAAGTCCCGGACGAGGGGAGCCTTATGAACAACAGACCTGGCATTTAGCGACAGCAGCCTGAGACCAGGGTCCTGATTGCTCGCGCCATCTGACCTTGGAGTGGGACTCATAGGGCCGGAAGGAGGGATCTCTGCGATATAGCGAACCCTCCTTCCCCGGTAATGGCCAGCCCTAAAGTCCCCGCCGTATCTGCCTCTCCCTGTTATGACCGCAATGCTCCGACTCTCTCCCGTGGATGTAGTTCCCCCAACCACCCCGATGGCCCCCGCATACCCCGGCAGGTCCTCCGAATCAAACATACTCAGGCACTCACCCAAACAATCCCCACATTCTAGTTAGGATTAGGAAGAGAGATGCATATCTGGGTGGCATTGTTTAACTGATGGGACTCAGAACATGCCAACCCTGACTGATCTTGTAGGCTGAATAGAGGCAAGTGGAGACTCATTGACCTGAAGATATGTAAGCCCTATGCCATGTAGAGCTTTATAGGAAATTGCTAGGACTGAATTGCATTTAGAAGCTCAGTGGTAGCCAGGATAGTTTCCACGGGAGCAATGTCACAGGAACATATTGTGATGATTCCACATCTTCTTTTTAACTAAATGTACTTTAGGAACCATGATACCTTCTTTACCTACGGATTATAAACACCATTATATGATTGCCTCAGGTGATGACATGTTCATATTAGCCCTTATCCCTTATGCCCAAAGACATTTGCAGGAGGAAACATTTTTGCCAGAATGATAAAAACGGTACCCCCTTTCACATGTTTTTGTGATCTTATGATGCATGCACTAAAGCAGGGGTGTCAAACTCAAGGCCCCTAGGCTGGATCCAGCCCATGGAGTACTTAAATCTGGCCCGTGGGGACAGCCTGGAAATAGCAAATGACTGGCCTGTGGTGCCACTGGTAGCAAAAATGCAGTCAGCTGAAGTAACCTGCAGTACTGCACTCTAACCACTTTGCCACTTCGATTCTATTAATCCATCATCTATCTTCCTCTATCTATTTATCTCTATCCATCCATCCACCCATCCACCCACCCACCCACCCACCCACCCACCCACCCACCCACCCATCCATCCATCCATCCATCCATCCATCCATCCATCCATCCATCCATCAGTCCGTCCAAATATCCATTCTTTTTACTTGGAAATAAGTCCAGAATATCTAATCATGCTGCTAGAATAAGCAAGTTTTACTCTCTTCCCCATTTGCCATCAGGCCTGTTCCTCTAACTCTGCAAATTAGGTTGCCAGAAGAAATCTGAATAGTTTTATCCAGTCTTTTGTCTATCCCAAGGAGAGCTTCCTGCTGTGATGGGGGAAGGGGGAAGCAGTCTGTCTTAGAGATATGCACATGGAAGGATGAGAAATTAGAATCATACCTTGCACAACAGATGGAGAAACTGTAGGATTGTGTTCCTGTGTGGGATGCAAACCAAACTCAGTAATAAATGTCTAAGACATTGGGAAGATGGAATGGAAATCACAGAAATAGGAAAGATTGATCCCACAATGCCTACATTTCCAGTTTCTGTCAAATACAAGAAAGCTGTTGTGCAGCCTGTAAGAAAACTTTAATATAGAATTAGAAACAGCTCAGTTTGGGGAAATAATATTTTGTGGCCAGCAACAATCTTTGACACAGGAGGCTGTGCTCCCCATCCTGAGAGAGGCACTGGAATCTTCCCCTCCTGAAGAGGCCATCCTTGGATCCAACATCTTCAATTATTATCAACCAATCTCCAACCTTCTCTTTTTGGGGAAGGTTGTTGAAAAAGTGATCAGTTTGCATCTGATGTGGACTGGAGGAAATAGACTGTCTAGATCAGGATGCATCACATGCTGACACCCCCTCCCCATTTTAGCCAAAGGGGGGAAAGTCCCGATATGTCATGTGACACCACCATGATGATGTGAATTTGACACTCCTGGTCTAGATCCATTTCAGTCAGATCTCAGGCTGGGACTTAGTGATGAGATAGTTTTGATCATGCTGGAACTGGGATGGTGGTGATACATCTATCTTTGTACTCCTTGATCTCTTGGTGGCCTTTAACACCATCCACCACAGTATCCTTCTGAGTTGACTCTTTGAAGATTGGGAATATTGTTTTATGTTGGTTTTCTTCCTTTCTCCACGGCTTGTTCCAGTTGGTTGAGCGGGAGAAATCAGTGCCTTGTCCCTTCTGTGTGGGATACTGTAAGGTTCTAGCTTTCTGGTCCCCCTTTTTTTCAACTTTTACATGAAACTGTGAATCATCAACTGATTTGGGATTTGGTATCATCAATACCAAGACCCAGCCTATCAGCTAGGATGCAAATCAGCTGGGACTCAGGAGGAAATGAATAGATGGGTGCAGGGCCAGTCAGAGGTGGTATTTGCTGGAGTAATTCACCGAATTACTCAAAATTTCCGCTACCAGTTCTTCAGAACCAATCAGAATTGGCTGAATATCACCTCTGATGATGATATTATCAGGGATTGCCCAATATCAGCTAATTGTATTGGATGTATCAATCAAACATACTAAATTAATTACAGGTAGTCCTTGATTTACAACTATTCATTTAGTGACCAAAGTTACAAAGGAGGTGAAAAAGTGACTTATGACCATTTTTCACACTTACGACTGTTGCAGCATCCCATCATCACGTGAACAAAATTTGACGATTGGCAATTGGCATGTGTTTATGATGGGTCATGTGTAGGGGTTGCTGGGTGGGTGTGGGCATGCTGGGCATGACCTAGTCGGCCTCCTGCACCACAGTGGCAGGGGGAGAACATTTTCACCTTCCCCAGGCTCCAGAGGCTTTCCTTGAGCCTGTGGGAGGGCGAAGACTGCTTCCCACAGGCTCCAGAGGCTCTCCGGAGGCCGGAAATGGGCCCATTTCTGGTCTTCTGGAACTTCCGGGATGTTAGATCAAATGGATGAGACAGATTCAGGCTTCAGTGACAAACAACAGGTCTTTATTAGACAACTATTTACAAATCCAGCACTGGCCTGTTTGACAGCTAGCACTTTTATAGGGAACTGTCAAACAGCTTGGGCAATTGGCTTTCAGTGTTTTCCCGCCTGATTGAAGCACCTTGGTGGAACCTACCATTTGACTGTCAGTCTATAACACGGGAGGCCCATTTTTCCCCCTCCCAGAACCTGGGCCATGCATTTACCTCAGAACCAAAATGGGCCGCCATACCAGCCATAACATTAGCTACAGGTTCTCCTGAAGCTAGGCGAATCTGTAGCAGCCCAACCCATGGTTATGTGATCACCTTTTGTAGCCTTCTGACAAAGTTAATGGGGAAGCCAGATTCACTTAACAGCCATGTTACTAACTTAACAACTGCAGCGATTCACTTAACAACGGTGTCAAGAAAGGTCATAAAGTCAGACAAAATTCACTTGACATCTGTCTTGCTTAGTAAGAGAAATTTTGGGCTCAATTGTGCTCATAAGTCTGGTTTGGTTTGGTTTATTAGATTTATATGCCGCCCTTCTCCCAAGGACTCAGGGCGGCGTACAACATTAAAAGAAATACATAATACAAAAGCTTAAAAAAATTAAATAGAATGTTCCAAACAAACCCAATTAGAATTAACAATAACATTTAAAAAAAATAAAATTAACAATGATCAATAATTTATTTTGTTTTGTTCAGGCCAGGCTGGCTTGCTGGAAAAGCCAACTTTTTAGGGTGCATCGGAAGGACCGGAGGTCGGGGATTATATGAAGCTCCGGGGGCAGCTCATTCCAGAGGGCAGGTGCTCCCACAGAGAAGGCTCTCCCCCTGGGGGTCACTAGCTGACACTGTCTGGACGACGGCACCCTGAGGAGGCCAACTCTATGGGATCGCACTGGACAGTGGGAGGCTAACGGTGGCAGTAGGTGATCTCGCAGGTGTCCTGGGCCTAAGTCATGGAGTGCTTTAAAGGTCATAATTAGTACCTTGAATCTCACCCGGAAGACAACCGGCAACCAGTGCAGGCCGCCTAAAAGGGGTGTAACATGGGAGCACCTAGGTGCCCCCATGATAACCTGCACAGCCACATTCTGGACCAGCTGAAGCCTCCGGGTGCTCTTCAAGGGCAGCCCCATGTAGAGAGTGTTACAGTAGTCCCATCGAGAAAGGACGAGGGCATGAGTGACTGTGCACAGAGCATCCCGATCCAGGAAGGGGCACAACTGATGTACCAGGTGAACCTGGTAAAAGGCCCCCCTGGTCACGGCCATCAGGTGTTCTTCTAAACTAAGCCGTGTATCCAGGAGGACACCCAGATTGCGGGCCCTCTCTGAGTGGGCTAGAATTTCTCCCCCTATCATCAAAGATGGAACAAGATGCACAAATCGGGATAATGGAAACCACAGCCATTCAGACTTGGAGGGATTGAGCTTGAGCCTGTTCCTCTCCATCCAGATCCGCACAGCCTCCAGGCATCGGGACATCACGTCGAGGGCATCATTTGGGTGGTTTGGGGTAGAGATGAAAAGTTGGGTATCATCAGCATATTGATGATACCGTACCCAAAATCCACACATGCTCTCACCCAGTGGTTTCATATATATATTGAACAGGAGGGGTGAGAGAACCGACCCCTGGGGCACCCCACAAGTGACGCGCCTCGGGGTCGATCCCTGCCCTCCAGTCAACACAAACTGCGACCGATCCGACAGGTAGAAGGAGAACCACCATAAAACGGTGCCCCCCATTCCTAACCCCCCCCCGAGTCATTGCAGTAGGATACCATGGTCGATGGTATCGAAAGCCGCTGGGAGGTCTAATAGGACCAGGACAGAGGAGCAGCCCCTGTCCTGGCCCGCCAGAGATCATCGACCAATGTGACCATGCCATCTCCATGCTGTATCCAGGCCTGAAACCCGACTGAAATGGATCCGGGTAGAGAGCTTCATCCAGGTACTGGGGAAGCTGACGTGCTACCGCACTCTCAACAACCTTCGCTACAAAGCAAAGGTTGGAGACCGGATGACAGTTGGCTAAAGAAGCTGGGTCAAGGGAAGGCTTCTTAAGGAGGGGCCTCACCACCGCCTCCTTCAAGGCGGTGGGAAAGAACCCCTCTCTCAAAGAAGCGTTGGTAATTGCCTGGAGCCAGCCTCGAGTCACCTCCCAGGAAGCCGAGACTAACCAAGAGGGACACGGGTCCAGCACACAAGTGGCAGCACTGAGTCTCCCCATAATACTGTCCATGCCCTCAGTAGTCAAGGACTACCTACACTGGACTTATATTTTAACTGATGTATTTATTAAGTTGATCCATCCGTCCAATTTCAAATATTGAATTCTGCTTTGGATTAGACTTCCTCCACGTGTAAAGCCTGGGGCTGTTTCCCCAACTCCATCCAGCCAAAATCACCCCAAACAGACAGATGGTTCTCAGCTTAATGAGCCATTACTGTTTAATGTGATTCAGAATTTGTTGGTTTTAGCAAAGAGGGTGATTTGAAATTTGGGTAGAGCATTTCCCGGGACAAGCACAGCTGCGTTCTATAGAAACCCTTTTCAAATATATAAAGAGATGGAGGCTATTGCCTATAAAGATCCGTGAATGTAAAAAAAAAAAAACACCATCAGATCTATGACAGTCCTTCTGGATTTATGAGGGTTCTTGAGCTGAAATGCTGAGTTAGTGAGGTAAGGGGCAGGTGGAAGACACTATTGAGGTTAGAAAACTGGGCCACTGCAAGATTTATAAGGGACCAGGAGAGGTGGGCTAAGCAAACAAGGCGCCGTACTATTGATTCCTGCAGGTGTGCACTGAAAAAAAGGCAATCAAAACACTGAAGGGAACACACTACTTTCTCAGTTCCAAAATTAACATGTTAACTTATTGCCAAGCTCATCAGAATGTTATGGCTCGTGCTGTTATCATGATTAGCCACCTCTATCCAGTGAGCAGGAAGGTAAAGGTAAAAGTTCCCCTTGCACATATGTGCTCGACTTTCCCGACTCTAGGGGGTGGTGCTCATCTCTGTTTCAAAGCCAAAGAGCCCACACTGTCCGAAGACGTCTCCGTGATCATGTGGCCAGCATGACTAAATGCCAAAGGCGCACAGAACGCTGTTACCTTCCCATCAAAGGTGGTCCCTATTTTTCTACTTGCATTTTTACATGCATTCGAACTGCTAGGTTGGCAGAAGCTGGGACAAGTAACGGGAGTTCACTCTGTTATGCGGTGTTAGGGATTCGAACTTTCTGATCAACAAGCTCAGGGTCTTAGCCACTGAGCCACCGCGTCCCTTATGAGCAGGAAAGACAGAGGCTATTACAGGTAGTCCTCGTCTTACAGTTTATTTAGTGACCGTTCAAAGTTATGACACTGAAAAAAAAGTGATTTATGACTATTTTTCCCACTTATGTCCGTTGCAAAATCTACCTGGTCACGTGATTTATATGCAGATGCTTGACAACAAACTCACGTTTATGACGGTTGCAGCGTCCCAGTGTCAAATGATCCCTTCTGCATCCTTCTGACAATCAACGTCAATAGAGAAGCTAGATTCACTTAACAACTGTGTTACTAATTTAACAACTGCAGTGACTCACTTAACGAACGGGGCAAGAAAAATCATAAAATGGGGCAAAACTCACTTAGCAAATTTCTCACTTAGCAACATAAAGTTTGAGCTCAATTGTGGTTGTAAGTCAAGGACCACCATGATGAAGGATAGAAAGGGAGCTTGGAAAGTTGGCCTGGAGGAAGTGTACAACAGACTCCATCTGTAATTAACCATTTTAAAAGCCCTGGATAAAGAATGATTTGTGAATAATAGGTTAAGGCCACTTGATGCAACTATAGGTAGTCCATGATTTACCCCTACAATTGACCCCAAATCTCTGTTGTCAGGTGAGACATTAAGTGAGTTTTGCCCTATTTTATGACCTGCCTTGCCACAGTTTTGAAGTGAATCAGTTGTTAAATTAGTAGCACGATTGATAAGTGAATCAGGCTTCCCCATTGATTGTGCCTTGTCAGAAGGTTGTAAAAAGTGATCACATACCGTGCAACTGTCATATATCCATGCTAGTTGCCAAGCGTCTGACTTTTGATCATATGACCACAGAGATGCTAGACCAATTCTCGAATACAGCTCATCTGTCTGAAACCCGCACTGCATATCGGACATTAATACAATTGAGCGAGTCCAGAGATATTTTACAAGAAGTGTCCTTCAATCCTCTACTCACAACAGAATACCTTATGCCACAAGACTTGAAGTTTTGGACACTTCCGGGGAGTGGCCTGTCGCCGGTCGGCAGCTTAACAGAGCTGCCCCCAGAATTCAGGATCGTTATCTACTCAATATCAAGAAGATAACTCTTTTTTCAGACAAGAAAAAAGCAGTGAGGAATCTCAGCTGGTAAGAATCTTCTTTGAAGTTCACAGTTTGTTTCTTTGTGAGCTGTGGACGGAGGGGGAGAATCAACCCAAAGCTGAGTCATTCAACTCCGACCTGAACTTCGCAGCTGTTATTCACAGCACGAGACAGGATCCCCTCCCCCTCAGGACAATCTTTAGAAAAGAGACTATTAAAAGTCAATACGAGCAAAGACCAACTTGTGAACTTTAAAACCTTTTCTCTATCTGAAATACCAGCTTCAATGTTATAAAAACCTCTTTTGCTTAATTGTCTTCAAAATGGCGTTTACAGCTTCTGCATCTGTTATCTCCGGCTTCCTGCTACAGAAGTAAAGAAATAATCTCTTATAATTTAATTAGAGCTACTCCCTTAAAGCTTTCAAGACTCTTTGTTGATTCAGACACATTCCAAACATTCTAAACGGACTTTCTCTTTTGAAATCCTCCGTAAAACCCCTTGGAAAAAAAAAAAAGAAAAAAAAAAGAAGGGGAAAAAGGGGGGGGAGGAATTTCTTTTTCTCCACATAGCACAGTGGATTAGTAACTTAGAATAAATAATTAAAACCAAAATATAATGGCATCCAAATCAACCTCTGTTAAATTACCTCCGAAAACGTCTCCCATACCTGGCACAAAGTTGCAGCCCCCACCATCTATGCCCCCTAGTGGAGATGTACTAACAAAAGAATTTTTTCTGGAAATGTTCAAGGAATCCAGAGAACAGAACTTAGAAATGTTTAAAGAATTCAGAGAACAGAATCTAGAAATGATTAAAGATTTCAAAGATGAAATAAGGAATGAGATGGAAGTTCTATATGACAAATTCGATACCAGGGTCACTAAAATGAATGATAATATGATGGGAATTGTAAATGTGATAACAGAATATATTTCTGGAATGGAAGATAATTTAGAAACTCTCAATGAAGCTAAAACTAACCTGATATCCAAAACTGAAGTGGTGGAACAAAAAATTGATAATGCTGAAAAACAAATTATTATGATACAGTATAAGCAGATGGAGCTTGCATTAAGAGTGAGGGGGCTGCGTGAAGAAAAGCAGGAGAACTTAAAGCAAATGTTTTCTGAAGCTTTTGACCGTCTGGTGGGAAAACCGGGATCCAATTTTGATTGGCAGATTGACAGGATTTTTCGTGTTAACTCATGGGCGGCAAAACAAAGGCAACTTCCCCGAGACGTGGTAATATACTTTGTTACAAGAGAATCTAGAAATATGATACTACAAGAGTCCTACAATACTAAGCTTCAAATTGGTGGACAGGACCTGATTGTTCTGAAAGAAATACCGCCTCAGATGCTAAGAGCCAGAAGAGATTATGCTTTTCTGGTGGAAGAGCTCAGAAGGCGCCAGATACAGTACAGATGGGATGCCCCATTCGGTATTATAGTTACAATGGACAAACAAAGATATCGTCTCAGCTCTGTATGGAAAGCTCGTGATTTCTATCATAAGATTCTGAAGATGGGATATCCTGAACCTTCGGGATATGGTGAAAAACCACGAGACGAACAAGATAAACAGCAAACCACACAACCATCAGATAAAATGTATCATCTCCCTCTTCCGGAAGGGCAAGGAGTCAAGGAAAAAAGATCCAACCGCAAGACCACCAGACAAACGGATAAACAAGCTACTATGCAACAATCTCAACAATCATTGGCCACTGACCAAGGAGCTACTGCAACAAGCTCAGAAGCTGTGGGAGGAGCCAAACCAAAGGTGAGACAGGCCTTGCGGGAGGCTCTAAAAAAGCTTCAGGCAACCAAAAATGACAACTAAGATTTTGACATGGAATGTTAACGGATTGAACTCTCCACAGAAAAGAAAGAAAATATTTCATTATCTTAAACAGTTTAAGAATGACATAATTTGCTTGCAAGAAACTCATATCAAATCAACCGATCAAAAATATTTGTTTAACCCCAAACTGGGCCAACATTTTGCGACCTCAGCCATGGAAAAGAAAAATGGCATAGTAGTATATTTAAGAAAAGACATTAAAGCTGAGCTAATTGAAGCAGATCCCTTTGGAAGATATATTGCATTAGATTTAATCTTAGAAGGGAAAAAGATGTTACTTTTGGGAATTTATGCTCCTAATCAACAACAAGATGGATTTTATAGAAATCTCCATGCTAAATTAGTACAGTGGGATTTTGAGTCTTGTATATTAATGGGTGACTGGAATGGCGTGATCGACACCAAAAGAGATAAGAAGACAGCTCGCCCGAACACCAAATTTCGAGCTAAGTTACCCAAACCCTTTTTTGACATGCTGGACGACTTTGAATTGCGAGACGCTTGGCGCGAGAGGCACGCAGAAGAATATGACTTTACCTTTTTTTCCAATAGACATCAATCTCTTTCAAGGATTGATTTTATACTAATTACAAATGATTTACTTTGTAGGGTGAAGAAGACAAAGATTATGGCGAGAGTTCTTTCAGACCATAATCCAGTCTGGATGGAATTGGGAAGGGTAGCCCAGGCAAGAAGGTCCTGGAGGTTGAATGAAAACTTATTTAGATATGAAAAGTATGTTAATGATTGTAAAAAATTGCTATCGGAATATTTTGTCTTCAATATGAACAAGGGTACATCTTTGGAATATGTATGGGATGCAAGCAAAGCGTATATGAGAGGAGTATTAATGAATATAAATAAAATACATAGATACAAACAAGGGCAAAAACGAAAAGAATTGGAAGAGGAAATTAAAGGGAAAGAGTCAGAATTAACATTGAATCCAGGAGATATAAAGATTAGGGAAACAATTGCTATATTAAAATCTCAGTTTGATATGCTGATCTCTGACCAGGTAGCTACTAGTTTATTATATGCTAAACATAATACTTTCTGCAATGCAAATAAACCCGGTAGGTGGTTGGCTTATCAGATTAGAAAAAAAAGGAAAGCTCGAAATGTAACCAAATTGTGTCACAGAGGGAAGGAAGTGTTTCAACAGGAAGAGATTCAAAACGTATTTCGGGAATTTTTTACAGAGTTGTATAAAGGGGATAAAATTAAGGACGGAGATATAGACAAATACCTAGATAAAGAGAAAATCCCCCTAGTCAGAGAAGAACATAGGCATAAGCTGAACCAACCTATAATCTCTGGGGAAATTTTGCAGGCAATTAAACAATTAAAGTTAGGGAAAGCACCAGGCACAGATGGTTTAACAGCTGTTTATTATAAATATCTACAGTTAGAAATGGTAGAACCCCTCAGAGAACTATTCAATAAAATTCAATCGGGAGGGAAAGTGCCTCCCTCGTGGAAGACTGCGTTCATATCGTTGATACCCAAAGAAGATCAAGACCTCACCCAACCAAAAAATTACAGACCTATTTCATTACTTAATGTAGATTATAAAATTTTTACTAAAATATTAGCAAATAGGCTAATGGGGGTAACTCAGCAACTGATACATACCGATCAAACTGGTTTTATACAGGGCAGACAGATGAAGGATAACGTTAGATTAATTATCAACGCTTTAGAATACCTGGGAAAGAACAATCAAATCCCGGCCGCATTCATATTTTTGGATGCGGAGAAAGCCTTTGATCGAGTTAATTGGCAATTCCTGCTGAAGACATTGCAAAAAATGCAGATAGGAGATGGCTTTTTACGGTCAATTGGTGCAATATATCAGCAGCAAACAGCCCAGATCATTGTCAATGGAAGTCTGACAGACTCCTTTCAAATTGAAAAAGGTACAAGACAGGGCTGTCCTCTGTCCCCATTATTGTTTATTATAACTTTGGAAATACTGTTGAATAAGATACGGGGCCTGGGCGGTCTAAAAGGGATCAAAATTAGACAGCAAGAATATAGAATTCGTGCATTTGCGGATGATCTGGTTATAATATTGGAACAACCGCAGGAATCTAGTAGGGTATTATTGAATACGATCAATCAATATGGTCAAGTCTCGGGATTTAAAATAAATCTAGGAAAAACCAAAATAATAGCTATAAATATGACTATCAAACAGAAGGAAGAACTGGGGGCGACGCTAAGATGTGAGGTAGTTAAAAAAGTTAAATATCTTGGAGTTAATATCTCAATCTCAAATGGGAAATTATACAAGTATAATTATGAATCACTTTGGCATAGTACACAGTTGGAGTTGAAAAGGTGGGAAAAACTGCATTTGTCCTTGCTGGGTAGAATAGCGGCAGTAAAAATGAACATTTTACCAAAATTTTTATTTCTTTTTCAAATGTTACCAATACTTAAAAGAGATGCGAATCTTTTAGAATGGCAGAAGGGTATCAACAAATTTGTGTGGGCAGGAAAGAAGCCGAGGGTAAAGATGAAAATAATGCAAGATGCACGTGAAAGAGGAGGATTGAAATTACCTAACTTAAAATTATACTATGACGCAGTGGCATTATCTGCAATTAGTGATTGGATTCATCTAACTAATGACAGAATTTTGAATATCGAGGGATATGATTTGTTATATGGTTGGCATGCTTACCTGTTATTTAACAAAAAAACGGATAAGAAATTTAAAAATCACATCTTAAGAAATGCTTTATTGCGGGTTTGGAAAAAATATCAACATAAACTAAATGATAAAGTGCCCATGTGGGCAATTCCTAGACATGCAATTGAAAATATGAATGTAGAACAAAAACACGATAGAACCACCTATAGACAACTTCTTATCTCAGAAAGAGGGGTGATGGAACTAAAATCTTTAGAGGTACTTAAAGAAGAGAAGGTAGTTCAAATGTGGTTTCAGTATGGTCAACTACAAGCTAGGTGGAAAACAGATAAAAAAACTGGCTTTGTAAAAGTTGAGGATAATTTGTTTAAACAAATAAGAGATCAAAGCTCAATGCATATAAAGAGGATATATAATGTATTAGTACAGATGGATTCTGAAACGGAACTGATTAAGGATTGTATGATAAAATGGGCTCAGAATGTCGAGGAACCAATAATGCTTGAAACATGGGAAAGAATCTGGGTAAGAAATGTGAAATTTACACAAGCACAAAACTTGAGAGAAAATTTTTATAAGATGTTTTATAGATGGCACCTAGATCCTAAAAAGCTTGCCTCTATGTATCCAAATGTTCAACCTAAATGTTGGAGATGTGGTTCTTGTGATGCTACATATTTTCATATATGGTGGACATGTCGTAATGTTAAGGCATTTTGGATAAAAATATGGTGGATCCTGCAAAACATCTTTAAAAGAAGGATAAAATTTACCCCCCAGCTGTTTTTACTGGGTATATGCATTGATTTTACAGTAGCAGAGACTAATTTGATCCTGTATTTAATAACGGCAGCAAGACTCTTGGTGGCGCAGTATTGGAAGAAGAAAGATTTACCCACCATTCAAGAATGGACTTTGAAAGTTATGAACTTAGCCGAAATGGCCAAAATCTCAGCATATCTCAAAGAACATTCAAACGAGAGATACAAAAGAGACTGGAAAAAGTGGATTGATTACATAAAAAGTAAATATGGGACTAAAAAACTCCAGATAGCTTATGCTTAGTATCAGTAATAATTTAAATTGTTTAAAATTTGGGTAACAGTAAGAAGCTGAGTTCAATGTAGAGATATTTCAGACTGTGATTGTTCAAAAATTATACCACGTATGGTCTTTGGGAAGTCGGGGGGAGGGAAGGGAGGTGGGGATTTAGGGGGAGGGGGGAGGGGGGAAATACAATATGTGTTAAATTCCATGATTGTATTTGTATACTGTGGCTTTTCAATGTTAGTGCGAAAATAGTACAAACCGAATATACTGGAAGGTAATAGATACCGAAGGAAAGAGTCGAGTGAAAGAAGAAGGAGGGTGGAGAGGGTGAGAGAGAGGAGGAGGAGAAGGGAGGGAGGGAATGGAGAGGGAGTGATAGGGTTAGAAAGAAGGGGAGGGGAAGTAGGCGTAGAGGGGTGTGTGAGAAGGAAGAATGAAAGTTGGAGGGGGTTGAAAGAGGGTGTATGGCAGGCCAAGGTGGTATACTGGGTTTGTATTGTAGAGGGCATTTTCTATATGAGTGAGGGCCGTGTTTATTATTCAATGTTATATGCCCTGATCAAGCACAGTGAATATGTGATTGTATAGAATGAAAACATAATAAAATATACATTAAAAAAAAAAAAGACTTGAAGTTTTGGGCTTAGACAACTTAGAACTACGCTGCCTTCAGTCTGACCGAAGCGTAGCACATAAAATTATCCGCTACAGTGTCCTACCTGTCAATGACTACTTCAGCTTCAACCACAACAATACACAAGCACCCAATAGATACAAACTTAAGGTAAACTGCTCCAAACTCGACTTCAGTAACAGAGTTGTCAATGCCTGGAATGCTCTACCTGACACTGTGGTTTCTTCCCCAAACCCCCAAAACTTTAACCTTAGACTGTCTATTGTCAACCTCACCCCATTCTTAAGAGGTCTGTAAGGGGCTTGCATAAGCGCACCAGTGTGCCTACCGTCTCTGTCCTAATGTTTCTTTTTATTCGTATTCATTTCATGTATCCAAAATCATGTTTATACTTAGATATGTTATCTAATACATGCTTGACAAAATAAAATAAATAAATAAATAAACAAACAAACAAACAAATAAATAAATAAATGCTGGAACACGTGTGAAAAATTTGAAATTAGCCATTGTCTCTATGTCCACGAGCCTCACAATTTTGTTTCTCTTCCTCCAGCTGATCTTCAGAAGGCCCAAACTCTCCTGAGTCACCAATCCTGTATTATAGCGAGTCCCAGAGCTACAAAAATTCTCTCATGCCCTTCCAGTCATAAAGAGAAAGAAATTGCAGTTTGCCCTTTAGCTTCAGCATAAAGGGCATCTAGCCAATAAATAGCCCAATCTTTTTTTCCCCGTTCATATGGAATAACATAGCAACGGAGAAAGTGCTTTGAAATATTGTTTTCACACAGCCTTTACCAAAACCCAAAGCAAATGGCAACAGCATCTCCCATTCAAAAGAAAATCACTTCTACCCTCTTACATACAATGGGCAGGAGAGAAAAAGACCCAGGTTATATTTGTATATCTTGTATTTGATAACACAAAAGTTGCTAGAGTTTTCTTTTTCCAGAATGGCTTCTTACTTTGTGTGCAACGATTTCTCAAAAGTTCCTGGGTTTTATGAGCTTGACTAATTAGTTTCAGCCCACCAACTGAGCCTTAATTTTTCAAAGGAAAGATCAGATACTCCACAACTGAGCTGGAAATAATTGGCTTACCTTTTGAGTACAGACACCAGGTGAAATCACACAAGTGTGAAGCTGATTCTGGACTTGCATGATGACCTCAACATGGAAGCACTGTCAGAAAGGACCTTAAAGGTGTTTATTCAGCTGTTCCAGAGCAGAGTTTTAGAATAAAATAGAGCTAGAAGAGACCTTGGAGGTCTTCTAGTCCTGCCCTCTGCTCAAGCAGGACAACCTGTACTATTTCAGGAATGAATTAGAAATCATGGTCTCCTGAAATTCTTAAGCCTCCGAAATCCAAGCAACACAACATCTGTCATGTTTCAATATCTGGACATATTCTGGCTTGTAGCAGAAATACCTTTCAATCATCTCCAGGGCTTCTCTGAGAAAACCTTCCTTGTTGTACCCAGCATACACATCTGTACTCATGGGGGACCAATAAGAAGCCCTCTGTAATGGTATGTGAGAAAGATTTTGGGAGACTGGACAAAAAGATGCAGCCAAGGGAACAGATGGATAAGAGACAATATAGTGTGCAGTTGTTAGTGAGTGAGGCAAGAATCCTCCGGATTCCATCTGCTGGTCAATGTCGGCTGGCGACTCCCCGGGGGAGGGCCTTCTCTGTAGCTGCTCCGGCCCTATGGAACGATCTCCCCGTTGAGATCCGAATCCTTACTACCCTTCCGGCCTTCTGCAATGCGACTAAGACCTGGCTGTTCTGGCAGGCCTGGGGCTGTTGATTTATCCAGCCCCATCTTAAGTTATGAATGTTGTCGAATTTTAATGTTGTTTGTATTCTTTGTATGTCCTCCCCTTCCCTTTTTACCTGTAAGCCGCCCTGAGTCTTCCGAGATTGGGCGGCATACAAACCAAATGAATACAATAAATACAATACAATACTCAGAACTTCCCTAGTCTTTCCTCCCTCCCTCCCTCCCTCCCTCCTTCCTTTCCCTCTCCCATTTATACCCCACCTTTATATCTCACCTTAAAGGTCTCCAGTGATGGAGTGCCCACAACTTCTGAAGGCAAGCTATTCCACTGGTTAATTGTCCTCACTATTAAGAAGTTTCTCCTTAATTCAAGGTTGCTTCTCTCTTTGATTAGTTTCCAGCCATTGTTTCTTGTCCTGCCCTCTGATGCTTTGTAGAGTAATTTGACCCCTTCTTCTTTGTGGCAGCCCCTCAAATACAGGAATACCGCTATCATGTCCTCCCTAATTCTTCTTTGCTTTAGACTAGCCAAACCCAAATCCTGCAACTGTTCTTCATACGTTTGAGTCTCCAGGCCTTTGCTCATCTTAGTTGCTCTTCTCTGAACTTTTTCCAAGGTCTCAACATCTTTTTTGTAGTATGGTGACCAAGGGTCACTTTTAACAAGAGGCTGGACAGCCACTTGTCTGGAATGGTATTGGGTCTTTTACTTGAGGAGAGGGTTGGACTAGAAGACCTCCAAGGTCTCTTCCAGCTCTGTTCTGACTCACCGATTCAGATTTTCCATGTAGGAGATCCCAGATTCATTCCCTAGCATCTCTGGTTCTGCTTTCATTCTGAGAGATTCTTCCACGACCCCATGAGATGAAATCTGTTTCATTAGAAAACAACCAGGGAGGAATATAATTTATTTAGCTAGGATTTTGCATGGACAAGAAAATAATTTCTTTTTTTTTTTTTTTAATCTTAAATACATTTTATTTATTTCATTTTCATTTTCATTTTATACAATCACTTATATACTGTGCGTAAAAAAAAAAAGAGAAAAAAAAACCCAACATAACACTTCATTCCCCCATACACCCTCTCTTCTCCCCCTCCAACTTTCCTTTCACCCCTCCAGCATTCCCCTCTTCTCTCTCCCTAGAACTTATCAAGTCCCATGTAGCTGGCATGACAATGAGAGAACAAATGACATCAACATCACTTCCACGCCTTGAATGGTATCCTGGAGTGAATACAGAATCTTGGAAACAGAAATAGGAATTTCCAAGCTCTCTTTATAGTGAATTAGTTATGACGGAGTCTGTTTGAAATGCTTTCAATGTATCCCCACCTGGCCTGAATTACCATTTGTGACTCACCTCTAACCTTCCCAGCCTCCCTTCAATTTCTCACGGTAATCCAGTGAAGCTGAACTGTGGAAATTTAAAACAGATGAAAAATAGATCTACTTTATAGAAGGTACGATGAAGTTTAATTTGCCACAACAAGATGTAATAATGACTACCGGCCTACATGGCTTTAAAAGAAGCTAGATTCATCAAGAATTAAAGTCTATCACTGACGTTAACTATTTGGAGAGCACAATTAGATTTGTTCTCAAGTACATTAGCTTATGGGCTTCCCACATCAAACCTGGACTAGAACTTTAAGACTAATTAAGAAATTATGTTATAGCATGTTGTATGTGATGCATAGTAGATCAGTGGCTAAGATGCTGAGTTTGTCGATCAGAAAGGTCAGCAGTTTGGTGGTTCGGCAGTTCGAATCCCTAGTGCTGTGTAATGAAGTGAGCTCCCGTCACTTGTCCCAGCTTCTGCCAACCTAGCAGTTCGAAAGCATGTAAAAATGCAAATAGAAAAATAGGAACCACCTTTGGTGGGAAGGTAACAGCATTCTGTGCACCTTCTGTGTTTAGTCATGCTGGCCACATAACCACGGAGATGTCTTCGGACAGTGCTGACTCTTCGGCTTTGAAACGGAGATGAGCATCTGCCCCTAGAGTCAGGAACGACTAACACATATGTGTGAGGGGAACCTTTACCTTTATCTTATGTGATGCATGAACCAGGTTCCTGTAAGGAAATGATTTTAAATTTCATGATTTTTTAAATATCATCTGGCAGAGCAACTATTGTTCTGCCAGATGTTATTAAAAATCAGTTGTAGGCCTACAACTGTATAATAGGACAGCTCTGTAATATTATGACAAAGGATTCAGTTTGAACAGAAAACTATTTTCTGCTCTTTCCCTTCCCATTGTCAAAAGAGATTAGGTTTAGAGGTGATGACTCACAAAACATAACTACTATGAACTGTTAACAGTGACTTCAACTGTTTTAATCATATTTTCAGTGTTTATAGTTATATCTTAGCCGGCCAAAAAGATACTGCGTAAAAACAACAAAACCAATAGTTACCTTATAAATGCTTTTTTAAAATACATTTTTTTCCATTTTTAATTAAGACAAATTTTGTGAAAATTCACCAGGGACCTTTTTTTTGTTTTTACTACTGGTTCTGTGGTCGTGGCTTGGTGGGCGTGGCAGGGGAAGAATACTACAAAAATCTCCATTCCCACCCCACTCTGGGGCCAGCCAGAGGTGGCATTTGTCAGTTCTCCAGACTACTCACATTTTCTGCTACCGGTTCTCCAGAACCTGTCGGAACCTGTTGGATTTCACCCCTGCCAGGGACAGGTTTCAAGCTCTGTTAAATAATAACCACTTGAATACCATCATCATTGACACAATCACCAACAGTCAACTGCAAAAGGTAGCTTCACTGGGGGCAATTTCATACCTTTATCAGCATCTGGCTCAGGAATTCCGGAAGTTGAAGTCCAAAAGGGCCAAGGTTGCCCGCCCCTGCCTTAGACTGATCCACTGAGATGTATCCAAAGCTTTTTTTAAAAAAAAGCAATCTTATCTTCTTTATGAGGCCCATCTCCTGCACTAAAAGCTTTGGGTCTCTCAGCAGAAGCCTGAAAATGCTGGGTCATGGTATTATATAAAAATAATAGGACACCTTGTAGATTAGGCAGCATCTCATGGGATTTTCAAACTTCATTTTCTCAACTCAGCTTCAGGGAACTCTGGCTGACAAATGCTGAGCAGGCAGTCATGTGGCAGAATGCGATGTAACACCCAAGTCCTCAATTCTCTCAGTGCGGAGAAGCTGCTGGGCTTCAATCTGACCTCAGGATGCAACCCTCTTAATCAGGGCTGGCAGCAGAGGTGGGTTCCTACCGGAGTTGGTACTGATTCGGTTCGTGCATGCCCAGTTCCTGCAACCGTTCATTGTATGTTTTTAGCCTCCAGTCCCCTAATCATCTTGGTTGCTCTTCTCTGCGCTCTTTCTAGAGCTTCAACATCTTTTTATAGTGTGGTTACGAAAACTGGATGCAGTATTCTAGGTGTGGTCTTACTAAGGCTATATAGAGTGGTATTAGTACTTCACTTGGTCTTGATTGTATCCCTCTGTTAATGCAATTTAGGATTTCATTGGCTTTTTTGACTGCCTCTGCACACTGTTGGCTCATATTTAATTGGTTGTCCACTAAGACTCCAGCTATTTGAGGTGACCTTCCAGCATCAGAAAGAACCAGTCCTGGAGGCTGATTGGGGAAAAATAGAAGAGGCTTTCATGAGTAGAGTTTCCTCGCTAACTCAGAGGAAAAAATACCAAAAAAATCCTATGGTATCTTCACTTTACTGTACCAAACAAACACACAGAATCAACTTTTGCAGGGGTCCTTATTTACAAAGAATCTCTTTGGTGATGCGTTTGCCATGTTTCAATGAAGAGATAACTCAAATATTTCTCTTTTTGTAAGTGGCAAAAGTGATACATTTTAATTTTAAACAAGCAGAAATTAACAGAATTTTTAAAAATATAAAATAGAATGTGGGGTCCTTGGTCCTCTTTGTAGCCCTGGATTGAAATAAGGGATCCTTGGTGCTGTCTGACCTGGGTTGTTTTCTTGCAGACATTTCATTATCCACACTAGACAACATCCTCAGTGCCTAGCCTAGCACTGATGATGTTACCTAATTTGGGTAATGAAATGTCTGCAAGAAAACAACCCAGGTCAGACAGCACCAAGGACCCCTCAGTTCAACCCTGGGCTAAAAATATTCTCTTTTAAAATAGAATGTGACATTGAGATTATTTTACAAATTAGTGTCATATTATCATATATTTCATTTGGAAATCATTCAGTTTTTAAGAATTTAGATAAATAATATCAATCAAGGTTTCCAAGCAACATTTGTTGGCCTGAAAATGCAAACACAAATAAAAATGTGCACTTGTATTCAAATACAAATGGCTAAGTAAAGATCCCCCTCGCACATATGTGCTAGTTGTTCCTGACTCTAGGGGGTGCTGCTCATCTCCATTTCAAAGCCAAAGAGCCAGGGCTGTCAGAAGATGTCTCGGTGGTCATGTGGCCACCATGACTAAATGCCGAAGACACACGGAATGCTGTTACCTTCCCACCAAAGGTGGTTCCTATTTTTCTACTTGCATTTTTACATGCTTTCGAACATCTAGGTTGGCAGAAGCTGGGACAAGCAGCGGGAGCTCACTCCATTACATGGTGCTAGGGATCCGAACTGCCCAACTGTCAACCTTTCTGATCGACAAGCTCAGCCTGAGGAGTCCTTGGTGCCCTCTGAGTTTGCTTCTTTTCTTGCAGATGTTTCATTATCCTAACTAGGTAACATCATCAGTGCTAGTAAGGAATGCTGACCCCTCATTTCAACTCTGAGCTACAAATATTTTCCTTTATTGGTATAAATATAAACTTGCTTTGTGTTCAGCTAATAACTGTACTTATTGAGGAACCTACAGTGTTTAGTTAATAATAGCAGGCAGACCTTCCCTGGAAGTTAAGCAGGTGCAGGCCTGATTACTACTTGACTGATAGATTCCTTGGGAATAAAAGGTTGTAGATTAGAATGAGAAATAGGAAAAAGAAACTCATGGCAAACTTTCTATTGTTGCCAAATAAACGGTAGGGTTATATGCTAGAAGTAACCCAGAGTTGAACATGACTCAAGGATACCCTGTTTCCCCGAAAATAAGATCTCCCCGAAAATATTGCAACACAGCAGTGGTTATGAGGTGACCAAGCTCGCTGCCTCCCATACCTCAAAAATAATAAGACCTCCCCAAAAATAAAGCCAACCGCTTATTTTGGGGGTCAAAAGAAAATAAGACCCTGTCTTATTTTTGGGGAAACATGGTACCTATGTCTTCATAATTCAATCAGATGCATACATGAACACATTTTAAAAATGAGGGGGCGAATAATAAAAAGGAGATCATAGCATAGAAAACCAAGAGGAGTACAGGAAGAGGAGAGAAAGCGTGGCTTTTCTAAGTAATGCTTTCATCTCCCTTTGCAGATGTACTATAAATTATCAACAATTCCAGGAAAGTTGTTGAGAATTACAGAGATGACCTTAGAGAAAAACACAAAGTACAAATTAAAGCCTAGAAAGAATATTAGTAAGCAATTTAACAGAATAACAGTTGGAAGGGATCTTGCAAGTCTTCTACTCCAACCCCCTGCACAAGCAGGAGACCTTATACCATTTCAGATAAGTGGCTGTCCAGTCTATTCTTAAAAACCTCCAGTAATTAAGCACTGACAATGTCTGAAGGCAAGCTGTTCCACTGGTTAATTGTTCTCATTGTTAGAAAGTTTCTCCTTAGTTCTAGATTGCTTCCCTCCTTGATTAGTTTCCATCCATTGCTTTATGTCTTGCCTTCCGGTGCTTTGGAAAATAGGTTGACCCTCTCGTCTTCATGGCAGCCCCTCAACATGGTTATAGTCATAAGTGGAAAGATAGGTATTAGGAAAAAGATGGACAAGAGCCGTTCCCTTTTAGCTCTTGGCAATGCCTTCAAAGGTTGCACAAGCCATTATATTAGCTCCACCAGGTACACCAGACCAGGAAATCAGCTCCACAGGAAACTATTGAAATCATTTTTGTTCTTCCAAAGAATAAATGTAGACTGAAGGCGCAGAACTGAAAACTATAGTGGAATGAAGAGCTGGATAGTAGATCAACTCTTTGATCATTCTTGTCTGGACAAAGAGAGGTCCTGAGATTGTCCAAAAATACTCCAGATGGCTGCTCCTTGTGAGGAGATCACAAGTCACCTGTCTCAGAAAGATTTATGGCTCTGTGAGATGATGGAATAGCCAGCTTTCTGCTGAAAATGCAGTCAACGCTTTTGAATTCACATACTTCAGATGTTGCGATTGATGATGGGTAGGGATTCATGAGCTCAAATGTTTGGGCACACTTAACTAGATTCATCATATTTTTAGATGTAAGGATATGATAACGTAGGCCTTGCTCATATTCTCATTTCCGAACTGTAAGTTATTTACATACATTTCAACATCAAATTGTCCTCAGTTATCATACCCTAAAAATAGCAATAGCAGTTAGCAATAGCAGTTAGACTTATATACCGCTTCATAGGGCTTTCAGCCCTCTCTAAGCGGTTTACAGAGTCAGCATATCGCCCCCAACAACAATCCGGGTTCTCATTTTACCCACCTCGGAAGGATGGAAGGCTGAGTCAACCCTGAGCTGGCGAGATTTGAACAGCCGAACTGCAGAACTGCAGTCAGCTGAAGTAGCCTGCAGTGCTGCATTTAACCACTGCGCCACCTCGGCTCTTACTTTTTTTTTTGTACTGTTTTTTAATAAAAAAAGAAAGAATAATACTAGCTGCCTAAAATGTTGAGTCCTTATAACAAACTATTTTGTCTGTCTGTATCCCATTGTGCATATTTTGGCAAATGGTATGCTTTTTTGCTTGTACATTTCCCAAATGTATGCATCTTTTGAAGATTTCTTTCATGTCTCTCTTTTGTGCTCATGTTTGGAATTGCATCGGAGTTTGCTTTGCATGTGTGTTTTGCTTCATATGCAGCCTGGGTGAACATATTTTTGGGCTTCAAAGGTTAGTGTGAGATGCTGAATGATAGGTCAGTATTAGTTTTTCCCCTTCCCTGGGGAAAAAGAGTTGGCATTATTCAGAAGGGAAAGTTATACTTTTCCTACTTGTCTACTTTTTGACTTACCAGTTTTATGGTTGTTGATATATATATTTTTTGCAAGATCTGATGAAGTTCCCTCAGAGCAAGTCTGATATTGTACTGATATTATCACTGATATTATGACTTCCTCCCATCTTCCCTCCCTACCTCTTTTTTTCATCTTTGTTAGCAAGAATGCTCACTCAACATTTCCTGTTTCCCTGGCTTTTATAAATCAAAGATTGTGCAAAGATCACCATCTAGTGGTGTGAGATTGCCTTGTTTTCGGCTGTGTAAATTACGGTAAGTATTAAATCAGCTCAAATAATAATAAATGCCAACTCTTAAAACCAAGCATTGATTTTCTGGGTATTTCTCAGATTGCAAATTGTATGTTTAGTAAAACCTGGATGAGATTGCTTTGAAAAATTATTTCTTTTGTAGTCAAAGCCATCCCAAATGTTCCCACTATATCCTTTGTGGGAATTATCATGGACATTGGTTTATTTTCTTGTTTTCTGAATTGTTCACAAACTAAAATGGACAATAAAATACAATAATAGGAAATGCTAATTAAACGCTAATTAAATTCTTAAACTTCATTATAAAATGTGCCTGGTTCTGGGAGGGGGGAAAATGGGCCTCCCGTGTCGCAAAAGGGGATCACATGATCCTGGGACACTGCAACCGTCATAAATGTGAGTCAGTTGTCAAGTATCCGAATGTAAATCATGTGACTATGAGGATGCTACAATAGTCTTAAGTGTGAAAAAATATGTCATACGTCCCTTTTTTCAGCACTGTTGTAATTTTGATCAGTCACTAAACAAACTTTTTTTTATGTTGAGGACTACCTGTATAATTTTACCTTGAGAATCAGTTGGTCTGGTGCTTAAGGTACAAAACTGTGGGACCACTACTCAGGTGGGACCATGATTTCTAGTCCCACATGAGTAGTGGTGGGTTCTGGATCACGTTGCAACCGGTATGGATGTGTACTTACCCCCCCACAACGCTCCAGCTGCTCAGTGGAGTGTTGCGCAGGCGCCATACGCCACATGTGGGAAAGCCCCAATCGGCTCAAATACAGGTAAGGAGGGCGGGCGGGTGGGTCCTCCGGAGCACCGCACTGGAATGGTCGTATCCCACCACTGCATCTGAGCCATGAAAGCCACTTGGGCTTTCTCAACCCAATCCACCTCACACAATTGTTGCAGTTGGGCAGACAGAATGAGGGATCAGGTAAGTTCGCCATCTTGAGTCATTTACAAAAATGATAAAGGCAGGATAAAAAAAACAAATAATATGCTGCAAAATACAATAACATCATAGCAGACTGTGATGTTGGCATTAGCATTAAGCAGATGAAAGAAACATTGACTATAGCTATCTTGGCCTTTTTTTTAAAAAAAGTGGGTCAGATTTATTTATTTATTTATTTATTTATTTATTTATTTATTTATTTATTTATTTATTTATTTATTTATTTATTTATTTATTTATTTATTTATTTATCCAATATTAAAGCACCTTCAGTCCTAAGAGACACAGGCTGGAGTAAAAGATCAACTCCTGGCCGCTGAAAGTACTCCAAAGATACACAAACAGATAAATAATAGAAATCAATTATTTAAAAAAAACAAGTGCATCAAATATGCAAATCATGTAAACTGATTTGCCAAGCATCTGTTGCAGCAATGCTTCTTAAACATTAAAAAAAAAGGCATACACTTCCTTTTTTAATATTGCCATTGTGATTCAACTCACAACCTCAACTGTGAGTGCAAGAGAAGTGTTTATGGTCTCGGTTTATATGGCTTGTTTAAGGTTTAACCAGATGAAACTCTGAGGCTCTATAATCTATTCCTTGTGTGTGGAGCTGTGAGCGATCTCCTCCCTGTAGGAACATGCTGAAGGAAACAGCTAAGTGCCATCAATCAACAGCTACGAAGACCCAACATCATGATGGTTTTGGGAACAAAAGCAACAAAGTCAGCTTTCTTCTGGTGAAGTGCTAATGAAGCCAATGTGCAAGGAAGCTTCTGAGTAATTACTGAACAAATCCACTAAAAGTCTGTGCAGTGCAGTGGTGAAATTCAATTTTTCCCTACCGGGGGTAGAGGAATAATAACTTAGTACAGATGGCTTGTGGGGTGTCTTGGGGGGTGTCATGTGACTGAGTGGACATGGTCAACTTGACACCATTCACGGCAATCCACCAAGCCACACCCACCAAGCCACACCCACAGAACCGACAGGAAAGTTCGGACGGCCAAGTCTTCTAGCGTTCAACCTGGCGGCTTATCATCTCCTTCTCATGTTTGCACTGTGTGTATGAGCCCAAGAAGGAAGAGAGAAGCAGCCACGTTGAATGCACTGGTGATGCGCATAGCTGGGCCATGTGGCAAAGCGAAGGAAACATATATAGGGCTGGGATGGGTAGTGCGAGCATCGGGGGCAGTGTGAGTGAGTGTTGAGAGAGTGTTAAGGTGGGCGGGGTGAACGACCAGCAACTAACCAACCAGTTTGGCGACCCAGGCTAAATTTCTGCTACCGGTTCATGAAAACTGGTGTGAACTGCCTGGATACCACCTCTGGTGCAGCGGTATGGCTTCCTGCTTGAAGTTCCAGCTTCTTCTGAATCAAAAGTGCTTAGATCCACCAGGAGACTGTGTCCCTCATTGTCAAAAGGTGAACTAGGCAATGGTGACATTTTTCTTTTTCGTCTGCTTTGTCCTTTAGGATGAAAAGGGCAATTGCTTTTGGAATTGGTTCAAAAATACTTTCTTTCGAGCTGAATTTCTCTGGTGATGCATTTGTAGATTTGCTATGTAGCTAGTCCTAAATTAGGGGTCCTTGGTGCTCTTGGAGCTGGGTTGTTGTCTTGCAGATGTTTCATTACCCAAACTAGGTAACATCATAAATACTAGCACTTGTGATGTTACCTAGTTTGGATAATGAAACCTCTGCAGGAAAACAACCCAGCTCAGAGAGTATCAAGAACTCTTCATTTCAACCCTGAGTTATGAAAATTCTCCTTCGTTACTCTTCATTTAGTGAACACATTTGGGACTATCAGCCTGGTCATTAAGTAAAGTGGGCATTATTAAGTGAAACCATAAGTGTTTTCAGCTTTCCTTTGAAAGGAAAGACCGCGAAGGTCATAAATTGCAAGGATTGGTCATAAAATCACTTTTTCATAATCCATGTAACTCAATGGTTGCTAAAATAGGTGGTCACTAAACAAGGACTAGCTGCATGTGAAGGTGGCAAGCAGTGCATATCAATGGACATACCAAGGGATGTTCCTAAGCCTACATCAAGAATAAACCTAGTGCCCTCCAGATGTTTCATAGTACATTTCCCAAAATTTGTTAGCTAGGAGGATATTTGTTGAGCCATGGTGGCATAGTGGTTAGAGTGCAGTGTTGGAGGCTATTTCTGCTGATCACCAGTTGCCTGCAATATGGCAGTTCAAATCCCACCACGTTCAAGGTGGACTCAGGTTTCCATCCTTCCGAGGTGGGTAAAATGAGGACCCAGATTGTTGGGTGCAATAGGCTGACTCTGTAAACCGCTTAGAGAGGGCTGTAAAAGCACTGTAAAGCAGTATATAAGTCTAAGTGCTATTGTTATTGCTATATTTAGCTGGTGCTGGGGTGGGGTTGGTTAACCACTTATGTTTTTATCTATGTCAGTGTTTTTTCAACCTTGGCCGCTTTAAGCTACGTGGACTTCAATTCCCAGAATTCCTCAGCCAGTCAGGTTGAGAAACACTGGTCTATCTCATGAATGATTGTTATAGCAATAGCAGTTAGACTTATATACCGCTTCATAGGGCTTTCAGCCCTCTCTAAGCGGTTTACAGAGTCAGCATATTGCCCCCAGCAATCTGGGTCCTCATTTTACCCACCTCGGAAGGATGGAAGGCTGAGTCAACCCTGAGCCGGTGAGATTTGAACAGCTGAACTGCAGTCAGCTGAAGTAGCCTGCAGTGCTGCATTTAACCACTGCACCACCTCGGCTCTTGTGAGCTACCTAGACTCATTGTACGAGATGAGTGGTCATATAAGTCCTGTAAATAAACAAACAAATGTCCTCAACTATACAACTCCTTTACGCCCATGATCTTAAAGATAGTCCTAGCTTCCTTGGCACAATTTGTAGGTTTCCACTTAATAGTGACAAGTGTGGGTTTTCTCATGGGTATCATTTGCCAATGGAATGGCTTTCTCTTTTCAGTAAGTCAGGCCCAACATTAATGTGTCTGTACAATTTCTTATAGCTTTGCCTGTTAAATTTGGCCTTTCTTAACCATTGGCTTTCTTTAAGCTTTGTCTAAACAGGTGATTTTTATTCTGCTTTATTCTAAAATATTTTAAGATGATGCAATTCTTTGGAACAAGAAGTAGTATAACCAAAATAATTATTTAAACACAAATGATAAAGCAAATCTCAGATTGTTGGCAGACAAAATGGTCATTTCCATTTGGAACTCTTAGGAGGAGATCATGGCATTTGGTCATATTAGGGACTTCTGGGGCTCTGGAAAAATGTCACACTGACATGTTAAAAAGCTCTTCCCAAAATGGCCTTATAGTCCCAACACGTCTTCCAGATGTGTTGGGACTATAATAAATCTTACCCCAATTTCCAGCCAGGGCAGCCAATACAATTCAACTAATTGCAGTGGATTAGTAGAGTACTACTCTGAGGAATACCACCCTAAAAAAATAATTTACAAAATAAAAGTGAGGGCATTTTCAGGGTTCAAACACCAAATAAAAGAGGGAGGGAGGGAGGGAGAGAGAGAGGGAGGGAGGAATTATTTGCAATAGTGGTGAATATTTGTAGCTCAGATATAGGATGAGAGTTAAAGTTTGTTTTCTGAGTTTGTGGGTTGGTTTCTGAACGTTTCATTACTAGGCTAAGTAACATCTTCAGCAGAGTTGAGGGGATGTAGTGTTCTTTGACAGATGGATGAGTGATTCCCCCCCCAACTCATCCACCTTTGCCTTTTTTGCCTTTTAGAAGAGGTATCTCAAGACTGCTATCAGCTCCACCCAACCGCGTGGACATCATCACGTCCCATTTTTGATGCTTTCCACATGCATGGAAGGTCGAACTGGTAGCAAAGGTAACTTGATTTCAACCCTGCTGCTACCATTAATTAATGTTGGATTTTTGGCTTAACGGTGCCTTTGCTATATTTCCTGCTTATGATGGCTATCTATAAGTAGGCTATGTTAGAAAAATATAAGAATCATGCTAGATAAGACCACAAGTTTTCTAAGGCATAAACCAATTTCCATGGTGACTAAATAGAAAGAGATACGAATACAGAGCACACTCCTACTCAACTGTTCTCCTAAAGTTAATGTATGTGGTTGCTCATTCTGGAGATAATGCATATGCACAGTGGCAAAAGCAGGCATTAGAATTTGTGGGAAAGTATCCTCAGATTTGGAGACAAAACATCTTTGAGAGTTGGCAGCTGTAGAACTCTTGCTCCTAGGTGGTTCTAAGTGATCCTCTCTAAGCTAAGCTAGTATTTTTTTTAATCACTGATCATGCAGGCTACAGTTATAGTTTAGCCACTTTAGAGGATTATAGGTTCCTCACAATTGTCTTCAGCAATTTTACCATATTGTCAGTATTATTATTACTGTGTTGATTTCATCCCAGGGTAGGCTTATGAATGAAGGATAGTATTCTTGGAAGTAAAGTAATTTTTAATCATGCCATTGGTTGTCTGGAAACATTTCTAATTTTGGGAAATTTGTTATGTTTTTTGCTTATGCATAGAGGCCAGGTTTTAATCTCTCAAATCACTTTGCTTGGTAATATAATGTCTGCACCACAGTCTTGAATAAGAGCTTTGACTTGTTTTGTAAAACACTTATTTTTCAGTCAATGGATTTTGTTTTTCCATTTCTCCTACTTCCTTCTCTTGAGTCACACTGCTGTCTAGTGGTGCCCACTGAAGGTGCATGTTGAAAATTGTATTCTGGATAATCTGGTCCTCCTACAACTGGCTCTTATTCCATTCAAGGGAGTTTGCATCATAAATCTAGCCCACTGATGCTGCAAAGGGCTGTCAAAAGGTATCGATCCTTTCCCAGAAAGAGAAGATAATAAAGCAAATGAAATTGAATTTTTATTATGGTCCTAGACCAGTATAAGGCAATGGTGGGATACAGTCAATAAAAATGATAGAAGGTACATCAGTGCTTAAAATAATTATGAAAAGTTAGAAGATGTAAGACATATACAGTATGTATCAAAGCAAAGTATGTATGTATGTATGTATGTATGTATATATGTATATGTATGTATGTATATATATATATATATGTGTGTGTATGTATGTATGCATATATATATGTTTGTGTGTGTGTATACATACATACATACATACATACATACATACATATATCTATATAGGACGTGGTGGCTCAGTGGCTAAGATGCTGAGCTTGTCAATCAGAAAGGTCGGCAGTTTGGCAGTTCCAATCCCTAGTGCTGCCTAATGGAGTGAGATCCCGTTATTGGTCTCAGCTTCTTCCAACCTAGCAGTTCAAAAGCATGTAAAAATGCAAGTAGAAAAATAGGGACCACCTTTGGTGGGAAGGTAACAGCGTTCTGTGCGCTTTCGGTGTTTAGTCATACTGGCCACATGACCACGGAGATGTCTTCGTACAGAGCTGGCTCTTCCTCTTTGAAATGGCGATGAGCACTGCCCCCTAGAGTCGGAAACAACTAGCACTTATGTGCGAGGGAAACCTTTACCTTTATGTATATATATAAAAAAAAGTCAAATAATCTAAAAAAAGGGAGGTAGGAGCATTTGATGGGTAAAGGGGATCATAAAATGTTTGTATGTGAAAATGATATTAAACTATAGAGCATTGTAATATGGTGATGTGGGTGCTCATTACCTCTAGTTTATGGCACAGGCTATCATCTGACAAATTTTCAGCACTGCTAGGTAGAACCTGGCAATATTGTATGTTGTAGCAAGGTTGGGATCTGAAAGCAGCAAGGAGATGTGAAATTGTCCTGTGCATGCAGTAATGGTGAAATGAGGCTAATAGGAATGTCTCTGTAATACAGGCCCTGGAAAAGCACAAACAATGTGTTGTTTCTGTGTGTCCAGAGTCACAGGGCACTATCACTTCAGGTGAGGAATCTTCCTGAATCAGTTTTCAAGGACAGCTGAGGAGAGGACAAGACTTGGTGCCTGTAACGGAATGTGTGCAGGGCCTTGGGGGAAGAAGGGAGGAGATGCTGCCCAAGGGACAGTCAGACAAGAGAGGCAGAAGTCCACAGTCCCTGAATAGTCAGAGAAAGAATCTTAGGAAGGACTTGCCCCAATGAAATCAAACAGTGAAGATTGCAAGATTCTTTTAATGTGACCTTACAATAAAGTAGAATTACTGTGTTTCCCCAAAAATAAGACTGGGTCTTATATTAATTTTTGCTCCAAAAGACGCATTGGGGCTTATCTTGTTTTCTAGGAAATCCAGCACTAAATGCATCTGCCTGGTTGATGATCTTATCTGGGTCTTAATTTTAGGGTAGGGCTTATGTTACGAGCATCCTGAAAAGCCATGCCAGGGCTTATTTTCCAGTTGGGTTTTATTTTTACTTGGGAAGTCTGACAGTAACAGAACAGAGAGATAATGTAGTTGATGGCAGCTGAAAGAAAAGTTTGCTAAATTAACCCTTGTATGGACAATGCATATTCTTCTACAGAATCTCTTTCTCTCTTGGTCCCCTGCCCTCCTCTCTCCCTTCACAAGGCTGTTTTGAAAGTGACACTATCTGCATAACTTCATTGCTTAAAGGTTATATTCACACATACCAACTCTGCTTAAAATCAATTTTTGATTTCCATTTTACTTCTCGGTGCATAACATTTGACATACCAGATGCACAGGGGTGGGGTGCTGCTGGCATTAATGCTAGTCTGGTGCACAAATTTTTTTGCTCTGTGCACATGTGCATTTGCACCTAAAAAGGTCTACGCATGCGCTCAACATTAGAAAAGGAAAAAAAATACATTTTTGCAATGAAGAATGTTCTGCGCATGCGCAGAACTGAAAATCAAGATGGCGCCGCCAAGGATCGAACCGGTTTGGGGCCGTGGCAAGCTGAGTTACTACCTACTTGGCTGAACCGGTCCGAACCGGTAGGAACTCACCTCTGCAGATGCATATCAATGCAGATAGCAAACTAGCTACAAGATTTCTCAATAAAAGATTTAAAATAGACGGCAATACATATTTGATTGATTACCTTTCTATGCTGCTCCATCTGCCAAATCATCTCAAGATGGCTTTTAAAAAACAATATAATGCATAATAAAACCATAGTTAAAAACAAAATCAATACAATAGAATAAAATGTTAATTAAAAATTGGAAAAGAAATTGAAAAAACATCTAATGTTTGTATTGAGTATGTATGAGTTGGAAGGGACCTTATAGATGCCAGCCTGGGCCTTGGGTAAGCATCCATCAGACCATAATCTTAAAAATTTCTAGCAGCGGAGATGTTTATTATAAGGAGATGTTCATTACATATGTTACATTATAAGTTATATATTATATAATTAATATAATCATATACAGTATATAATAACATATAATATGTGTGTATGTATATGTGTATTTATTTAGGAGGAGAAAGATGTTTATTTGTATTCATATTTATATTCATATTCAAGCTAAATGGTTGACCTTGGGCCAATCACTCTCACCTCATCTAACAGTTGTTGTTATTGTGTAGATAATAGGAGGAAGAAGGTGTATGTTTGCTGTTTTGAGTTTGTGAAAATAATAACGGTGGGACATAAATAAATGAATAAATAAAATAAAATAATTCTCTAGTGAGACCATTCGATCATAATAGTTCTACCATCACAATGTTCTCACTAATATTCAACTTGCATGTTCTTTAAGTTAATTGCAATCCATTAGTTCTTGTTATGTTCTCAGTTTTGGAAAGAATAGGCCAGAGGTGGGTTGCTCCCAGTTCGGCTTGGATCGGCCGAACTGGTAGTGGTGGTGGCGAGAGGCTTTGCCCACTCAACCGGACTCTTTTGCACATGCGTAGAAGCATCACGCGTGAATGCGCATGTGAACACGAGCGAACCAGTAGGACCGGGATTTGAACCCCACCTCTGGAATAGGCCTTCCCAAAGACCTGCCATGCCCACCAAGCCACGCCACACCCACTAAGCCACGCCCACAGAACCAGTAGTAAAATTTTTTGAATCCCACCACTGAACCCCACCATCTAGTGTTGGACTAGATGACCTAGAAGGTCCCTTCCAACTCGGTTAATCTGTTAATCTGAAGTTAGTCTATATCACTGGAATGGAATCAACGGGAGGCAAACATTTGTTTTGTGGAAGTGGGTTATACATTTCAGTTCTTTATTGAGTCTACTGGAATGTTTCTGTGATGAATAAGGAACCAAGAACCAAATATCTAACTTCAGTAAGATTGCATTTGGATAATTGTAGATTAATTGTAATTTGTCTACAAATTACCCTTCTGGATCTGAGGAGAGGACGCAGTTGAAAGAAACAATGTTCATGTTGACAAAGGGCATCATTGTCAACTCTGATGTTTACTGGGTACAAATATGAAGGGATCCAAAAGTACCAGGGAACCAGTTTGGTGTAGTGGTTGAGGGACCAGGCTAGAAACCAGGAGAAGGTGAATTCTAGTCCCACCACAGGCATGAAAGCCAGCTGAGTGATTTTGGGCCAGTTATTCCCTCTCATCCTGACCTAACTCACAGGGAAAAATAGGAAGAGGAAGGAGTTTACCACCTTGAGTTATTTATAAAAAAACAATAAAGGTGGAATAAAGAAAATCTAACTCCCCCCCCCTCCAAACCTAGGGAAAACCAGGGAGTCTGAATAAATCAAGGAAAAACCAGCACTAAAAAAGAAGAGTCAAATTAAAGGCAGCTTTGCAATTGTGCCCACTTGATGGAAATATACAGCAAGAAATTACAGATCTCAGGCAATCTCTCTCTCTCTCTGCCTTAACTAGCTAATAATTATGTTACTATTGACAAATCGGGATTAGCTTCCCTCCATAGATCTAATTAATGAAGAAACTGGCTCTAACATTTGCAGTTAAATGGTACTGTAAAACAGGTCCCTCCACTGGTTTATTTAACTGAATTAGTTTCTGCGTGCAAATTAATTGCTGTAATTCTTTATCTGCCTGTAGTAAGATTATTAGGGATTAGCATGAACGTCTCTGTGAACTTCTTTAGGGTTCACTCCTGTTTTAGCCTTGTCTCTAAAAACATCCTTTTGCGCACCCGCCTACGGCTTTTCTTTGTGCTGACACGTATCCTGTTGGTGGGAGTCTTGATTTAGCTGTGGCTGTATTTTTTGAGGTGAAACTTGGGTGGGTTCTGACTCAGCTGCTCCTGTTCTCTTGGGTTTCACTAATCCTTGTTCAGATATTTTCAAGCACTTTTTCTGCAGGCAGGAAGGGAAGATTTTACTTTTCAGTTTTGCTCCAAGTATCTCTGTGCTTGTGGCAGCCCTTAGAAAGTTAGTCCTGGGCACAATGCTGTGTTTATACTAAGAGCAACCCATAGCAAAAGATTGCACTTCAGAGAGGCTGCCAAAAGCAAGAACTCACGAATTGACTTCAGTTCGTATAGGCATCGCTGTAGGTTAAAAGCAGCCTTGTATTATATTATAGAGCATTGTTAACTGTAATAGAAATTTCCCCAGGATTGTGCATACATGATTGAGGGAGGAAATGACAAGATTGCACACTTTTGTCCTTGCTCAATTGAAAGGAACTTTCAATTGAGGCTGCTCGCCAGAATAGAATGAAGAAGAAAAACTGAATAAGACATCAGAACAGAGGTGGGTTGCTCTCGGTTTGGCCTGGATAGGGCGAACTGGTAGTGGTGGCAGTGGGAGGCTCTGCTCACTCACCTGGGTGTGAGCACGTGCGTGAGCACGAGCAAACTGGTAGCACTGGGATTTGCAACCCACCTCTGCATCAGAAGGAGGTAAGAGCAGTGGTGAAATTCAGCCAGTTCTATCGAATTTGGGTGAACTGGTAGAACTGGCGGTGGGAGGCTCTGCCCACCTGCCCGGATGTCATCACGTCTCATTTTTGATGCTCTGCTCATGCATGGAAGGTCCTGCGCATGCATGGAGGTGGTGCATGTGCTCACATTTGTGAACTGGTAGTGAAGGTAAGTTGATTTCACCCCTTGATAAGAGGTCTTTTTTCATTTAGTTCCGGGAAAAGACTTCGCACACTCCTAGCTTCCATATATTTGAAGTTTCAGGAAATACTTATACGATTAAGAAATTTGGGTCTGTCATTATAATACCTACTGAAACTCAGCGAGGCAGCTAGATCAGTTTTAGGCCATAGAGTTACAGGCCTGTATGGCCATCTTCAACAAGTGCAGCATTTAGCTGACTTGGTTTAATCCTAGTTCATAGTTGGACGGGAGACAAGTAGGAGGTTGAAAAACATTTCCCAAGAGGGCAATAGCAGATGACTTTAATATGGTTGCATTGAAAATACACAGATGTTTTCTGAACAGGGCCGTTCTTGGGAAGGAAGGGAGGGAGAGAGGGAGGAACAGAGATGGTATTCTGCAGGTTCTGACCAGTTCTGGAGAACCAGTAGTGGAAATTTTGAGTAGTTTGGAGAACCGGTAAATACAACCTCTGACTGGTCCTGCCCACTTCTATTCTCTGCCTCCCAAGTCCCAGCTGATTGGGAGGGAATGGGGATTTTGAAGTAACCTTCCCCTGGAATGGGGAGGGAATGGAGATTTTACAGTATCCTTTCCCTGCCACGCCCACCAAGCCACGTCCACCAAGCCATGCCCTGTCCACCAAACCATGCCCGTAGAACTGGTAGTAAAAAAATTTGAATCCCACTACTGGGGAAGAAGGAGAAAAAAAGCAAAAATTATGGATGTGATCATGTGATCAAAGCCACTCCCCTTTTAACTGACAGGGGTGGGGCATTAATCACATGATCATAGTCACTATTTGACTTGTTTGAATCTTTCCCAGGATACCTCTGGCTGTGAAATCACCAAATGCTTGGTTTAAAGAGGTTTCTCTCTCTCTTTCATTTAACAGGTTCCTTGTTATTTAATAATCCCCTGCAATGGAGGAGGGAAATCAGAGAGGAAAATACTCTAAGTTATCAGCAGTAGCCATCAGAGTCCTTAAAGGTGCAGGGCAAGAGACCAATTTTAGTATGAAAATGTTGGGATGGAGGCAAGGCTTGTGAAAGTAAATACATATCTGAATGTACAGTGACATTTCAAGAAATGTAATAAAAAAAAGACTCGGCTTTTTATAGATGTCCAGGATGATTTATTTCAGTTGTGAAACATATAGCTCACACACAACCACCATCATTATCTATTTTCCAAGTACAGCTCCTGAGATGTAAAAGAAAAAACAAAACACAGCAATGTTGGAGTGATGCTTTTTTTATAAAAAATAATAATTGATGGCCATCCATTTTTTTTTTAAAAAAAAACCCTCTGTCCCGAGTTGTTCTTTAAATTATTGAGAGCCTATTATAGTTTCTTATTAAAAATACACTACAGGTAGTACCCAACTTATGACCACAATTGAGCCCAAAGTTTCTAGTGCTAAGTGACTCATTTGTTAACTGAATTTTGCCCATTTTACGACCTTTTCTTTTTTGCCACAGTTGTTACCCGAATCATTGCACTTGTTGAGTTAGTCACGCAATTGTTAAGCAAATCTGGCTATCCCATTGACTTTGCTTATCAGAAGGTTACAAAAACTGATCACAGGGCCCTGGGGACAGTGCAACCATCATAAATACGAGGGCCAAGCAGGGGTGGGACCCGGCATCTGCTACTGCCAGTTTGTTCGTGGTTGCGCAGCATGCACATGTATGGACAGTATTAAAAAATGCTTCTGCGCATGTGGAGAAGCCAAAAACAAGATGGCGCCACCAGGAGAACCGATTTGAGGGCGTGGCAGGCCTGGACCCAGTGACACAGGCTGCCAAGTTACTACCAGTTCGGCCGAGCTGATCCAAACCAATAAGAATCCACCTCTGGTGCCAAGCATCTTAATTTTGATCACATGACCATGAGAATACTGCAGTGGTCATAAGTATGAAAAACACCCATAAGTTACTTTTTTCATTGCTGATATAACTTTGAATGGTGACTAAATGAACTGTTGTAAGTCGAGGACTACCTGTATAGGTAAAATTCAATAAGTACAGCATTTCTTGGAGGGAAGACAAACTTGAGGATAACTGGTTGGTCTGAAAGACAGCAACAGCATATGAACTTTTATCTCCTTTGTGGCCAAACCCTGTGTACAAAGTCTCAGCTTATTCAAATGCTACCTTCCTGTGTTTTCTTACAGATTGATGAACCGAATTCCTTTGGCAACACTGCCCTTCGCTAAACGAACTGTTGTAACTCAAGGACTACTTGTATTTTGTTACAGAAAAGGATGTCTACCGATATATTTTTTTAAAAATCCACACCTAAAATTACAGCCATGGATGGTTGGCTATCCCTAAGTATTAAAAATGGTTGAAAAAAATGTTCCTGAGAGCATCCCTGGCTTTCACTGAGGTGTATCCTGATGCTGGGCTGTTGGCAGCTGGTAGGTGAGGAGCACCAGGATCTACTAGAGGTCATGCTTGAGGGATAGCAATAGCAATAGCACTTAGACTTATGTACTGTTTCATGGTGCTTTTACAGCCCTCTCTAAGCAGTTTACAGAGTCAGCAACTTGCCCCCAACAATCTGGGTCCTCATTTTACCCACCTCGGAAGGATGGAAGGCTGAATCAACCTTGAGCCTGGTGAGACTCGGATTGCCGAACTGCAGCTGGCAGTCAGCAGTGCTGCATGAGGACCCAGACTGTGGGGGCGATATGCTGACTCTGTAAACCGCTTAGAGAGGGCTGAAAGCCCTATGAAGCTGTATATAAGTCTAACTGCTATTGCTATTGCTATTCAAACCACTACACCAGGGGTGGGTTCTGGCAGTCACTACTGCCAGTTCGCTCCTGGGTGCTTCACGCTTGCTTGCTTTGCATGCTTGATTGTGTGCCGTGTGCATAGTGCAATAAAATTTGTTCTGCGCATGCGCAGAAGCAAAAGCAAGATGGTGGTGCCTAACCAATTCGGGGGCATGGCAGGCCAGGGTAGTCAGTCAGTTCCAGTGACCCAGGCCACCAAACCACTACCAGTTTGGCTGAACCGTCCCCAACTGCTAGTAACCCACCACTGACTCTGCTCCATTGATGGAACAGATTGGTTCTCTGAATGAAGAATAGCAAAAATAGTTCTTTTCTGATGCATTTGGTCCTTTTTAAATAGTGGAATTATAGTCCTAAGTCTTTATTAGTTCCGCTTCTTGCAACGTGGCAGAAATGGCCTTGTAAATGATGTGCGAAACATTGTCAAAAATGGTATGGAAGCGACAGGGACTAAATATTAATCTCACAGACAATGTGTGTGATAGCAAAGGATTTGAACTGTAAACTAAGCTGGTAGTTGAGGCAGATGATTCTATTCAGGGTTTTACTTTTCCTTGTTTCTCCTTTCTTCCACAGTTGCACTGACATATTTAATTGCATTCTTTTGCTGTTAACTTGTCTGATGTATCTTATATGCTTTAATGATTTTACACCCCAAATTGTTAATTCTTGGAGAATAATATGCCAATATTTTATTCTGAGTACATTACCCACTGTTGCTCAGTCACTTGTGAAAATCTTGCATTTTAACAGGATCAAGTCTCCTGGGATATAAAGCACATTAATTTAAGTTCTATTATGCTATGATATTCAAAATGTTCTCGTGATCCGATGCTCTTAAAAATGCTTTCTCTTCCCTTCCTACCCATGGTAAGATCCACCATCTTGCCATTTGGGGAGGATTCTTAAACCAGGCAAATCCCAACATTTATTAGTGTTGGATGGGTTGAGTGAGTGAGGGGGGGAGGAATCCCCAAATGAAGAACAACCCAAAACTGTTCCTAGTTTTTAGAAGGGAAAAGAAAAGAGATGAGAAAAGAAGGAGAGAAGAAGGTATAATGGGGAAGGACAAGCTGGATGCAGAGTTCTTGTGTCACCACCATCTTCCTTCCAAGAATGCCTTTAAGGAATCAAGCGATTAAACTGATAAAAAGGGGGAGGAACAGTGGTGGGATCTTCCCAGTTGTTAAACTGGTTCGGTGGTTGCATGATTTCCGGCTTGCATGCACAGTTTGAAGAAATCTTCACTTCTGGGTTCCTTTGGAGGAGTAACACAGCTGATTCACACAGCAATCTGCTCTGCCACACAAATCAGATGAGAAGATAAAGGTAGGAAAATAGTGTGGGCCGGTGGGTGGGCCCATCTGATCATCGGGGAGAACTGGTTCTCTCCCAGCTGATCGTTGGAGCTACCAGTTCACTCAGTGAGGTGCAGTCAGGGGAGGCAGGGGAGGCAGAGCCTCACCACTGTCATCTTGAAAAGAAAAAAATGTAAAAGGAAAAAGGCAAGAGCTGAGGTCAGGCTGAGCTAGTTGCTGCCAGAGTCACCGTGGATGACTCTGCTTAGTGCTTAACTGTTTAAAAAAGCCTCTTAAAAAGAGCACTCTACAGGAGGAGACAGGAGAACGACTTGCCTCATCTACTATTTACTGTTTTACTGTTTATTAGGATTTGTATGCCGCCCACTCTCGAGAGACTCGGCAGCTTACAGATAAAGGCAGGAAGCGGGAACATATAAAAATTAAAAAACAGACATAAAAATTTCACAACATTCATATAGCTTAGAATGAGGCTGGATAAATCAACAGCCCCAGGCCTGCCGGAACAGCCAGGTCTTAATCGCTTTGCGGAAGGCCGTAAGAGTAGTAAGGGCCCAGATCTCCATGGGGAGATCGTTCCATAGGGCCGGAGCAGCTGCAGAGAAGGCCCTCCCCCAGGGAATCGCCAGCTGTCAGCCTCCCCTTTGCTACTGCTTCGGCTGCCATTGAAACAGGGAGGGGGGCATGGTATTTGGGAGGGGACTCATTGTTGTGCTGGAGGAAGATTCTAGATTTTGACCAGACCACCTTACTGCGCATGTGGAGGAGGAGTGTTTCCCGCCAAGGCCAACAGACCAGCATTCCATCCTGGTGATGCCTTTCAAATTTATCTCACACCTGACATTTGAGAGAATTATGATTGGACTGTGCACGGGATACCAAGGGGAGGGGAATGAATTATACAATATATCATTCGCTTTCGCGCCTAAATAATCAGTCTTAGCTTTGCTATGCTTCTATTCATTTATAATTAGTAAAAGTATACTTGATTTCAACAAATGGAGTCTGATGGTTTTCTTTCCTGATTGGTGAATGAAGAAGGGCTGACAATTAAGCTAAGACTCATTTTCACCCCACCCGGAGCTACAACCTACCGAGGGGGGTGTCCTCACAAGAAGAAAATAAATGTCTTTGCAAGTGAGTGACCAAGAGGAAACTGAGAGGGCGACGGCAGAACCATCTTTAACTGAAAGGCTGGCTGGACTAAGAATGGAAGAGCCCGCTGTTCGTCCCCGATGGACTTTGGGTGTGGGACAAAAAGAGGAGTCAGAGGAGTTGGATGCTGGAGTCACGAGAAGATTAAAAAAATAGTCAGCGGATGGGGGTGCCACTGGGGAAGAGGATTACAAGATGTCCCATGCTATGAGACTCCTCGAGGAAGCTTGGTCTGAACGCAAAAGCCGTGAAAGAGCCGCGGAAAGGGAGCAGGCTGAGGACCTTGAACAAAGGTACTCGATGCATAGGTTAAGGGAGGGTGAAGAAGCCCAAGAGGGTTGGGGGCAAGAAAACCCAGAACCAGCCTCCCCCCTCCAGCTAGGACCACTCAAAGTGTAGGGAGGGGCAGGCGACGCTGAATGGCAAAAGTCCCTCCCTTAACTGTAAAATATGATGGTGACCCCCAGAATTTAGGGTTGTTTATCATTCAGGTCTGGAATTATATAGAGATTTATGGACCTGATTTAGAGACTGATGATATGAAAGTTAGAATGGTCCTGATGGCCTTAGAGAAAAAGGCGGCTGAATGGATGGTGGGCCTACGCAAATGCAATTCCCCTCTCCTGAGGAATTTTAATGACTTTATGGCTGTAATGAAAAGGAGGTTTGATGACCCACTGATTGAGACACGCAGGCGGGTGAAATTTATGGCCCTGAAGCAGGGAAGTAGATCGGTAGCAGATTATATACAGGAATTTCAACAGTTGTCAGCCTATATGAGGGGGAGGTCAGAAGACGCTTTATTGGATCAGTTCGCTGAGGGATTGAATGAAAAAATATACCAGCAATGCGTTAACAGACACCTTCCTCGCCGGGTGACTGCTTGGTATGAACACGCAGCAGATGTTGAGTTGGATTTGGCCAGGCTTCAATACATGAAAGAGAGAGAAGCAGAGAAATCCTCCCCCCCTGCAGCTTCAAAAGCCCCCCTCTGCCCCAGAAGCGAGGGAAAAGGAAGCTCCGCCAGCAAACCCCAGCCTTTCACGTGTTTCCGCTGCGGGAAGGAAGGCCATCGTGCCATGAATTGCCACGTGAAAATGGCTCAGACCACTCCACCCCATCCCCAAAGAGAGGGAAGAGCAAGTAAGGCCCCAGGCAAGAAGAGAGAGGCTGCGTGCGCCGCTGAAAATGTTCCCCAGCATTTCCAGCCGGAGGAGGATTGAGGCGTTAGTTCCAGTTCCTCTGACGAATCAGATGATGAGCACAATCATCATTGGGTGAGTTCAAACAAAGGCCCCATGTTTATCCCAATTGAGTTAGCAGTGCCACCTACTGGCGTGCCTGAAAAACTTTTAGCTCTTCTGGATTCAGGTTGCTCTCGCTGTATGATAAGTCCAGCGATGGTAGAAAAACTTGGCTTGAAATTGAGAACTTTGAAAACCCCTGTTGTTTTTTTGCCAAATTTGACTGGCTTCCTGCCTCCTCCTGTGGTCTCCCTGACTCCCTCCAATCCAACTTTGTGTGTTTGTGTGTGCTTGTTTGACAGAGTTTGTTTGAGTGAGAGAGGGAAGGGATAAGAGAGATAATCCAATCCAACTTGTGTGTGTGTGTGTGTGTGTGTGTGTGTTTGAGAGGGGGGAGGGAGAGAGGGAGGAAGGAGAGGAAGGGAGAAGAAAAAGAAAAAGAAAGAAGGAAACTTATTTCGCAAAGGAGAAAAACAAATGCTGTCGCTTTAAATTGGAAGTGAGCATGCCTGGCTGTGGAATTCTGGGAGTTGAAGTCCACAAGTCTAAAAAAATTTGAAACCCACCACTGTGTCAGTGCCTCACCAGCCATAAACCTCAACGCTTGTCACTGGTAGAATCCCACCCAGGGGAGGAGGGACTATAAAAAGTTTCTAGTTGGTGTGCATCCTGGAAATTTGGGGATTCATTTCTTTATTATACTTCCCTACTGATGAAACTCACAACTTAGTGCCTCTAATTTCCTCTTAACCAGTTACTTCACTATTATCAATTTAATTGATGACTGCTACTTTAAATAGCAATAGCACTTAAATGTACAGTATATATTTTATAGCATTCTCTGCGTGGTTTACAAATGTCAGCATATTGCCCTCAACAATCTCTGTCTTCATGCAGTCTTTAACCAGAGACTTGGGTTGATCGAACATTTTTTACTCCTCCTACACAATATAAAATTTAGCCTGTCTACCTGTTGCCTTTTCCGATAAGGTGTTTTTCACACAGACTAAAAGGGGTGAAGCATCATTCCCATGATCATGCCACTATTTTGACTTGTTTGATTTTGATCCAGATTAATCCAGTGTCCTAGGAATGTGCCTGATATTGAGATCTATCTGGCTCATTATGGTCAGTATAAGTTGGCAGCACTTTCCAAAGGCTGATTACTCAAGGGATGTATGAGAAACCTCATGTTGGGTTGCATTGTTGTTTGAACAGTAGCCTCAGAAGCTGCAGGATGAGAAATGTTTTACATCTGATGAGCTTCAACCCACACAACCTTCTTTTGGAGAGGAGAATAGTTCTTACTGAGCCTTGGGCATTGGCCTAGGACAGGTGTGGAGAATTATGACCCTTTTATGACTCCACCTCCCAGAATTCCTGAGCCAGCCATGCTGGCTTCCCCACTTCTGGCCTAGAATGCCAGACACTGACGCCATTTCTGGCTGGGAAACTGCTCAGGTACTCCCAGTGGTGGCATCCTGCCGGTTAAACAACCGGTTTGGTGATTGCGTGCATACAGTTTTAAGAAAACATACCTTCTGCATTACTGCTGGGGAATAACACAGCTGAGGCGCGGCAATCCGCTCTGCCACATGAATCAGCTGAGAAGATATAGGTCAGTAAAGTGCAGGGGTGGGCGGGTGGGCCCACCTGATCGTTGGAGCTACCGGTTCACCCGAACCAGTCCAAACTAGTAGAATCCCACCAGTGACTGGGTGGGTGTGGCCAACTTGTAAAATGTGGTGAAACTCACTTAACAACACTCTTGCTTAGCAACCAAAATGTTGGCTCAGAAACTCTGGCATTTGAAGCATTCAAGTCTTAAAGCTGCCAAATTACAAGACCTTTGCACCCTTTAGAGAAAAAAAAAGCCCCTGGGGTGTTCAAACGTGACAGCTTTAAGACTTGTGGACTTCAACTCCCAGAATTCCTCCTCTCGCTCTTCATCTTGATGATGTGCGGACGGGCGGGGGGAGGGAGCTGGAACCAGTTCTAAATGGCACTGTAGATTTGTGGAACCTCTTCTATAGAAGAGGCTAGAACTGGCAGGAACTCACCCCTGAATCCCACCCTTGGGTACTCCTCAACTGTTCTATCTTTTCCAAACTTATTATCAAGAATTTCTTTTCACTGGAATGCTGAAGGAACTGAAACATAAACTTTTGAGCTATGACTCCCTTGTAAGCAGAGCAGCAATTTTAATTGTGCCTATTTTACACAACTGGGAGAGAGGGAACTACAAATTATATTACCACGTTCAAATTCTTTGAGGTATAGAGGCTGCTTCTCATTGTAGAAACTGCCCTGTTCCTGTTTCATGGAGAGTCATCTGTTATGTATATTTGTTAGTAATCCTGTGTGTATCGCAGACTTCCCAGTGTGACACTTTTTAGCTATGTTGCTCCAAATCTTGTAAGATCAGCTGGCTGGGGATCATGGGAGCTGAAGGAGAAAGAGCAGCCTGTGGGAAAACTACTGCATCTCCCATGTAACAATATGGTGAAGATCAGAGTTTTGATATAGGAAAAACTGAAGCTGTTCTCTTGGTTTCTAAACAATTCCTGTCCATGAAATGTCCTTTCTCCCTCCCTCCCTCCCTCCCTCTCACCCTCCCTCCCTCCCTCCCTCCCTCCCTCCCTCCTTCCTTCCTTCCTTCCTTCCTTCCTTCCTTCCTTCCTTCCTTCTTTCCTTGATAACCAAAACATTTAATTTTCAGTGACCTTGCAAATAACAACCTGTAATTTCTATGGTGCCCTAAAGGGAAACTTTGCTGTTATCTTATGGAGCCAGACCTGGTTCTTTGCTGTTGTCTGCAAATGTGCTGGTTCCTATTCTACTCCAAGATCAAGTCAATCACCATAAATGTTGAATACACGTAGGTAAATATATATGGGGATGGAGTCAAAAACAAACAAACAAACAAACAAACCAGTGGCACTATTTCCTACATTGAGGTTCTTCACCTTAGGTCTCCAAACACAGCAGAAATATGTCTTCCATAATCTCAGGGTAGCAGTGGTAGAGATGACTGAATTTACATTTCTCTAGAATGTAGAAACCTCGGCCTGCCTCAATGTTTTAATCCAAATATTTTTTAAAGGGCTGAGTATGTCAGTTTTACTTTTAAACTCACAACTGAGACTCCTCCCTCCCTCTTCTTTCTTTCTTCCTTCCTTCCTTCCTTCCTTCCTTCCTTCCTTCCTTCCTTCCTTCCTTCCTTCCTCCCTCCCTCCCTCCCTCCCTCCCTCCCTCCCTCCCTCCCTCCCTCCCTTTCTTCTTTCCATCACTGGTGTGTAGGATAAAACAGCCACAGTTCAAAAAACATTGAGTTTTTAGTAGCCTTTCCAGTTTTTGAGATGATAAAAGGCTGATTTGATTTTGCTTTGGCTTTCTCGCAATTGGGTTATTTTAATGCAGGCCAACCTTTTTCACCGCCATTGTTAAAACCATAAGTGCCCCAGGAATGATACCATATTGATACACCACGCTGTGCTAATTGGACTTATTGTACCTCCACCACAGCATAAGATTGAACAATGGTTAAAAAAGACAATGAAAGACTGATGGGTGCCAGGTTTAGCTATTTGATCTCTCTTATGCTCAAGTTAATTTTTAAAAAATCTCTCAGAATTTCTAAACATCCAAATACAACATCTTTTGTGAAAGTGCTATAAAAAGTGCCTCACTTTTATTTCACACCATCTTCTCTAACATGACACTCCCAAATGTGTTGGACTTAAGCTTCCATCAGAGGAAGCAGCATTGTGTTATCACAATGCCAACTCCACTCCCGTTTTTTATGCATGTAGTGACATGTACAAAAGGGATGGAACTTGTGTGGGCTGAATCAGTGTGATACTGGATTTGTCACTTGCCACCCCTCTCCTGCTGATGTTGGCTGGCTTCTGCAGTCGGGAGTCAGCAAGTACACACTAACTAGGAATTATAGGGAGTGAAGTCCAACATAACAGGAGATAGGAGGTTGGCCGTTTGTAACAATATTTGCCGACTATTCTTAGAAAGAGACATAAAAACAATAACAAGTTTTCTCTGTCTCTTTCTCTCTCTCAGTCTCTTTCTCTCTCTCTGTCTCTCCTTCCCTGTCTCTCCCTCTCTCTTTCTGTCTCTGTCTGTCTCTTTCTCTGTCTCTCTGTGTGTCTCTCTGTCTCTGCCTCTCTCTCTCTCTGTTTCTCTCTCTGTCTCTCTCTGTCAATCTGTCTCTCACTCTGTCTCTGTGTGTGTGTCTCTGTCTCTGCCTGTCTCTCTCTCTCTGTTTCTCTCTCTGTCTCTCTCTGTCTCTCTCTGTCTCTCTGTCTCTCTGTCTCTCTGTCTCTCTGTCTCTCGGTCTCTCGGTCTCTCGGTCTCTCGGTCTCTCGGTCTCTCGGTCTCTCGGTCTCGGTCTCGGTCTCTCTCTCTCTATCTCTGTGTCTGTCTCTGCCTCTCTCTCTCTGTTTTTCTCTCTGTGTCTCTGTGTGTGTGTGTCTGTATCTGCCTGTCTCTCTTTGGGTGTTTCTTTCTCTGTCTCTCCCTGTCTCTGTTTGTCTCTCTGTCTGTCTCTCTGTCTGTCTCTGTCTGTCTCTGTCTGTCTCTGTCTCTCTGTCTCTCTGTGTGTCTCTCTGTCTCTGTCTCTGCCTGTTTCTCTCTCTGTTTCTCTCTGTGTCTCTCTCTTTCTCTGTCTGTCTGTCTCTCTGTCTGTGTCTTTGCCTCTCTCTGTGTTTCTCTGTCTGTCTGTCTGTCTCTCTCTCTCTCTCTGTCTCTCTCTGTCTCTCCCTCTCCGTCTCTCCCTCTCTCTCTCTCTCTCTCTCTCCCTGTCTGTCTCTGTCTCTCTTTGTCTCTCTATCTCTCTTTGTCTCTCTGTCTCTCTCTGTCTCTGCCTCTGCCTGTCTCTCTCTGTCTCTCTTTGTGTCTCTCTCCCTCCCCCTCCCCCTCCCTCCCTCCTGTATTAATCTTTCTATCTTTGTGGCTTCACACCACGTTTTTGACTCCTGGTGACTATTTGGATTAGTCTCTACAATTTTCTTGACAACTTTTCAAAACTGTTTTAGCATTTCCTCTTTCCTAGGACTGAAAGAGGGGAACTGGCCCAAGGTCCCCCAGCTGTGTAATAATGTATATAATGAACACCAGAATGATCAAATCCAATCAACAATAGAGACCAATAATCCTTTTTTTTGTTTCCAGTCTTCCATTAAAAGAATAGTGTAATAATTGAGTTACCACTGAAAGTCCCAGAATGCAAGGATTAGAAGAGATCTTAAGAGATCACCTATGCCAACCCTCTGTTCCAGGTAGGAATCCACCACAATTGCAAACCCCATAGATGGCAATGACCACCCTGCAATAACTACCCCAAAACCCTCCTCACAATGGAAGTTTGAATAAATGGACTTCTTCTATGTCCATAATAAAAGGAAGAAAAAAGAAAAGATGGGCCTGCCTCTAGGAGAAGATGGTGGATAGTAACAGGTGATGGCAAGAGGACTCAACTCATCCTTGTCTTCCTTCTCCACAAAGGAGATCTGTGTTCCAAGGGAACCAAGGGGAAAGTGGCAACAAGGCAAATAAAGGAGAAAGTTAGTGAATGCTTGACTACCATGAACAAGTTTACATTTTCAGCACCAGATTAACTGAAAATCCTACATAATACGTATTTTTTTTTTTAAATATTTTATTCAATTTTTCAATTTTCACATTCCATTTGCAATCATTTATACACAGGGTATTTACTATAAGAAAAGAAGAAAAAAAAAGAAAAAAGGAATAAAACGAACAAATAAAAAGGAAACACAACTCATCATTCACAACCCCACCTAACCCTTGCATCCTCCATACACCCCATCTACCCCCTCCAACTTTCCTTTCTCCCTCTAACACTCCACTCCTACTTCCCTTTCCCCTCAAACCTTCCTTCTCCCCTTACTCCCCAGACACCCTCCTTACATACTCCTTACATTCCCCTTACTCCTTCCTTACTCCTCCCTCTTCCTTCCCTCTACCTCCCTCCTTGGTGTATGCCTTTATTCGAGTGTTGTTTGATCTAATAAAAGTAAAGTGAACCAAGGAAAAAATAATAATAATAATAATAATAATAATAATAATAATAATAATAATAATAATAATAAAAAATAAAAAAAGGAACCACCGTATATAAATACATTCTTGTTCTTATTAAAACTATGTTAACACCCCCCCACCCCACCCCCCACAATCCCCATCCCTAGTCCTCCCGGCTTCCCAGGGCCCACACCTGGCACTACCTTCTATCTAAAATATCTTGTATACATATGGATTAAAAAATAAAAGTAATATATCAAAAGAAAAAGAAAAGCAGAGAAAGAAAAAAAAAGGAAAAAAAAGAAAAGAGAAAAGAGAAAAAAGAAAAAAAGAAACCACTCTTTGTGTTGATCTCAGCCCCCCATCTTTATCTATGCTTAAATAGTATAAATCATTCTATCTATATTTTATTCTCATCTCTTACTTCTTTGCTATTTACCCCGATCTTCTGTAGACTCTCCCGTTCCCTTCCTAAACCTCATGATCCCTTCCAATAAGATTTAAGCAGCATGGTTCATGCCATATATTCAAATATAACTTTACAGACAAGTAATCAAACTTTCCCTTCTAGTAAAATTTAAACAACGTAAATGATCTTTCTTTACCCCTTTTTCAAACAGTAATTCAAAATAATCTAACCAGATTTCCCCTTCTTAGTAAAGTTAAGCAGCGTAGATCAGATATTACTTTACACAGGAATCAATTTCTATCTTAAGATAATTCCAACCGACTTCCCCTTCTGATAGGATTTAAATAACTTAGTTCATTCCACATGCATTTTACCCTCATCCCCCACTTGTCTGATATTTACCACTATCAAATTTATACTAACATTTGTTTAAAATATAACTCAGAGCGATTTGTAGCATGAATCATTCCACATATTCCAATAATACTTTCAGCAAGAGTCGGTTAACCTTCTATTTTAAGGTAGTCCCTTCTAACAAAGTTTAAACAACATAAATCATTCCGCATTCTTTTTACAGTTATCTTAAGATAATCCCAAGCGGCTTCCTGTTCTAATAAGCTTTAAACAACGTAAATTTTGCCCTCTTCCCTTGCTTGTCTGATATTTACCACAAATAACGTAGTTCATTCCACATGCATTTTACCCTCATCTCTTGCTTGTCTAATATTTACCACTATCAAATTTATACTAGCGTTTATTTAAAAAGTAACTCAGAACTATTACAACCAACTTTCCCTTCAAATAAAAGTTAAATAGCATGGATCATATTCAAATAATACTTTCAGCAAGAGTCAGTTAGCCTTCTATTTTAAAATAGTCCCATCTGACAAAGTTTAAACAACATAAATCATTCCGCATTCTTTTAACCACTATCAAATTTATGCTAACGTTACTTTAGAATCTAGCTCAAAGTAGTTTCACCCAGCTTTCCCTTCTGATAAAAATTAGTCCACTTTTTCTACCGGAGAGAGGTCTCAAACCCCCATTCAGTCCTCAACTTTAGGAAGTCTTTTGAAGTATCTAAATTCTCGATCTGCGATCTTCTGCTTCTCCGAGGGAGGAGGGGCTGCCCCCTCCATCTTGCAGCCGCATGGCCAGCCGTTTGCTTTCTCCTTCCGCTTGTCTCTCCTCTCTTCCAAGCGCGTCAGGAGGTCCCGCCTTCAGAATCCTACAATAGAAATCTTGAGCCTCCGAAACAGAGTTAAGACGAAATCTTTGATTCTCAAATGTAACCGTGATGCCGGCAGGGGCCTCCCATCTGTATCGAATCTGTTGACTCCTAAGCTCTTTGGTTAAAAAAGTGTAGTCCCTTCTTTCTCTCAACATCTGGAAAGGTATATCTTTGAAGACAATCACGTCCTGGTCATCAACTCGGAGACTGTTATTATGAAACTTTTGCACAATCGCGTTTCTAGATTCTTTTGTAGAAAAATGTATAATTATGTCCCTCGGGAGCTGTCGCTGTTCCGCTATCAATGAGTTCTGGCGATAGATTTTCCGAATCTGCCAATCAAAGTTAAGTCCCGGGCTTCCCAGCGCATGGCTGAAGGCTTCAGCAAAAGTCTGTTTCAAATTCTCTTGCTCCTTTTCACGGAATCCTCTGACTCTTATTGAAAATGCCTTCCTATCAAAATTTTGCATCATAAGCTGTTCTTCGTTATTTCTAATTTTTTCTTGTAAAATTTGAATATTGGTAGTCAAATTAAAATTAGCCTTCTCCAGACTTTCCAATTTGTTCTCTATTTCAGCAGAGTAATCTGACAGGGCAGACACGGCTGCAAACGTATTCACCTTCATTTGATTAACTTTAGATTTTAGGTCATCATAAAGTTGCAATACAAATTCCTCAATTTCTTGCTTAAATGCATTAAATATTTTAAAGAGATATTCCTGTGTTAAAACTTCTCCAGTAGAGGGCGTAGGAGACAAAGGCTGTGTTTCCAAAAAAGATTCTTTAAATTCTTTAGACACATTTGTAGCAAGACGCTTCTTTGATCTGGGTGCCATAATAAATAAACAAGTAAGCAGCGCTTCGCTCCCCTCTATTTCCAAAGAAAAAAAAAGTTTATTTTGTTAAGGAGCGGTCTGCAGGAAGATAAACCCGGCTAAGTACATCCAGTAATCATCCACGGAGAGAAATCGCCATTTTGAAGTCTATTTAAACAAAGAAGTCTTTAAGACGAATGGTGCTGGTATTTAAGATAGTAATAAAAGCATAAATCTCACAGGGGTGGTACCCTCCCGTATCAAATCTAGCTTGAAAAAACTTTGTTTTGTCCTGGGGGGGGGCTAGCCTGTCTGGGGCTGCCAAAAAAAAAAAAAAGGCAGCTGAGAAGAACTGGCCGGAGATAAAAGCTCCGCTTCGGCTGGATCTAATCTCTTCCACAGCCAAAAAAAGAAAAAGGCTGTGGCTTACGAATAGACCCTAGTCTACGGAGCTATCCTCCCTGCCCCTTTCTTAGCCAAAAAGGGGTGCTATCTATGATCTTATTTAGATATACAGACCAGATCTCTGAGGAGCTCGGTGGAGCCCTCCTCGGCAACAGGCCACGCCCCCAGGAAGTCCCTTTTTTTGGATTTTTGCCAGGCATGGTGGTGGAGAATTTGGTGAAGAGCAAGGATCATCAGAAAGGAAGAGAAAAGAGTATCCAGACAACCACAGATAGGTCAGCCTGATGCTGCTATTCTGGAGCAATTATTAAGCAACCACTTTATGACTATTTAGAAAAGAATGAATTGCTCGGAAGGAGCCAGCATGGGTTTACATATTTATTAGTGTCCAGATTCAGGAGGATGTGAACCAGCTTGAAAAATGACTCGCTTGGGGGTTCCATACTGGGTAGCCAGCTGTGTAAGGGGTGTGAGTGTCTCGCTAGATCTCAAGGGGAACCTGAGCAACTACATAAATTAGATTTACATGCATATCTGAGCGGGCAGCCATGCTGGTACTTTACCGATCTAGTGAAGATACATGCTTCAGTTTTTTCAAATATCTCCTCCGTATCTTGTGCCATCACAATTAAGTTGCCAATGAACCTCAGTAGATGATTTTGGCTCAGCTCTTATTTTTCAGCACGGCTTCTTCATATTAGAAAGGAAGCCATATAAATCAAGCTGAACTCTTGGACAGAAAGCAAGATGTATGTCAGGTACTGAGGATTTAATAGCTGCCAGCTGATGAAAGGTTGTAAACTGTAAGCTGATGCAATGAGACTGATTCATTGCAGCTATGGCATAACCCTTTTAAGACTCTGATGGGAGGTCCACACAAGTCTATATATAGAGGAATTCTGCAGGCTAGTAAATATTTGGTGACTCCAGTGTGGAGAAAGATGGGGTTGGTGTAATTAAATGAGCTGAAATCTGAATGGGAAGTCTGATGCTGCTTAAAGGGTTTTTTTTTTTGTAACTCTTGGAGCTACACAGCTTTTTATATTAATCCTTCTTAGCCTTCATCAGTGAAATTTAAATTTTGCAACTTTAAATGAACCCCATCAAATCTGCTGTTTTCTTATCTCCTTCATTTTTTTTAACTGGGAACGTTTCCAAGCTCCTACCTCTCTGCTTTGTGATTGTTGGAAGAAAGAACAAATTCATGTTTCATGCTTGAGATGCACTGAACTACACAATGAGCCTGCAAGCAGGGAGGAAACTGCTCAGTGGGAGGGAGGGATATATTTATGCATGTTGTAATAAATGTTATATCCACTGCAGGAAAAAAAACACCCTAATCTAGTTTCAAATTAGCCCGAGTTACCATTGAAAAGGTTCCATGCTGTTCATGTAACCTACCAAGGCAGATATTTTGCTGAAAAAGCACCTCTATTCTTTAAGTGTGGCTGCTTCTTTCTCCTATTTGACCTAGAGTGCCCTCTTTAGATTAAGGGCTGTAGTTGATTGGTCATGTACAGGTACTCCTTGACTTACAACCACAATTGAGCCAGAGGTGGCATTCACTTACCTTCCCTACTGATTCGCAAATGTGACCACATCTGCGCATGTGCTTAGCCTTCCACAATGTGCTTTGGCTAAAAAAAAAGGGCCTAAATGGGATGCCATAGAGAGGGGGGACAGGGCCACCCACGATTTCCACTACTGGTTTGTGTGAACTGGTCCATACCGGCAGAATGCCACCTCTGAATTGAGCCCAAAATTTCTGTTGTTAAGTGAAACATTTGTTAAGTGACTTTTTGCTCTGTTTTAAACCTTTCTTGTCTCAGTTGTTAAGTGAGTCACTGCAGTTGTTAAGTTAGTAACAGGGTTGTTAAGTGACTCTGGCTTCCCCATTGGCTTTGCTTGTCAGAAGGACCTAAAAGGGGATCATGTGACCCTGGGATATTATTAAATATGAGTCAGTTGCCAAGCATCTTGAATTTTGATCACATGGCTATGGGGATGCTGCAACACTTGTGATCATGGAAAAAGGGTCATCAGTCATTGTAACTTTGAACGGTCACCAAATGAACTGTTGTAAGTTGAGGACTATCTGCTTTGCATGGATAATACTCAGAATCATCCTGTATCCGGAGGAAGATTTGGGTAAGGCCAGGAGTGAAATTCAGCAGGTTCTGACAGGTTATGGAGAACCGGTAGCAGAAATTTTGAGTAGTTTGGAGAACCGGCAAATACCACCACTGGCTGGCCCCGCCCCCATCTATTCTTTGCCTCCTGAGTCCCAGCTGATCAGGAAGGAATGTGGATTTTGCAGTAATTTTCCCCAGGAGTGGAGAGGGAATGGGGATTTTGCAGTATCCTTCCCCTGTCATGCCCACCAAGCCACACCCACAGAATTGGGAGTTAAAAAATGAATTTCACCACTGGGTAAGGTCCTTAAGCACATCCAAAGCAAGAAGGATAAAATAATTCAACTGCTGTAAGATTTTCACAGTAGTTTGTCTACTACCAAATAGGAGGGTCATAAGGTATAGTTTTATTTCTCATTATTCCACATTACTGCAAGGAATACCCCTTCCTTTACTAGATATACATTCTGACATTTCACATCTATATATAACGTACCACTGGATTGAACGCACAAGGTAAAAATGTTGGGGAAAACAATCCTGACTTAATAATTAACAATCACAAACAATTTTCAAAAGGGCCAACCCTGTGCATAAGGGTACAGAAGCTATTTTGCATTTGAGACTTCAGGAAACGGTTCTGGATTCTCCTGGGAAAAGTCCAGATCAATCAAGATACCATATCTGGATTTTTTAATCTCCTGCCCTCAATGATTGTCAGCCAAGTAGGTCCTGGACCGTCCTCTTTCATCTCTGCATGGCTTGGCTTTCCCTCTCCAAGGCATGTGTCTTCCATCCACTTGGGTCATCTCACCTGCCTGTGATAGACCAGTGGCTCTTCACTTTCCTGATGTTTCTGGAGGCAACCTTGAAGGTTTTTGGGTTCCCTGCCAGAGGTGGTATTCAGCCAATTTGGACCGGTTCGGGCAAACTGGTAGTGGCAACCTGTGGGTGCCACCCTCCCGACTCTATGCTGTCCTATTTAGCCACGTTTTCTAAGCTGCACGCACAAGCAAAGCACATGCATGAAAGGCCATGCACATGCCTGGAAGGCGCACATGCTCACAAAGTGAACACGCATGCACGCAGGGTGAACCAGTGGTAAACCTATGTGAAACCCACCTCTGATCCTTGCACTACTTCTCAGAAAAGCAATCATTCTATTTTACATTATTTAATTTATGAGATGGAACAGGCCCTGCTGCAGATCCTTAAGAAATGAATAGCACCCCACTGAAATCAGATGGGTGTATTAATGGCCCTCTAGCAATATAGCATGCTGGCCTTATCTGTGGAAGGTAGAAATACAGAAGGGAAGGCAGCATGCCAAAAAGTTCCATTCTAGCCATTCTGACCAAGTAAAGAGTCAATGCTTCCCTCTGCTCCAAACTCTGCATTAAGTTAAGTTTACTTTATTGTCATTGCACCTCGTACAATGAAATTTATCTGATTGAAGAGATAAATCTTTCCCCTTCAAGTGTACAATAAATACTAGAAAGCTGGAGCCAAGCAAACTTTTCCAGCTTTCTTGTCCTTTCTTCCTACTCAGTGGTTAATGTGTTGGAGGAGGCAACTCAAGAGGTGGAAGCACAATAGAGTCAGAGTAGAAATTTTGATGGGGAAACAATAAGGTTCCAAAATTATCTACAGATGAAGCAACTGCAGGCAGATATTGGCATGTGGCATTTGGCACTACATTGAGTCATCACCCTAACAAATAACACACCCACTATATGACAAACCTTCTGAATTATGGTTCCTTTCTTAAGACTTTCAGGGGTGCTATTTCACAAAGCTGAGGAATGTGAGGTCCTGTTCATTAACGGAGGCTTATAGCAGTAATGGTGAACCTTTTTGTAAAGGCGTGCCAAAATTGTGTGTGCGCATGTGTGCCCACCCCTACAATTCAATGTGCCCCACCCACCTGTGCATGCATGCCTGTCCCCTGCCCCACAATGCACGCATGGCCCCCATGCATGGGGGGGGGAAAGTTTTTGCCCTCCCCAGGCTCTGGAGGCTTTCTGGAAGCCTGGGGAGGCTGAAAACAGCCTCCCTTGGCTCTCTGAAAGGCTGGAAATCAGCTGGAGTTGATAGCTTGCATGCCAGCAAATATGGCTCTGCGTGCCACCTGTGAAATGCGTGCCATAGGTTCGCCATCATGGGCTTATAGGATCCGTTAGGATCATTGCTTATATACCAGACTCTCTGCCCTATAGGCATTTCCCTGCCTAGAGCTGCTTGTCTCCATTTCCATCTTATGGTCTTGGGGGACTTCAATGTCTCTTTTTTGGAAGTAGGGTCTGAAGCATCCCATGAGGGACTGGATGGGCACAAAAGGTTTCAACTGAACCTCACAAGGACAGAGGAGCTCTGGGTTTGAGGTCCTCTGACTCAAGGACTACGTCATCTTTCGTGCTGGATGGAATTGTTCTGCCCCAAACAGACCCGGCGCACAATCTGGGGAGTTCTGAGCTCATAACCTCTGCTCAAACAGCAGGTGGCAGCCATGCACAGCTTTGGGTTGTGAGCCAGTTACACCCTTCCTGCTTCAGGAGACTCTGCTCACAGTCTTTATTTATTTATTTATTTATTTGTCTTGTATGCCGCCCACTCCCGGAGGATTCCAGGCGGCTCACAAAAGACAAGGGAAAGGGGGAAAACGAGACAAAGACAACATATTAAAAACAAAACCAACATTCACAATTTCCGTGGAGGTAAATGCTTCTCAGCTCCCCCCAGCCTGCTGGAACAGCCAGGACTTGGTGGCTTTGCGGAAGGCCGGGAGGGTAGTAAGGGTCCGGATCTCAACAGGGAGCTCGTTCCAGAGGGCCGGAGCTGCAACAGAGAAGGCTCTCTCCCGGGGGGTCGCCAGCCAACATTGGCTGGCAGATGGAATCTGGAGGAGACCTAACCTGTGCGATCTAATTGGTCTGAGAGAGGTAATCGGCAGGAGACGGTCTCTCAGGTACCCAGGTCAGCTCTCAAAGTGACCTACTGTAATGTGCTTGATGTGAAGCTACCCTTGAAGAGCATCCATAAGCTTCATCTAGTGCAAAATGCAGCTCTGTGGGCAGTTACAGGTGTTCCTAGAACGGTACTAGTTACACGCCTGCTCCACAAACTCTACTGGTTCTGTTTGCTTCTAGGTCCAATTCAAAGAGCAGCTGATGACCATTGAAGCCTTTCATGACATGCAACAGTTTATCTGAATTTCTTCCGCTGTCTTGTTATCGATACTATGGTCTTTTAATTATGATGACGACGATGATGACGTCCATTCAGTTGTGTCCAATGCTTGGTGATTCCATGGGCCAGGTCTCTCCATCTCCTCCGATCTTTCCCTACTTCTTTGAGTTGTTCTATGCTCTGGCTGACATCAGCTTTGATGGTGCTTTTAATTGTAGTTATTTTAATATTCTGATTTTATAATTGCTTTATTGAAAGCCTCCTAGAGTCATTTAATGTGAAAAGGGTCAATGTGATAAATAAACCCCAACTTTCTCACGTTGTTGTAAGCCAATGAACCACAGTCCTATAAACCAAGATGAAAGCCTGGCTGCTACTACATATGAATTCACAGAATTGATGTCCGCGGACAACAGATTTAGAACATAGAGCATAGGATAATAGGGTCGGAAGGGACCTTGGAGGTCTTCTAGTCCAGCATCCTGCTTGAGCAGGAGACCCCTTCTTTCAATAGTACTTGTCCAGTACTATTGCTGGTTTCAGAAGTGGGTTGCTCCCGGTTCATCCCAGATCGGGTGAAGTGGTAGTGACAGTAGCGGGAGGCTCTGCCCACCCATCCGGACACTTCTGCGCATGTGCAGAAGTCTCATAAGCATGCACGGACATGCACACACATACGAGGGAACTGGTAGTAAAAAACCGAAACCCACGAATATCCGGGATTGGGGTGGCGTGGGCAGAGCCCGATCTAGACTGAAATGGGAGCAACCAACTTCTGTACCTGTCATTTTGATAAAATTTTGATATACCATAATTATGTTATTCTGTTTGGAGCCATTTAATCTAAGATGGAGAGATAAATACCCAAAGAGGAGGAGAGCGATAAATAGAGACGTTATTTGGAAAGTTTGATGGTAGATGTGGGTGTGGTCAGTAGTTTGTGCATTTGTGTATGAGATGGTGACTCTTAATAGTTTGACAAGGGTTGTGCACTGCAGGTTGAAGGAAACCTGGATTCATCTGAATCCAGGTAGCCCAAGGATCACCCACAGGTTCACGATAGTTCCTGTGCCAGTTTACATTTCTCCAGACGTAATTTCTTCCTTCTTCTCACCATGATGCATTGAAGAAACTAGCCCATTAGTCTGATTTTATGAGAGAGACAATTTAAGCTGCTTTTCAGCTATAGCCCAAAGCAAAGGAGCTGTGTACGTTCCCTGTAAGCCTGATTTTCTTTCCTGTTTCTCTTATTTTGTGAGTGTTTCCACCTTAGATAATTACTTTGAATTGCTGCCTCTCATTCAGTCCATTTTTATGTTATACTTGCATCGTCATCAAATGCATCATCAATTGCATTTGTAATCTTGCCAATTCCCCCAGGATTCATTGCTTTGAAATCTTGCAATCTCCAAGAATTCTACGATGGGAGCTCAGCTCTTCTTGCAGGAAAAAACCATAATCTCCAGGGAGGGCAATGTAAGTGACTGCAGGGATGGGGAGGCACTGCCACAGGACCAATAAAAGCTGGGCAGAGCCGTGGTGGCCCAGTGGTTAGAGTGCAATACTGAAGGCTACTTCTCCTCCAGCTGCCTGCAATTTGGCAGTTTGAATTTCACCATGCTCAAGGTTGACTCAGCTTTCCATCCTTCTGAGGTGGGTAAAATGAGTAAAATCCAGATTATTGGGGGCAATAGGCTGACTCTGCTTAGAGAGGGCTGCAAAGCACTGTAAGTGATATATAAGTCTAAGTACTATTGCTATTTCACATGTGATGACCAGAGGTGGCATTCAGCATGTTCTGACGAGTTCTGGAGAACCAGTAGCAGAAATTTTGAGTACTTCTGAGAACCAGTAAATATACCTCTGACTGGCCCCGCCCCCATCTATTCTCTGCCTCCCGAGTCCCAGCTGATCAGGAAGGAATGGGGATTTTGCAGTAACCTTCCCCTGGAGTGGGGAGAGAATGGAGATTTTACAGTATCCTTCCCCTGTCATGCCCACAGAACCGGTAGTAAATTTTTTTTGAATCCCACCACTGGTGATGACCACATCATTGAAGGCGTATTGATGATTGCAACCAGTGCCAACACTGGATAGGGACAAGAGGGAATAAACTATTTCAAAACTGGAACAGCTAAATCAGAATTTAAATTTCTTCTGTATTGGGATGGGATGAAATGTAAGCAACTTCAGCAGGACATGTCATTTATAAATCAATAAAGAAAAACATGTAGTAGCTTGGGATTGAAAAGTGGAGTCCTTGGTGCACTCTGAGCTTGGCCATTTTCTTGTAGACATTTCATTACCCAAACTAGTTAACCTTATCACTGCTAGTCAAGACTACTCCTGATGATGTTGTGCATTTGGGTAATGAAACATCTGCAAGAAACCAACCAAACTCAGAGGCCACCAAGGACCCCTCCTGTATCAATGTTTTGCAGCCCCTCCTTGTGCATGATTAGAGGAAGCAAATATGTAAAAGGCCACAATCTGGAAGCTGCCTAGATGTTTCCTTCACTGCTTTGGAGTCACATGCAGTGGTGGGATTCAATTTTTTTTACTATCGTTTCTGTGGGTGTGGCTTGGTGGGTGTGGCTTGAACGGTGTGGCAGGGGAAGGATACTGCAAAATCCCTATTCCCTCCCCACTCCAGGGGAAGGATATGCAAAATCCCCATTGACTCCTCACCCTACTAACCTGCTTTCCAGCTCCATTCTCCTGTCCAGGGCAACAAAAGAAGACTCAGCTGATCAGCTGGGACTCAGGAGGCAGCGAATAGATCAGGGCTGTGACCAGCAAGAGGTAGTATTTGCCTGTTCTCCAAACTACTCAAAATTCCTGCTACCGGTTCGCTAGAACCGTTCAGAACCGTCTGAATGCCACCTCTGGTCACATGACTTTCATTTCATCTTCCTTAGATGTTCAGCACTGCTCACTGCCCATTAACCATTGTGACATCAGCACTGCTTAACTTAACTTAGGGTTTCCCAAACTCGTCATCCCATCAACCTCTTTCATGAGGTCTCAGATTGTTCACTAACACCCCCCTCCCAAAAAACCCCTTTTAGTATCTGGAAATAATGTAATAAATGCAGCTTTAACTGACAGTGCTATAAATAACAGCAACAGCAGCAGCAGCAGCAGCAGCAGTAAAGGATACTCCCATCCATCTTTTGGATATGAATATTGACCATTTTGGAGAATCCTAGTTTAACTGGTCTCTTGAGAAGAGAAGGCAGCTTTACCAACGGCTTGTTATAATTTATAAAATAGATCATTCTCTGGAACAGAATAGGTTTTTTAAAAAAGAAATCAATGAAAAGCCTGACTAAATAATCTACATTATAATGTATGATGTAGAAAATCCGAAGGGTAAATATCTTTTTTCCATCAAATACTGTATCAAATTAAAGCAATGGAAAGAAGTAGGGGAACTAGACGGTGTATCTGTGCTGAAGGGGGAAAGGCTGTTCATACGGCTCCTTTCTGCTTATTTATATTTAACCATCCGGAAGGCCTATTGATTCTCAAGAGATGAGAAAAATAAATATTCTGCCTTTTGTTTGTCCTTGGGGAGAAGTCTCTCGGCTTCATCTGCTGGGCTTTGCAGCATGGGGTCCTGCAGCAAAAAGCTAAGATTTATCCATTGCATTTCAAAGAATAGTAAAATCGCAGTGGTGTGCAAAATAACGGAGGTATTTCAGTGAGAGATTTGCTGCCACAAGATGGCAGCAAAACCACAAAGAAAACGCAAACCTCTCTCTCTCTCTCTCTCTCCCTCCCTCCCTCCCTCCCTCCCTCCCTCCCTCCCTCTCTCTCTCTCTCCCTCCCTCCCTCCCTCTCTCTCTCTCTCTCTCTCTCTCTCTCTCTCTCTCTCTCTGTTTCTCCACAGCAAAATGCAAAGCCTAAATTAGTACTCCACTCCTTCAAACACAAAGATGATCATAAAGTATAAAATGGTTCAACAGCTTGAGAAAGGTACTGGTGTAGCCTGGGATATAAAATATGCATATATTTGCCTAAAAGGTGCTCCTTTCCTTTCAAAGTGCAGCGACAAAGCATACTGTGTTTGTGTACATTATGAAGCCTTAACATTTAATAATTTACGAAGGATAACTTGTCATTTGTTTTCATCCTCTCAATATGGAAAGAAGATGTTTCCTTCTTTATTCTGCTGACATTTCAGAATCCGAAAGAGGACATGCTGATTGCCATTAGCCTCACACCATACATAAATAAATAAAATAAAATAAAATAAATAAGTACACTTTTTTTGCCCTTCCCTTTATCCTCAAGACAAATACATGTTCCATCCCTAAAAGGTACTCTTTCAATAGATTTAACATTTAAACACAACCTGCAAATATTGATTCCTTGAGATATACCACACACACACACACACACACACACACACACACACACACACACACACACCTCAACATAATGTTTGAAAAGGCTTCAGGAGCTACATTCCCATTCAGATGAGCTAAAGTGAAAAAAAAGAAACATTCAAAATATGCAGAGGCACTGGCGGTGTGCATCACTTTCCTGCCCATCAGTTGCACAATTATTTTCTTGCATGCCTATTTTACAAATGTCAGTCCAGGAGAAAGACTAGGCTAAGGATGCAGTGGCTCAGTGGCTTGGATGCTGAGCTTGTCAATCAGAAAGGTCAGCAGTTCGGTAGTTCGAATACCTAGCGCCACATAACGGAGTGAGCTCCCATTACTTGTCCCAGCTTCTGCCAACCTAGCAGAGGTGAGATGGTAACAGCATTCCATGTGCCTTTGACTTTTAGTCATGCCAGCCACATGACCATGGAGACAACTTCGATCAATGCTGGCTCTTCGGCTTTGAAACGGAGATGAGCACCACCCTCTAGAGTCAAGAACAACTATCACATATGTGCGAGAGGAACATTTACCTTTTAAGAAGCAAATGCCATATTCAGTAGGTCAGGACTACTTTTACTACAACACATCTTACAAATCTGAATGTGCTTCTCCCTTCTTCATTTTCTCTTTGTGAGAACTAGGGAGGGACTTGTCTGAGCTGTTTTCTCAAGTCACCTCAAGGCAGAGGGGGTTCCTACGGGTTCTGACCGGTTCATCCGAACTGGTAGTAACTTGGCAACCAGGGTGGCTGAAATCAGCAGTGACCCAGGCCTGCCACCCCCCTAACTGGTTCTCTCAGCGGTGCCATAGGCGGCACCATCTTCTGCACATGCGCAGAGCAATTTCTGTTGCGCAGCACATGCGCAGGGCGCATCCCTGAGCGAACTAGCAATAGCGGCAGCTGGAACCCACCCCTGTCTCAAGGCCATTCCCTCTGTCCTCTACAATATCCAGTAAGGGTATCCACTGAAAAAGCTACTTCTCTGAATGAATATTAAAAGTCAAGGAACTTCTAAATGCTAGCCTTTCCATTGACCAAATTGTATGGCCAAGAAATTAGTTATTATTACAGTTTTCCAGTTACCAAAACCCTACTGAAATGAAGTGTTTATTAGGGCTGAGCATATTTAGGAAATGACTTGGAAATAATGTTTGACACTTTCACGGCCATTCTAACCTCTCTGCTGTTCATTAAAGCAGCCTAGGTTTTTTTCAGGTGTCTGCAGAACTTTTTTTAAAAAAAAGATGCATGGTTTTAAGAGCAGCATTTAGCATTTATGTCATTAAAGCAGCTGCATCTTTTTTCAAACTTTAAAGAGCCGCATGAGCTCCCAGGTGATGCACCATATTAAGAGCCACATTTATGACATGCAGCTTCTTTCCTAAGTTGATGCATTCAAATGGCTGTCTCTTCCACAGAACCTGAAGAAAAGGAGAAGCTGCTTTAATGAGCAGGAAAGAGGAGCAGGAAAATCCAATTCACTTCTTTGGTATCATTTTCCAAACGTTCCCTGTCTGTTTACTATATGACTCCAAAACAAAGCATTAGCAGTTGATTTAAACCACTGACCTACAGAGCAAACAAGGCATGTCCTACCCTCTGCCAATTGTCCCCTAAAATTGAATCTAGTATTAACAGTTAAGTTTGCATGATGTAAATTTTTCAATTGCAGGTGAAAGAATCTGGAACAGTGGTTCCCAACATTTTGTTGGCCATGCCCCACCTAAATCCTGATGTCCCCTGTCAGGCATGCCTCCTTCAATATCCAAAAAAGAAAAACCTCAACTCCATTTGAATAGAGATAAAGTACTTTTACTAGATATGAATTGAAAGCAGCGAAAAGGAAAGCAAGATCTGAGCCAAAAAGGCGTGAACATGTACACATCAAACGTTTACCCAACACCCGCCCCCCAATTCCCCAACCCAATGTCCAATCTGCAACTCCCTAAGGTGTCATGTGGGGTGCATCTTCAAAAAGCCTCATCAAGTTGGTATGCAAGACGGTTGGCCTTGACCAAGTCCAAACACAGGTCACCAGCATCAGCAGAAGATAGTGAGAACAAAACTCCCTTAGGAGCTGAGGTGGCACAGTGGGTAGAGTGCAGTACTGCAGGCCACTTCAGCTGACTGTTATCTGCAGTTCAGTGGTTCAAATCTCACCGGCTCAAGGTTGACTCAGCCTTCCATCCTTCTGAGGTGGGTGAAATGGGGACCCAGACTGTGGGGGCAATATGCTGACTCTGTAAACCGCTTAGAGAGGGCTGAAAGCTATCGCTATTCATAACTCCTCCAGCACCAGTAATTCCTCCTCCCAAATATCTCAAGCCTCCTCCCTCCCCATTTCTATGACAGCAGATAGCAAGCAAGGAAAGTAGAGGCTGACAACCCCCCCCCCCCCCCCGTGACATATAATTCTTACTATTCAAAAAGTGAACTTCTACTCATGCGGAGAAAGACTAAAAGGCCATTAACTTGGTTTAAACAAGGTTTCAAACAACAAGGCCTCCATGAAAGAGAAAAATACAAGAATGAAAGGCAGTAGAAGTATCGAGGAACTTAAAAAATATGAAGGGATATGAAAAAAAAAAAAGCAAATAAAGTTTCAAAACATATAATGGAGAACTGAAATGCATAAATATGAAATAATTTTAATGAAAGCTTTTTTCTGATTCTAGAAGAAGTGCAGTGGTAAGTTCCATGTAGCAGTATACAGTTAGTTCTTGACTTACAACCATTTGTTTAGTGACTGTTTGAAATTATAACGGCACTGAAAAAAGTGACTTCTGATCATTTTTCACACTTAGGACTGCTGCAGTATCTCTGTGGTCACATGATCAAAATTTGGGCACTTTGCAACTGGCATGTGTTTATGACGGTGTGTGTCACATGATCCCCTTTTGTCACCTTCTGACAAGCAGGTCATAAAGGGGAAACCAGATTTACTTAACAACTCCATTGCTAATTTGATTATTGGAGTGATTCACTTAACAACAGGGGCACAAAAGGTCGTAAAATGGGGCAAAACTCACTTAACAAATGTTAATTGTTAGACTTTTTGGGCTCAATTGCCATCATAAGTCAAGGACTACCTGTACATGACCAGTTGGCAGCTCAGTCTCATTAAAATGTTGGAATTGCAAACCTACTCACATTCAGAAGAATTCTGTCTCGATTCGATAGGGTCCATTACCAGACACCCTGTCTTCAATTGCAGTCTCCTTAAGAGAATGAAAGAAGTACCATATTTTTCGGAGTATAAGACATTTGAAGCTTTTTTTTCCCCAGCCCTAATGAGGTGCTAATGGGTGAAGTGATCTTCCCGTGCTTAGCCTGAAATGGAGCTTCACTCGTTAGCACCCCATTAGGGCTGAAAAAAAAAAGCTTCCAAAAAGTTACATTCACAGTATAAGACACACCCAAATTTCCACCCTCCTTTAGGGCAGAAAAAGGTCCATCTTATACTCTGAAAAATACAGTAATAATTAACCTTACACAAAGATTGTCCTGCAGGAATGCATTTTGAAAAATGTAAAAGGCTTGGAAATTTGAAATAGGTAGTAGGTGTGAATGTATGTGGAGCTGTGATGATGAGATGGAAGCTATGCTTCATGCTCCTACGTATCTATCATAATTTCTGCATGCTCTGGTGCCTGATACATTAATTTGTTTTGTTTCAATTTTAGCACTTTCACTCAAAACTGCATAATTGTATTTGCTTTAGTTTCAAGTCTTGGAAAAAAAAGATTGCTGTGCTTTTTTCTTCTTCTTTTCAATTCAGTGGTCATATTTTTTTTTCTGCTGAGCTGAATTGGAATGCAGAAAAGCAGAGAGATGCTCAATCATTCATTCTTAAAAATAATAGTTGCACAAGGATTCCGTTTGGATGCTGGAACTGTGTTGGAAAATCCGTAAGCTCACTCCTTTGGATGAAATTCTGCCAAATGAATAGCTAACATGCACAACTAAAGCAAATTATGTAAATGTGCATATATCATTTTCCCTCCTTTTTTCATAGCTCCGTTTTTCCAGCCACTCAAAGTGAGATGCAAGATCATATGAACCCGATGTGTAAAGTGCAAATTGTGACATCAAAACCATGTGCAAATACTTGTAGAAGTTAAGAGAAAACTAGAAAGTAATTAAGACAACAGGATAGCAATAGCAGTTAGACTTATATACCGCTTCATAGGGCTTTCAGCCCTCTCTAAGCGGTTTACAGAGTCAGCATATTGCCCCCAACAATCCGGGTCCTCATTTTACCCACCTCGGAAGGATGGAAGGCTGAGTCAACCCTGAGCCAGTGAGATTTGAACAGCCGAACTGCAGAACTGCAGTCAGCTGAAGTAGCCTGCAGTGCTGCATTTAACCACTGCGCCACCTTGGCTCTATAAGTGGATAAGTGGAGCTGCTACTGTTTATTGACAGATGTCAAGGCCTACTGCTTAAGAGGATGCATCAAGGGGAGTTTTCAGCTTATATTTATACCATGTAGCACAGCATGTAGTAAACATCTATTCTTGTTGCAAATTAGTCACCCTTAAAGTCTATACTCCCTCAAATTACACCATAAATGTATTACAAGTTTCTTCTTATTCTTAAATGATCATGCAAAACTATATTGAAGTTTGTTTTTCTCAGCTTACAAGATGATAATATGATTTCAAAATTTTAACCTGCATAGTATCCTTGGAGACAAGAAGTTACATACAATGTTCCCTCTAATTTTTTTTCAGTGTGTGCGGAAAAGTATAGTATTTGAGCAGCACATTTTCATGCCTGAGCACCTGAATTTTTTTCACAGATGTTTCACAGAGCAATTGATTTATAGGATCCGAATTGGAATGGAGAAAAATGGTTTTGTGCATGAGTGTGTGTGTGTGTGTGTGTGTGTATGTGTGTGTGTGTTTGAGTGAGCGAGGGATCCAGTAAGGGAACTGCGCCTATTTAGGAAAGAAGGTAAATTATTGCAAACATGATCAATCGAAGATAATAATAGCAATAATAATAATAATAATAGCAATAACAGTAGACTTATATACCGCTTCATAGGCCTTTCAGGCCTCTCTAAGCGGTTTACAGAGTCAGCATATTGCCCCCAACAACAATCCGGGTCCTCATTTTACCCACCTCGGAAGGATGGAAGGCTGAGTCAACCCTGAGCCAGTGAGATTTGAACCGCTGAACTGCTGATCTAGCAGTCAGCCTGCAGTGCTGCATTTAACCACTGCGCCACCTTGGCTCCTAATGATAAGCATGGGGACAGGTTGGGCAGTAGAGAGAAAGTGATAAAAGAGTGGGAGAGAGGAAGAAAAAAAGAGGGAAGAGAGACAGAAAGAGACAGAGAAGGACAAAGAAAGTGACAGAAGAGTGGGAAAGAAGGAGAGAGAAAGAGAGACAAAGAGAAAGAGGGTGAAAGAGACAGAAAGAGTCAAAGAGGAGAGAGAAGGGAGGAAAAAGTGACAGAAGAATGAAAAAGAGGGAGAGAGAAAGAGAAGAGAGACAAAGAGAAAGAGGATGAGAGAGACAGAGAGAGAAGAGAGGAAGAGTAAGAGAGAACATCTCATTTCAACCCTGAGGTGCAAATATTCTCTTTGATTGGTAATTTTATTTGTCCATTTACTATCCTATACTCTAATTTCTCCTTAAGTTCATCAAAAATTCCCTTCTTTTTATTGAATTTATCACAATACCATGAGAACAACTTTTTCAGCATAGCTTTACAGCTATTTAAAATATATAGTAATTTAGGTCAGGTTTTCAGAACATTAGTCTATTTATGTCACTAAGTGCAAAGAAACAGATTCAGAAAGTTGGCTTCCCTTTTTGTAATTGCCTATTGCCTGCTTAATTTTCTACCTACATTTTTGATAACTGATATTCACGTTGACCAAAGAAGCCCATCGTAGAAAGAAACCCTCCCTATGAACTTTGTTGGGCTTCCATGGAATGAAGTTTGATATTTTTCTCAACCATACAGTAGCATATTCTTTCTAAGGAGGATATAATCAAGATAGTCCATAATTGCCTATCAATCTAACAGTATGGCGATTGACAATCTCTTTATATTTCAACTCTTTCAGTCTTAAAGGTTTGGTGAGGAGAAATCCAAAAATTATTTTAAAGAGGAAAAAAAATGCTTGCGCAATTGCACCCTTTGAGACATGTATATATACACAACACACAGAGAAACAAACTTAACAAAGTGCTAAGTCTGCCCACCAACTAACTAACTAACTAACTAACTCTCTCTCACTCTCTTTCTCTCTCTCTCTCCTCTCTTAAAGAGAGAGAGAGAGAGAGAGAGAGAGAGAGAGAGAGAGAGGGAGAGAGAGAGAGAGAGAAAGAGAGAGAACCCCTCCTTCCTTCAGCCCAACACTCTTGCTGGCATCCCGGACGGATGAGAGGGACTGCAGAGGGTCTCCTCAAGTCTAGGGCAGTGAGTCATTCAGTGGAAAAATTGCCTCTTGGAAGGAATGACCCGGCTTGGCTCCCACTTTCAATTGAACGGAGAAGCAAAGAGACAGGAGAGACAAAGCGAGAGCCAAGCCAGGTCATTCCTTCCAAGAGGCACGTTTCCCATCGAATGACTCGCTTCCCTAGACTCGAGGAGACCCTCTGCAGTCCTTCTTGTCTGGCCTTCTTGTTCTGTTGGGCTAAAGGAAGGAGGGATACACACGCTCATGCTCTCCCTCCCTCCCTCCCCTCCTCCTCCTCCTCCTCCTCCCTCCCTTCCTCTCTCTCTCTCAAATGACAAATCCGAGCAGCCGCTGCTGGGAGCCGGTCCCATGCCTTCTCCCAACCCCCACACCCCTTCTCTCAGCTACTTCCTGCCTTGTGATTGCTGTCTCCAGGCTGGCTCTCCCCTCCTATTATAGTGGAAGGCGTCTCACAAAAACGACTGGGCAGCAGTTGGAAACTGCTGCGCGGTGTTTTGTTGCCACATGCGTGGCCGTGCACCCGCACACCTTTGAGGGAACAGTGGTTACATAGTTACACTTCGTTTCATCTTACGTTTTTAGACTGTGGTTATATTACAGAGTGCAGTCCATTCAGCATGCATGTTGGAACAAGATGACTTTTCATTAGAAAATGAAACATAGCACTTCCGCTTTGAGGTCCTATGTTGTAAATTCCTAGAAAGTCTACCCCATCCTTAGTCTGAGAGCTGAAGAAGCTTCTTGGGTAGGAATCAAAATGTCTTCAAGGAAAAATCAGAAAGTCCAGTTGCTTCTTGAAAAAGCACCTTTGGGACAGCCCTTGTCTGCTTTGTAAATTTATAACAACTGTTCCTTTTCTACTTCACAACCTATTCACCACCCCCATTAGTTACTCTGACATTTCTCAGCTCATAACTACTTGTATTATAGAACTCATGAATGAATGAACACCCAAATCACAACTGACTCCTATCAATGGAATCCTAAAGTATTATAGCTTTTATTTATTTTTATTATATTAAAATAACCAAGTACAACCATGCCACCATGACACCCTCAACAAAAAATGCAGTAGTGTTTATACAGTGAAGGAAAAACGCTACATATATTATACTAATTCACATAAAATAAATGTAGTAGAAAGGGGAAAAAATTAATACCTCTCCCTCCCCGGTCCATTTGGAGACTTGGTTATATTGTCAGGTCCAAACCTGAGTGGCGTTTCTTGTGTTTAATATATGGATATTAATATTATGGATAATATTATTATCTATAATAATAACATGGATCCTTATAATTGCTTACACATATATAGTTATATGCCTTTTTAGATTGAATCAGTCTGTATGTTAGATAGATAGATAGATAGATAGATAGAGAAAGAGATAGAGATAGAGATAGAGATAGAGATAGATAGATAGATAGATAGATAGATAGATAGATAGATAGATAGATATAGAGATACATAGATGGATAGATAAAGAGATAGAGATAGATAGATAGATAGATAGATAGATAGATAGATAGATAGATAGATAGATAGATAGATAGATAGATATAAGACAGACAGATAGAGACATGTAAATGGAGAAGATTTCAACTTGTTCCTTAGTTGAAAATCCTCCTATTTGCTGCAGCACCTTCTATCTGACTCATAAAATCAGAGTACTAATTCTGGCCTCAAGGGGCAATTGTAAATATTACTCTGAAAATAAAGTATGTGATGCTTGAAATTTGAACAAAATCTGTTAGATAAATTCTAATGATAATGTCAGGGAGAAGAAAATGGCTCAGAATGATGGTAGCTGCCATTCTTGGGGATAGGCTATTTGGTCATGATGATATTTCATTCTGAAACAGTATGACAGCATTGGTACTTGCATTTGTTCCTGTTCCCTTCCCCTTTTCTTTCTTTCTTTCTTTCTTTCTTTCTTTCTTTCTTTCTTTCTTTCTTTCTCCCTCCCTCCCTCCCTCCCTCCCTCCCTCCCCCCTCCCCCCCTCTCTCTTTCTTGTAATGACTATGCTGCCTAGGGACGATGAGAACACCATGCCAGCCAAGAAAGAATGCCACTGCTATAAAGATGTGCACTGCTTTGGGTGCTTTGTCTAAAAACAATATAAAAACACAACAGCTTATTTAACAAGTGACAGTGGTTTGTTTAAGAAAACGTTCGCCATAAGCACAAGGGCTGCTTCTCTTATTTTAATATGCCAAGAGGCTGCAAAGAAGGGCTTTAAACCAAATACCGAAAGAGCTTCAAGGAAGTCAATATCTTATGACTTAATGAAGCACCATTGAAGAACGATGTTGTGAGTGATTCAAGATCATTTACCTATCCATCTTCTTTGCTTAATGGAAGAACCCAACTCCTAGCAAGAGGAATAACCAGCAAGATGATACAATCGATTTCCCCGTGAAGAGCTCAGTTCTGTCTGCCTCGGTGATTCATCTTTATGCAAGGCCTTAGCCGTCTCATTTAACTATCAAAGCTAATCCAGATCATTTGGACAGACTCTGGAGGTTGCACCTGCTCTTTACCAGTAATTCAGTTTGCCTGCTCCACTGTCAACCAACTGCTGTGCAATTTGGAGTCTCATTGAAATGCAATCCAGCATGAGCTGCTCTTGCCAGCACTCATGTGGTGATGCCTTGTGCCAGCTTGACGAGTTCAAAGGTGCTGGCAACTTTCCTTTGAACACAAAGGTGCTGGCCGCTTGCCTCCGAATCATGTTCTTTTGGTCTGACAAACAATCTGTAACCTTGCAGTGGGATTAGATAATCCCCCCACCACAGTTACTAACTTTGTAAAATAAAAAAAAAGCAGAGTTTAATTTCTTTTTTGCTACCTTGTCTCCCCTGTATTATTTTGTGTGGTAGAGATTTTTTTAAAATTGATATGATTGGGGAATTGCAAGATGATGCCATCTTGTATTGCTCTTAGCTCCCTAATCTTTCCCTTTGTTTATATAATTGCCATTTGCTCGGTGAGGATATTTTTATTCTGCCTTTCCATCTTTATAAAGAAATTCCAAAGGCAGGTTACTAATCAAGACAGAATATGAAGCTTCACACTAATCAAAATTAGTAACACTCAAACTAGAAATGAAATATAAATGCTCAAGTATGGTCTAAAATCAAATGAAGAGCAATCAAACATAAAAGCACATAATGTAATTCCATAAATGCAGCTAAAGCATCTTACAAATGACTACAAACTGTAGGGAATCGGGGACGCTCTATTATGATGATAATAAAGTAAATGGTATTTTATTTGTGGCTAGTTCCAGTTATGCTTGATGGGGAAAGGGGTCAAACTCATGACCCCTCACTTGTGGGGTGTCTCAGGTCTCAATGCTCTCTTCTCATCTGTTTTGCATGAAGCCATGGGGTTCGGCATTTGGTATCATCAATAAGATAGAAAGATAGAAAGATAGAAAGATAGAAAGATAGAAAGATAGAAAGATAGAAAGATAGAAAGATAGAAAGATAGAAAGATAGAAAGATAGAAAGATAGAAAGATAGAAAGATAGAAAGATAGAAAGATAGAAAGATAGAAAGATAGAAAGATAGAAAGATAGAAAGATAGAAAGATAGAAAGATAGAAAGATAGAAAGATAGAAAGATAGAAAGATAGAAAGATAGAAAGATAGAAAGAAAGATAGAAAGATAGAAAAATAGAAAGAAAGAGAAAGAAAGATAGAAAGAAAGATAGAAAGATAGAAAGATAGAAAGACAGAAAGAAGGTAGGTAGGTTGGTAGGTAGATAGGTAGATAGGTAGATAGGTAGATAGGTATAGATAGATGATAGATGGACAGACAGATAGATAGATAGATAGATAGATAGATAGATAGATAGATAGATAGATAGATAGATATAGATATCAAATGGATAGATGGATGGATGGACGGATGGATAGATGGACGGATGGATGGATGGACGGATGGATGGATGGACGGATGGACGGATGGACGGACGGACGGATAGACGGATAGACGGATAGACGGATAGACGGATAGACGGATAGACGGATAGACGGATAGACGGATAGACGGATAGACGGATAGACGGATAGACGGATAGACGGATAGACGGATAGACGGATAGACGGATAGACGGATAGACGGATAGATATAAATGGATGGATGGATGGATGGATGGATGGATGGATGGATGGATGGATGGATAGATAGATAGATAGATAGATAGATAGATAGATAGATAGATTGATTGATTTCTGTATCTGGAGGCTATATTAATAAACCAGCATCCAAAGGCTGTAAGGTCTGCTGGCAGGCCTTCTGTCCTGTTGGAACTTGTTGCAACTTGGGATGCTAGTTTATTAGTACAGCCACCATATTAAGTGGTTCCACCACAAAACCGCGGTAGACTAAAGCGCGTGTGACTAAAGCGCAGTTACAAAACCGCACCGTCAAAACCGCGCGACAACAGCGCGCCGACAACAGCACGCTGACAGAAGCGCACTGTAACATAACCCTAAAAATAACCCTAAACCTAACCCTAAACCTAACGCTAAACCTACCCTAAACCTACCCTAAACCTACCCTAAACCTAACCCTAAACCTAACCCAAAACCTAACCCTAAACCTTACCTTAAGTTAAATCACACTTCTGTCGGCGCGCTGTTGTGGGCGCGCTGTTGTGGCCGCGCTTTTGACATCGCGGTTTTAGCGCCGCGGTGTTGTTGGCGCGCTTTAGTCTACCGCGGTTATGTCGTGCCATGTATTAAGTGACATAGGCAGTGAGAACAAGGTTAAAACATTCAGCCTTTTGCAGAGAGGCGGATTTTGGGCAGAAAGTGAAAAAAATGTTGTATGGAGTCAAGGGTTGGCTAAATAAAACGATTTTCCTGGATTCTCTTCCCCCCGCCCCCCATTGAAAACATCAGAAACGGCAAGGTTGAATATCTGTATTTGGCCACCAAATTGTAGCTCTGAGACCTGGGACTGTTTTAGGGGTGTGGGAGGATGATACAGTCACACACAGGGGCCTGCAGTTTTTCCCACCCTTGATGGAGTGTTACAGGCAGGTGCAGAGCTTCATTTATTAATAATTTGACTCAGTCTCTTAAAATAGGAGGTTTGGCACCTCATCTCCTGGATTCAATATTCAATCTAGAGATAAAGCAGGGAAAGAATTGGAAGCAGCCCCAGAGATTAACTGAGTCCAAGATGTTTTGGACTGATTTTATGAAGCCTGTGCAAATACCAACAGCAAATCCACGATTTATAATTCCTTGCTCATGAAACACCTGAAACAACCACTTGCCTGCAGTCACCTACACGTCACGATATATACTGAGATCATAGGACTGAAATCAGTGGTGGGATTCAATTTTTTTAAACTATTGGTTCTGTGGGCTTGGTTGGTAGGTGTGGTGTGGCTTGGTGGGCTTGGCAAGGGAAGGATACTGCAAAATCCCCATTCCCTCCCCACTCCTGGGGGAAGGATACTGCAAAATCCCCATTCCCTCCCCACTCCCGGGGGAAGGATACTGCAAAATCCCCATTCCCTCCCCACTCCCGGGGGAAGGATACTGCAAAATCCCCATTCCCTCCCCACACCTGGGGGAAGGATACTGCAAAATCCCCATTCCCTCCCCACCCCAATAACATGCTTTCCAGCTCCATTCTCCTGTGCAAAGTAATAAAAGAACACCCAGTGATCAGATGGGAGGTCGGGAGGCAGCAATAGACTGACCATCAGCTGGGACTCGGAGGCTAGGAGGCAGTGAATAGATCGGGGGCGAGGCCAGTCAGTGGTGGTATTTGATGGTTCTCTGAACTACTGAAATTTCTGCTACCCGTTCGGCAGAACCGGTCAGAACTGCTGAATACCAACTCTGATGTTTGGATGTCACTGTTCTCCCTGTGCTTTTGACTGATTCGATTGGGCCACAGAGACGTTATTGTTGCACAGATAGTTTAAGGTAGAGAAGCAGTTAAAACCATCCATTATACTTGCACAACCTCATGCATCAAATCTAGCGCATGCACATGAAATGAGAATTGGCCTTTGGTATTAATGTCGCTGATTGTATTACCCCAGAGAAAGGAGAGCTTTATTAATCCTGCGGTGTTGCTGTTTGTGCTCTTTTAAATTGAGCCTGGAAACAAAACAAAATCAGTATGGCAGAATTACACGCTTACAATGCTGGAGCCCCAGCTTACCATCTGGAAGTGCCTTTTGGGATGGATTGCATTTTGTGAATTATTTTTAAGGCAGCATGATAAGAAGGAGGAGTCAAACGTGATTATAATACAAGCATAAAAAATTAATACTGGGGTTCTCATGTTTTCAAAGAAAGTTTGGCAACAAGGTTACAATCTATGTGACTCTTCCTCATGTACAGATGTAGATGAGATTTGAGAAGAGGGTATCCCCTGTATCTGTTTTTTAGTCCTCTCTCTACAACATTATGTTCAAGGATACTAACAGTCTGGTGCTTTTGAATGGGATTTCATGAGATTTCACATGAAAAGGTCTCTATGTAGGGTGAAAGGAATATGGACCTGTTGTCAGGCCTTCTCTCTTGTAGCCTTTCTTCTTTGGAATATCCTCTGGATGTTTGTGCAGCAACTTTTCTTCTGGCATGTCCCAAAGCTGTGAAAACAACACAATTCTCACCCTGTTTTTGAATGTATCTGAATCTGATGGCTATAGGAGGAGCTGGGGGGTTTGTTAACTGTATGGCTTTCTTTCTGTTATTATTCTTTATTTTTACCCAGTACTAAGAGTCTAAGAATTGGGTGCACTATTTCCCCAATCAATCAATCAAATAAGGCCATCCTCTTGTATGATCTACATAGTGGTGGGATGCAACCGGTTTAACAACTGGTTCAGTGAGCTGGCGTGCACAGTGTTAGAAAACTGCCCATTTTAAGCTTAAAAACGTAACTTCTATGTCAGCACCTATAATTAAAACAGTTGACACGTGGCAATTGGCTGTGCTACGCGAATCAGATGAGCTAAAAAACAGGGAAATATAGGACAGGAAAGGGCAGGGGCAGGTAGATGGGGTCAGCTGCTCACCAGAACTACCGGTTTGCCCAAACCAGTCTGAACTGGCTGACTCCCACCCCTGGATCTATGGCAAAAACTCCAGATTTCAGTAAGATTTTGAAAATCTCAGGGGAGCAGTGTTTGGGGAGGGAAGGATGTTGATATCTAAGCATCTGAAATGCTTGCCAATTTTGGCAGTTGAAGTTCTCCGACCTTACAGCTCCCAATGTTGAAAAACCACTGACCCAAGGCAGGGTAAGAAAAAGATGGTCCAGCACTTCAGCATGCTATGTGCACCCTGGATATATAAGGTTTCTGGAAGATCAGCATCAGTACCTAGCCAAAACAAATGTGATGACAGTTCCTCCCATCTGGAAGTCTCATACAAGATCTCTCTTCCTGGATCCTGTGAAACTTTTTTGCTTGGCAGAATATGATATTTACCACATGGCATTTACTTTATTTTTTTCTATCATGCAAGTACATCAGAGGTGGGTTCCTACCAGTTCGCACCAGTTCGGTAGAACCAGTTCATCAAATCTACCAAACCGGTTAGAAGAGGTTCCACCAGAAAGCAGGCCACACCTACAGAAGAGGTTCCAAAATTTTTTGAAACCCACCACTGACACACACACACACACACACACACACACACACACACACATACAGAAAGAGAAAGAAAGGAAGAAAGAAATAAAGAAAAAAAGAAAAAAGAAAGAAAAAGTGTGAGATGAAAGGAAAAAAGAAAAAAGGCACAGAGACACAAAAGGAAGGAAGGAGAGAGAGAGAGATAGAGAGAGAGAAAGAAAGAAAACACATGGCCGACAAGCCACTCCCACCAGGTCACATGGCTGGCAAGCCACTCCCACAAAGGAGGCCACACCCACAGAGTAGGTTCGAAATTTTTTTGAAACCCACCACTGAAGTACATGATTCTCTTTCCAAGAGACCAGAGGTGGTATTCACTTACTTTCCCTACTGGTTAACAAATGTGAGTGAGCGCATGCACTTGAACTTCCCAACGCATGCACTTTGGCTTGAAAATGTGCCTAAATAGGATGGCATAGAGCCAAGGTGGTGGAGGGGATGGGGGAGGGCAGGGCCACTTCAATTTCCACTACCGGTTTTGGTGAACCGGTCCAAACCGGCTTAATGCCACCTCTGCAGGGGACGTAGAATAGCCAGAGTTGACCTGTCTCCTCTTCAAGCATTCAACAAGGCAAAAGGTAGCTCAGAGGTGGAATATAGTGACATATTTTGGGAGTAATTCGTAACTCAGGATGTGAGAAAAGGAAGTTTCGTGCCATGTTTCTCTTTTCCATTTTTGAGCAGTTCATGGTTTCTTTTCCCTCTGCTGCTTTGCCAGGCAACCGTAGATAATTCAGGTTAACAGATCTCTGCAACATTTCAGCCCTGACACTTAATGACATTATTCGAAGTAACACTTGATTTAAGATTTGAACTTTTGTAGCAGTGCTTTCTAGTGCCAATGAGTTTTCACATTTCTAATAAAATGAATATGACTTTTGCCTCTGGTCATGTAGTAAATCCATGGTTGCCTGAGCTGTGGAATCAGCCTTCCCATGCTTCTATTCCTCCAAAGAATGAGCTTAAATCATGTTGCGTCTTAGTCCTGAGGACATTTCCCTGAATGACTTTATCCATTTTTATGCCACCTGCAAGAACGAATAGCTTTATTTCAGAGGAAGACAGCCAATGAAGGAATGTTGGATCTGTCTCAGGCATCTGACTTTGAATTTGACTATTGGTAAGTGAAGAGATCTGCTTCTTCTAATTCCAATATTAGGTACTCCAAGAATTCCAATATTATAAATAGGAATAGCTTGCCTTCGGAAGTTGCCAGTGCTTCAATGCTGCAGGTTTTTAAGAAGAGATTGGGCAGCCATTTGTCCAGGATGGAATAGGGTGTCCTGCTTGAGCAGGGAGTTAGGCTAGAAGACCTTCAAGGTCCCTTCCAACTCCGCTTGAGCAGGGAGTTAGGCTAGAAGACCTTCAAGGTCCCTTCCAACTCCGCTTGAGCAGGGAGTTAGGCTAGAAGACCTTCAAGGTCCCTTCCACCTCCGTTATTCTGTTATTCTAATCCTCTTTCAGTAGAGATCTTCAAGATCAATTACATGCGGTACAATGGTTAAAGTTTGACTGGGACTGAACTGAAGAATTTTTAAATTATTAAACAATTTAATATGGCTGCATATCTGACTCTGATTAAGAAAATAGAAGAATGAAACAATCCAAATTAAAACAAAAACAACCCGTGGTTTTAACATTAAAATAATGCAGCCAAGATTCTCAAGAAACTTATATTCTATACAGAGCTTATTACATACAGCAGACCTCATCTAACACCCCAGTCCTCTGTTAGGTGAGATTATTAGTCAATAACGTGAACTCTGTTTCTTTTCAAGGAAATATTTCTTATTTTTCAGATTGTAGAATATCATATATGCTGTTAAATTTAGATATTGGTTATGTTATGTTTATCTTTGAGTAAGATAATACTTGATTACCTATTTACTGGTGAAAGTCAGAAATCTTTCTCCCCCCTTTTAAAAAACTTTTCTCCCTTTTGATTCCCTTCCCTTTTTTTCCTGGAATTTTGTATTTTATCCTCTCTCCAAATTTAAATAAGGTATTTAAATTTTAAATTTTCAGTATCAAAGGCACAATGAAATTGCATTCCTCTGATCTTAAGTCTTAAGAATGTAATAAATTACTACATCTCTTCTCATTATTAACAACACTCATCCCAAGCAACAGGATGGGTCAACTCACCCTGGCCAGCCAGCTCACTCTGGTTGGCTTGCCCCAGCCAACTCGCCCAGCCGATTCACCATGAACAACGTGCCCTGGGGCAACTTCCCATGGGACAATTCAATGCAGGTTAATTCAGGAGAGGGTCAAATGAATCACAATGAGTCTTGTCTTGTTTTTAGGTTTGAACTTTGAATTGTCCCATGGTAAGTTGTCCTAGATCCTCCCACTCCAGGAGAGCAAGAGATGAGAAACAACATTCAGAACTGGCATCCAAACTTGCCTGCTGAGAGAGACACTTTCTGGTTCAGTCCCTCAGTTGGAAGTCCCCTTCTTAAGAATTGGACAAATAAGCCATTTCCAATTTCTTCCACACTGCAAGGTCTTTTGTCCCTTGGATAACACAACTCAAGGCAGAATGCTAATGCTAGGAATAATGAATGAACTCCAACAAGCAGGGACCAGCATTTTACTAACTTGGTTAAGCATGGGGGGGAAAAAGAACCAGCTTTGCTTAGTATTAGATGGGGAAGTATTAGTGTTTTACTTAGGCTGAGATTATATGAGAAGTAAAAATCAAAAACAATCCACAGAAGAATGCAGCAGTAAAACACTTCCCTACTGTTGCCAAAGAAACTCCCATAGACTTAGGCACTTTGTATCACTGTGAATCCAGACCAAGTTAAGGGAGCTTTCATGTAAGGTGTGAATTTGGGGTATTGTGTTACTCTTCTATGGCCAATTACCCCATCATCAGCCATGCTGCAGAAGAAAGGTTCTAGGGTAGACTCTTAGTTTTTATTGGGATTTCCTCCCTGATCTAATTCTTCAAAAAGCCTCTTAAGTTGGCTTCTCACTGAGTATCTTTCTTGGATCCTACTTGATGTTTGTAGTTGTTCTTACAAACTACTTGGAAGGGATTCTGGAAATAGTTGTGCAGATAAAGCCTTTGGTTGACTGCAAGAATGATGAATAGCATGAATTCAAGCCGAGATTCACAAAAGATTCATTGCTCTGTGTTTCCTACCTCTAGCCCAATTTGTAAACTAAAAAGGCTCTGATAGAAGAAAATACTCACCTTTTTTTAGCTACAACATTTAGTCCTATATATAAAACAGACTAACCTGCATGATGTAACCTCTCAGTTAATTGGGTGGGCTCAATTACAGCTCAATTAAAAAGCCTATTCAACGATTGTTTTTCAGTTAAACTGATAATGCAGTACAATGAATTGCAACTGAATTCTCATTTGGTGATTCTCCATTAGAAGCAATTTGAAGAGGTGTTGTGGCATCTCACTGCATTTTGAGCAGTAGCAGCATCAGCAGCAGTGTTTTATAGCAAAACTGATTACGCCAGTTCAGTACTATTTCTTTTGGCAGCTTTGTGAACCTGACTGTGGTTAACACAAATGGAGTCCACACAAGCCTGTCAAGGGCCTGGTTACTTGAAATGCCACCTGTCTCCCATAGCATTCACCTTGACAGTTCAAGCAGCCTGGCCTGCTCCAAGTTCCATCAATTAAATAATGCCATCTATTGGGACTCTGGAAGCATGCCTTCTCTGTAACAGTGCCTGCCCTCGGAAATGAGGTTCTCCCACAAAATCAGGACAGCTCCCATTCTGCTGTTGTTTAGAAAGACCATGAAGACCCGACTCTTTGCAGGAAGGGGGACAGTAGTAGAGAAAGGAAATAAAAAGAAAAGCAGAGGTATAAAAGATTGACCTGATTGATAAAAAGGGCCTTGGAAAATTTCAAAATCCTCCTCCCAAATCAGGGATGAAATTCAGCAGGTTCTGAGAGGTTCTGGAGAACCGGTAGCAGAAATTTTGAGTAGTTCAGAGAACCACTAAATACCACCTCTTGGCTGGCCCCAGAGTGGGGTGGGAATGGAGATTTTGCACTATCCTTTCCCTGCTACGCCCACCAAGCCACACACACCAAGCCATAACAAGCCCACCAATTTTTATTTAAAAAAATGAATTTCACCACTGCCCCCAAATTACATATGGGCTGGACTGATTATAAAAAGGCATCTGATTCATTATCACAGTTTTGGATCTTCAATTGTTTGGAAACAACTGGCATATGTAAAAACACTAGAATGTTTATAGCAGAAATAATGAAGCAATGGAAGGCAGAATTGGTGGTTGGAAATGAAAACTATGGGCTTGTCAACACGAGAAGCATCTTCCAAGGTGAGTCATCATCACCCATATTATTTGTCATTGCTATGAGCCCACTTTCAGTGATGTTGAAGATATTGAAGAAAACAAAACTTGGCTATCAAACAGAAAAAAAATGCTAATAAAATTTCACATTGGCTTTATATGGATGATAGGAAGCTTTATTGAAAACCAGAAATCCAGAAGTCGGTGTTAGTGGGAGGGCAGAGATCGTCCCCAAGGCCCCTGAAATATGGGGTGCCGCAGGGTTCGGTCCTATCCCCCCTACTATTTAACATTTACATGAAACCGCTGGGAGAGATCATCCGTAGGCACGGGATTAGATACCATCAATACGCGGACGATACTCAATTGTATCTGTCCGCCCCGTGCCAAATCAATGAAGCGGTTGACGTAATGGACCGGGGGCTTGAAGCCGTCATGGACTGGATGAGGATTAACAAGCTTGTGCTCAACCCAGAAAAGACCGAGTGGCTGTTGTGTTTTCCTCCCAAAAATTTGGCCACTAATCCAACACTCAGGCTGGGGGGTCAAATTTTACACCCCTCAGAGAGGGTTCGCAACTTGGGAGTCCTCCTGGATCCACAGCTGTCATTCGACCATCATATAGCGGCTGTGACCAGGGGGGCATTCGCCCAGGTACGCCTGGTGCGCCAGTTGCGACCCTACCTGAACCGGGAGGCCCTCACAACAGTCACTCGGGCCCTCGTGATTTCTAGGCTGGAATACTGCAACGTGCTCTACATGGGGCTGCCCTTGAGGAGCATCCGGCGACTTCAGCTAGTGCAGAACGCAGCCGCGCGAGTGATCGCGGGTGCACCCCGATTCACCCGCATTACACCTATCCTCCGCGAGCTGCGCTGGCTACCTGTCGATCTCCGGATGCGCTTCAAGGTGCTACTGATCACCCATAAAGCCCTACATGGCAGTGAATCTGGATACTTGAGAGACCGCCTTCTGCCAATTACCTCCCTACGACCTATAAGATCCCATAGGTTAGGCCTCCTCCGCATTCCATCGGCCAGCCAGTGTCGGCTGGCAACCACAAGGAGGAGGGCCTTCTCAGCAGCGGCCCCGACCCTTTGGAACGAGCTCCCCGTAGAGATTCGCACCCTCTCCACCGTCCAGGCCTTCCGCACAGCCTTGAAGAACTGGCTCGCCCGTCAGGCCTGGGGATAAGGACCATTACCCCGCCCGAATGTTGTATGCATGTTGCTTATTATTTTATTATGTGTTGTCGTCTTAGTGTTGTATTCCCCCCTCCCTGGTTTTCTGTGAGCCGCCCTGAGTCCCCTCAGGGAAAAGGGCGGCCTACAAATAAAATCAAATGAAATGAAAAATGAAATGAAGAAATCGAAATCCAGTCATTGACAAACCTTGTAAGAATTTTTAGCATAGATATAACAATGGAATTTGGTTACAAATGTGCCACAGTAGCAATAAATTGGGGTAAAATCATAGACAGTAATGGAAATGACCTTGGTTCATTGAAAAAGAGAAATTCACCGCTGGAATAAAGAGCTTGCTCAAGAGGGTATATCTAGATGTATTTATCCGCATGAACCTCTTTCTTTCAGTTTAACTCTCATATTTTAAAAATAAACTCAACAATAAGTGGAAAACCTAAGTCCAAGGACATATTAAAGAATAGCTTCTGTTAAAAGACCTTAATTCAAATTATCCCAGTAATACATTCTTTAGAGAAACTGTTGTCTATAGTAGCAGAGTTCTATTTGTCTTATCTTTTATCTTTCTCTTGTTTTTCTTTCCATTAAAAAACCTCCCTCCCTTTCCTCCCTCCCTCCCTCCCTCCCTCTCTTGAAACATGAAATATATATTCTGCAGTTATTTCTTCTCAGATGACTGTTTGGAATATACATATGCATATACATATACACATACACATATACACATACACATATACACATATACACATATACACATATACACATATACATTTATACACATATACACATATACACATATACACATATACACATATACACATATACACATATACACATATACACATATACACATATACACATATACACATATACACATATACACATATACACATACACACATACACACATACACACATATATACATATATACATATATATTCCTCTAACATTCTTATATATGCTATAACAATCCATGTTTCAGCACTGATGCAGATATAAGTCAACATCATTCAGTATTTGTTCTTGAATTTTACCATTTCAAATATAAGTTGTATAAAGACAAATGGGAGTGGTGTGGTGGCCTAGAGGTAGATCTCTCATCTCACAATCAGGAGGCTGTGAGTTAAATCCTAGGTAGTGGCAGATATTTCTCTCTCTGGGCGCAATGAATAATTGTCTGCTTCGAACTCTAGGTAGGGATCAGGAAGGGCACCCGTAAACGCTCCATTTGGATGTCCTGACTCCAACCCCATGCAAGAGATTACAGGATCTTTAAAGGGAAAACAAAAGGGACAAAGTTGGCTTTGGAGTGTAAAGAAACTAAAATTAGTTATGAAGTTGTTTTTACAAACTGTTCCATAGATTCAATTATTGGCATTTATACTTACACATCGACATTTCACAGGTATGAAATTCAGACTTCATATAAATTTAAACTGATGCAGTATTTGGCCACTATGTTCTATGAATCGAGAAAACTTTTTTTCATTGTTAGATTCTGTGATTTTTTTCTATTGCAACTTTGACGTATTGCCCTTTCCTTTCTTACTCTCTGCTCAGTGTTGAGCTAATTGATTGATTATATGCCTTCAAGTCATTTTTGACTCTTACCGACCACACAGATAATTTTCTCCAGGATGATCTATCTCTAGCCTGCTATTTCAAATGCAATGTAACTACATCCACCCACTTTGCAGCTGGTCATCCTCTCCTTCTCTTTCCTTCCAGCTTTCCCAACATTAAACTCTCCTCCATAGGGCTAGGTCTTTGCATAATGTGAAGTCGGATAATTTGAATTAAACATTCCATTTATTCTCATGTAGGTTTCCTTCCATCCTAAGCTCCACTCACTGTATTCAGCAACCCAATCAACAAATATACAATGAATTTCCTTTTCATATGCTTTTCTTTCTTCTTGGTCACTTACTCACTCACTGAGAAGGAGCCATCTGGTCTTCATAGCTTCATTGTGCTGCACTTCCCACATGCTGCTCTTTGTTGCTGCTTGTACCCTTTCAATCACTATTCTGCCAAACCCACATTTATTAAACTGAATCCTCTGTGGGTTTTTGCAAAGTTTACCTTAGTAGAAGGGAACAATAATGGCATTTTTTTTCAATAGACATGCACAGGTACGTCCTTCCCACACAGTGTAAAAGAAATCACACAGCACTCCATAAACAGGCCACATTCATATTTTAACATTGCTCCAATTGTTCCATCTACAGTAACAGACTTCCACTTTCGAAGAATCTCATAGTACTTATAACTTGTTCATCAGTTACCCTGTTTCCTCGAAAATAAGGTCTCAATGGACAATAAGCCTTCACCAAGAATATTGCAACACAGCAGCAGCCATGAGGTGACCATGCTCGCCGCCTCCTGCACCTCAAAAATAATAAGACCTCCCCCAAAATAAGAGCAAGTGCTTATTGGAGGGTCAAAAGAAAACAAGACCCTGCCTTATTTTCAGGGAAACATGGTATTTTCTTGATCATTTTCTTGATCAACAGCAATGATCCCCAACATTTTTTCCTTTGCTGATTAGTGTGGAGTGGGAGGGAGAGGGAATGGTTACATGCACAGCTCCATTTGAATGGGCGGCAGGCACATGTGCCTGTTGCTCACTCAAATGGAGCTATTTGCGTGCACTCACCCTCCACTTCCGTTCCAAATGGGCCACAGCCTGTTAGAGGGCTGCAGACTGGTGTTTGGGAAGCTCTGATTTTCAGAACTTATTTCCATTTTTCTACACAAAATTATTATACTCACACAAATCTTCAAAATGATCCAAATGCTTTCATTTCAGTTTCATCCCAAATCATTAAGTACTTTTATCTTTAATACCAATTGACTGCTGGAAGTTTCCTGTTTAGTAGTTTCACCAATTTTCAAAATGATCCTTCTTCCCCCAACTTTCCAACTATAAAACTTTTGATGACAATCTTGGTCACTATTCTTTTCTCTCAATACACATCCTGAAGCCACTGTCCCATCCCCCCTTCTCTTTTGCAGCAATAGTTCTTTGAGTTGTATTTGTTTTCTCCTATGGTTTTTTTCACTTCATTTCACAACATACTTTTTCATACATTCCTTTAGCTCTGAATTACTTTCCCATTTGGAGATCTAGATTATAATGATATATCATTAAGGATTTTTCATCCAGGAAGGTGTTCAAAGATGTTAATTTCAATAAATTATAGCCATGTCAGAAAGGAACTCCCCTTTTGTATAGTATAGAAATGGTATAGGAGGAGGCTGTATTAGCAGAACTTCAAAGTCCCTTCCAGCTTCTTCTCTTCTCTTCTCTCTCTTCTCTTCTCGTCTCTTCTCTTCTCTCCTGTCCCGGCTTCTCCTTCTCTTCTCTTCTTATTAAGGCAGGTCCACACATTTCTAAGGTCTTCTATAACTTTCTATATTTTTTCTTGATCTGTTCCAAAAAGATCTTGCTTCTTCCATTTCCCATCCATTCTATTGGAAGAGTAATATATTCTTTAATATTGTTTCATAGATGACTCAGACTTCTCTTCCTAAAATTGTTCTAGTTTGACTTTTAATTCTTCCATGTCTTTCCTTCCAAGTGCCTTTTCCCCTCAAACATTCTTTTTCAAGCTGTCTGAACATTCCGAAGCTTTCATTGTCTTTCTGCTTACTCATAAAGTCACCTAGTCTTCCAATAGAAACAATGAAGTCAATTATGCTTCTACATTCATTCCTTTGCCATGTGCACCCATGAAGAGACTTATTTAAAACACATATTGGACGCAAATATTTTCCAAGCAGGATTCATTTTTATTCTCCAAATGGCCCAATCACTCTATTCTGTTCTCTTACTTCATTTCCACCCATCTGCTCATATCACCTAATTGAATTTAAATAGTGATACAAAATGGTTCTGCCAGGGAAAACCTCAGCTGAACAATTGAAAACAGCCTCCAATTTGGTGCTGAGTTCACATGATATGCTGGCTCAGTGCTTCAGAAGAAAGAGGGCTTTAAGGTTCTTCCTTTCTTAACTAGCCACAAAGGGCTGTATCAGGGATGGCGAACCTTTTTGGCACCAAGTGCCCAAACCAGAATGAGTGCACACGCAGTTGGTCGGCATGCATGCATGCATAGGTTCGCCATCATGGGGCTATATTATGCTGTCTTATGCAGCTACAACAATTGAGATGACCCGAATTCTTTCTTTCTAACATACATTTTAGCTCATTCATTCATTCACTCATTCATTCATAAGGCTACACCTTTTCATTGCCCTTCATTGCACCACCCACCAAGTTTCAATCTTTGCAGGTTATCTTAGCACACAGACAACCTACAAAGCTAGCTAAGACCTCTGACAGCAACCAATCAGGATACTCTTCCTGTGCCCCAGGAAGTTCAAAGCCCAGAGAGGGTATAAATCCCAGGGACTCTCAGCATCTCTTCCCTTTTCACCCAAGAGCTCCAAGGCATGTAATCCTGTCCACCATTAAACCATCTTTCCAAACAGCTTCCATGTTTCTAGTGTCTTTCCCCCCACTTGGAACTGAACCCAGATGGACATTTCTTCCAGCAACAGAAATGCGTTGTTACCTTCTCACTGCAGAGACTTAGGAGACAGCTGCGTAGAACAATTAATTATTGTACTCTTCTCTCTGGGCCTGGAGCCAATAGATCATTTTGAAACTCTTGTGCCTGAAACTAGTTAGGCATTGGAGCAACCAAGTAGAACCAAGTCTTCGGAGAGCCTTGAAGAAGCATATAAAATTAACAGCGAAACCAAGAATGAGGAAGAAACACACATGAATATACATAACATATTTGAGCCCAAGGAAAGAAGAAGAACCACAATTATTGAAGAACAAACTTTCTCGGTTATAAGAAATAGAGTACTTTTTGTTTATTGACTTTTGTGGCATCTTCCCACTCTATAGAAGCACTGGAGCGTATGTCCCAGTGGCAAAGATGATATGATTTGAGAATTCTGGGTGTTTATCATTCAACATAAATGGAGAAGCCCAGATTCGGGAAAGGACATTGGTAGCAAATGTTTGGGGTATGTAACATTTTGGGGACTGAGAGATTTGGGGGAATCACATTTCAAAAGATTTGGCAAGGCGTGACAAATAGGCAAATTTTTAATTTATACTTAGATTTAACTTGATTTAATATGTTTAATGTAGCTGACAAAAATCAAGAAGCTCCAATAAAGAAGCTGTAAAGCATTGTGGAGAAGTCCCATGATGGCGAACCTGATGATGAAAGCTCATGAAAGAAAAAGTTCTTACCTCTTGCTGCGCTTCCAGTGTTTGGATGCCCTGCCTTCTGCTGGCCAGCTGGTCTTTGGGTCTCTGTTGCACATGTCCATGCGCTTGCACGCACATCCATGTATGTTCACACATGTGCACGCATATGTGGACATGCATGTGTCTAATAGATTCACCATCACTAGAGTAGTCTATCAGTCTTATTGCTATTGCTAAAGATTCCTTCAAGTCAAAATCCATACCTGGTGATTGTATAATTATATCCATCTTGGTAATATTGTGGAAGTTGTTTCCATTGACTTTTTCCAGAATTACTGTAACCACCTTGTTTTCAGATACTCTCCCATTCAAGTACAGTCCTAACCAATTCCAACTCTGCTCAGTTTTTGGAATCAGCATGGAGGACAGATAAGCCAAGCTGGTCTGGTTGCTGCACACTGTTGAACTTTAATAAAATTATTCCCCTATCTATTGTATTTTTCTGCTTTTTTTTGGTATCTTCACCTTTTTCACTCTCCAAGAGTCCATGGACAAATCATTGGTAAGCTTTTTGAAAGCGATTTGCCCTCACCTGCCTTTTAGGGCTAAGAGAGAAAGACTAGCCCCAAAACCATCCAGATAGCTTTGTACCTAAGGGAGAACTAGAACTCACAGTCTCCTGGTTTCTAGCTGATGCCTTAACCACTACACCCAACCAGCTGTCCTTTCTGTTATAGTAAAGAAATAAATTCAAAAATGGCCCCATCTAAAGCTTTCGGGAGCTTCTTAAGATCCCTGGGGCCAGAGCTTGTGAATCCTGCTATAAATTATAACTTAGCCACGTCTTCCTGCTATTTTGTTTATGAGCCCTGTGTATTTTAGGAATGCAGTCGAATTCAAATGAAGGAAAGAATGCCGAAACATCATCCAACTTTTCTGCCTTTGCAGCTGGCGTGTTGACAGCACCGGGGAAGGGAACACCATGGAACGTATTCAGCCAGGCAGATGATTTATAGGGAGGCCAAACGTGTATTCTGTTTTTGAAGTTTATCTGGTTTGGTGCAATGTTTTTGCAGGAGTGAGGCGGCAAGGATGTTTTTAATGCTCTGAATCTGAGTGCAGCAAATGGAAGAATGGCTAAATGAGCTTACTAGCGATGGTACACTACCCCGAACATGTTTTCTGAATTCATAACCTGTGACTGCCCTGAAGGGACTTATTAAAATTCAGAGCGTGCTGATCCACAACTGTTTGATTTCAAATAAAAAATTAGAGAACGGACTTTGATTTAGAGCAGGGCAGGGAAGCTCACTTCATCAAAATGCAGATCACTCTAAAAATGAATTCAATTATCCAATGTCCAGCACAACAATAGATTTGTATGTGGAAATCAAGCCCTTAACTTTGGAGAAGAAATAAGAAATTCTCTCGTCAGACAAGCTTGGTGTTCTAAAGGAATTTTGTTCTAATGAAAAATATGGAAATCGTTGAAATAAGCATGGAGAAGAAAACAAGAGCAATCAAAGTTAAATTGGCACTGAAAAAGTGACTTATGACCACTTTTCACACTTTTAATCTTTGCAGAATCCCCATGATCAGATGATCAAAATTCAGGTGCTTGGTGATTGGCTCATATTTATGACCAATGCACTGTCCCGGGGTCATGTGATCCCTGTCAGGGTTCCAAATAGCATCCAAAAGTAAATCAGAGTCTAAGGCAAAGTATTGCTCTAGGTTCCGATTTATTAAGAGAGCCATGTTGGCACATCTGGGAAAACCTGAATCTGAAAGGTTTTCCCCACCCAGTTGAAAGTTCAAGATGTTGCCCCCACACCAGTGGTGGGATTCAAATAATTTAACAACTGGTTCTCTGTCCTAATGACCAGCTGGGTAGGTGGGGCATAGTGGTCATGTGACTGGGTGGGTATGGCCAATTAAATGTCACTCACGTCGATGGGCACTTCGCGTTGGCTGTTACAATGTAATAAGGGTTAACTGGAGAGGCAGTTTCTGTAAGCAGGGCAATAAAGATTAGGCTAGAAACACCAGAATGTTTCCTTCCTGCCTTCCTTACAGGATTAGCTCTGCAAAGTGGGGAAAAATCAAAAGGAGATTTCTTCCAACAACCGGTTCTCCGAACTGCTTAGAAAGTTAACAACCGGTTCTCCCGGATAGGTGTGAACCGGCTGAATCCCACCACTGCCCCACACTCACAAGTCCATCACATGGTCTAATCTTCCATTGCCATGCTGGCAGTTCCACCCATCCAATTCCAGTCAGGTGCAGTGGTGCAGAGACAAAGGATGACCTTGGCTTTCTAGAAAGAAATTTGTTATGACTACATAGTATGTGACTCCTTTCAATCCCCCCTCCCATTTTCCCACAATAGAAAATGCATAGCAGAATAATCGAAAGTTTGGCAGGCCAAAGATCCAAAAGAAAAGATGGCTGCAGGCCTGACAATCCCTTTTTGCGACCTTCTTACAAGCAAAGTCAATGAGGAAGCCAGATTCCATTAACAACCGTGTCACTAACTTACAACTGCAGTGATTCACTTAACAACTGTGGCAAGTTGTTGAATGGGGCTAAATTCACCTAGCAAATGTCTCAGCAACATAAATTCTGGGCTCCATTTTGGTCATTAAATCGGGGACTACTTGTAATACACCTACCATGTATGGAGAGAACCTACTTTAAGACCACGAATCCAAAATGTAACATTTCATAACTATACCATGAGGATTGGTTCACATGCCTGCTGTTGGTTAAGACTGTAACAATAAATGTGGAGTCAGTTTATTTGTACTAAATCACAATATTGGTTGATTTTATTTGAACGTGATCAAAAGACCTTTGCACACATTTGATGAATTGGAATCATTTGAGAAGCTAACACAAGATAGGATCTTTTTCTTATTTGGGAACTATTTTTTTCCCCATTTCAATCGTTTCTTGTGCTCAGATGCAAGTTATGAGTACCTGCCTACATGTTTTGAGTATTTTTTTTAATCATACCACCTTCAACCTTCAACCAGAGGAGCTAAACTGGCACATCTGAAAAGTGTGTGAGAAGGAACCTTTTTAATAAATGTGTTTCCGCGTTAAGCTCCATTGATTCGGTTATAGTATGATCAGAAGCTCATATGATAGGATTGCTAATTAAACAAAGAAACAAATGAGGGGAAAGAACCCATCAAAGTTGATTCCTCCTTTAGAGCGCTGGGCCACAAAACAAACTCACTAGGGCTGTGCAAGGCATTCAAATGAAGCAGGTTGCAGCACAAAGGAATGTGAGCAAAATGCCTCCCTCTGAGCTGTAAAAGCAGTGATATTTTTAGCAAGGCTTTTGCTATGGGTCATCCTCGATTTACAACCATTCATTTAGTGACTATTGAAAGTTACAATGGCACTGAAAAAAGTGAGAAATGACTGTTTTTCACACTTAAGACCTGTCAGAGTTTGTTGCAGCAATCGCATCCAGAAAGCACACACAAGTAACTGATTCAGCAGGATTCATTAACTTCTCTTTATATATAATATAACACAAGATGTAAATATACAATACTCAAAGCAGGTTCTCCAATGTGATAGCAAATACAAGCAAAATATAGGCAGAGCAGAGGACAGTTTCAGTTTTAGTTCAGAGCAGCAGACTAATTTAGAGCTCAGCACAGACCCAGAGCTTTAGTACAGAAGAGTTGAACTAAGCCACGCCCAGGCTCCTTGCTGTCGCCTGGTTGCTCAGACAGCAAATACTGTTTCAGTTTCCAAACAGCCCTCATTGGCTGACTTAGTTGCTATGCCTATTCATTCGTTGACCTTGTTACCATGCCTTCCAAGTCATGAACTCTCATGCACTGACAAGACCATTGTGGTATCCCCATGGCCACATGATACAAATTTGGACGCTTGGAAACTGACTCACATTTATGAATGGTTGCAGTGTCAGCATGCGCAGAAGTCAAAAACATGGTGCCACCAGGAGAACCGATTCAGGGGCATGGCAGGCCTGGGTTGCTGCCGGTTCCAGAGACCCAGGCCCCCAAACCACTACCAATTCGGCTGAACCAGTCTGTACTGGTATATACACGCATGCACGTGTGCCAGAAACCAGAAGAGCAGCCGCCCTGTGTGCATGCGTGCAATAGGAAGATGATCTTTCAGTTTCCGGCATATGTATGCATACTGGCCAGCTGGTCTTCACACCCGCATGTGCATCAGAAGACCAGATGGCTGGTGTGCATGCACGCGCCGGAAACCAGAACATCATCTTTCCAACCCGCACATGCACACCGGGCGGATGCTCTTCTGGCAATGGGCAATGGCTCGTGCACCTGGAGAGAGGGCTCTGCATGCCACTTCTGGCATGCATGCCATAGGTTCACCATCATGGGCCTATTGGTGCTAACTGCATTAATAATAAGTACACAAACATGACTTTCTAGATGTTTATAAATTATACCACATATTAAAGAAATTATAAAGATTCTAAGAGAAACACCATGACTGCATGAGCTGAAGAATTTTGCAGGATCCAATCTGAGTTGGTCGTGGGGACTAAAGGTTCATTCTTCCAAGCTTTTGGGCTTATGTGAAGCTGATCTTCTGGAAAGACATTCTGGAGGAGAGAGAAGTTTCCTGAGAATGGGTTCCAGCACAAGCTCAAAAGCTTGGAATAAACCTTTGGTCCCAATGAGTGACTCATCCTGCAGCATTATCCTGAGACATATGTATTTGTCTTCATTCACTAAAGAATTTTGGCCCATCTTACGTACCATAGAGGTGGCTCAGTGGCTAAGATGTCAAGCTTGTCAATCAGAAAGGTCAGCATTTTGGTGGTTTGAATCCCTAGCGCCACATAACTGAGTGAACTCCCATTACTTTTCCCAGTTTCTGCCAACCTAGTAGTTCGAAAGGTAAAAATGCAAGTAGAAAAATAGGGACCACTTTGGTGGGAAGGAAACAGCGTTCCATGCTCCTTCGGCATTTAGTCATGCTGGCCACATGACCATGGAGACATATTTGGACAATGCTGGCTCTTCGGCTTTGAAACAGAGATGAGCACTGTCCTCTAGAGTTGGGAACGACTAGCACATATGTGCCAGGGAACCTTGACCTTTAATGTATCATAGCCTAAAGTAAATTTCCAGTCCAAACTGTTATTTAGACTATTCTAAACTATTATTTGAGGGAATTAGTTAATAACTAGATAATCTGTGACCCGTTGGGTCATAACCTAAACAGAGAAACAGAATGACTATGGATGGACAAAAGAATAAGGAACAGGAGTAATTTCCAACAAGGAAGCTAGCATGGAACATCAGAAATTTTCCCTTCCAGTTCCTTCCCTTCCCTTGAAGTGATGCAACATCACTTGTAGCCTAATTGAAGGCTACAAAGTATCAAACAGTCACAAAAGTTTTAGTACTATACAAATGTTAATGAAAGCTTTCATCCATCAAATATCCTTTTTGTTGAAACATGTTTTCACTGGGACCTAGCAGGATATGTATAAATAGGTATCTTCAACCTTGCTGTTTATTTCCATGGCGACTGTTTCTATTTTATAAGCAAATATTTAAAATATTTTGCCAGTTTCAGAAAATTCTGGTACATCACACTAAGGAGCCCTTTATGTCTACTTATGTTTTCTCATCTATAAAATGCCTCTTCTGCTGAAAGCCCCAAAGGTGTTTTTAGGCACAACTTTGTAGTTATGGCCCACATAACATAAAGATCTACCATATTCTCAATTTTATTTATCAAAGACCACTTAAGTCACCAAAGTAACTCTGGGCAGTTTAGAAGCAATATTATAAAATAATTTTAAAAATATTACTAAAAGCACACTTAAAAAGAGACTGAATGATTGACTAATGTGCGACGGGTAAAAAACCATCAGTGAAATTTTTGGTCCATTATCAAGTCTCTTTTCAAGGCGTGAACTTTCTAATCATGAAATGAAATTGCAAAGTGAAAACAAATGAATTATGCATACATGTTGGATAGGAGTATTTCTCAGTCCCTCGTCCCACTCCCAGATAGAACACTGAACCTCAGGCTCTATTACTCAGATGATGATCCATATTTTGTCATTTCTTTCACACACAAAAGGAGTACATACAAGACAGGAATAAAACAATCCTTGATTCCAGGGGTGGGTTGCTGCTGCCGGTACTGCCGGTTTGCTTTGCGCTAGCTTTGCATGCATGAAGCTTGCTTCATTCATGTGTGGACCGGCTGTGCATTGCTTGCACATGTGCAGTGGCCCGTAAATTTTTCTGCACATGCACAGAACATTATAAAATGATCAAAAAACAAAAACAAAACCCATGCTGGCAACAGTATGGGTGACCATATCGGTACAGGGCGTGACCAGACTGCTGTCCCTACGAGTTCAGCAACCAAGTCCTAATTGCCACTACCGATCTGCCCGAACTGGTGCTAACTGGTAGCAACCCACCTCTGCTTGATTCTGTGGGAAGCAGAAACATATTTTGATTTGGCCTCTAAAAACATTCTAAACTGCCTATTTCAGTTACATGGATCAAGGTTTTCTTTTTGCTCTGTATGAAATTGTAGAACTAGATCAAGGGTATCAAACTCAAGGCTCGAGGGCCAGATCTGGCCCACAGGGTGCTTAGATCTGGCCTGTGGGGCTACCCTGGAAGGACTGGAGGCTCTCTTTTCACTGGCAGAGATTTGTAGGCTGTCCCAGTCAAAAACGGAGTTAGTGAGGGCTGTCTGAGGCCCTCCTGAGCTCTGTTTTCACTGGCAGAGGGTTGCAAGAGGTCATTCCAGCTGAAAATGGAGATCAGGAGCCCATTTCACTGGCAGAGCACTTGGGCCGCCACAGGGCCGACATGAGTGACATCATTCTGGCCACACCCACCCTGGTCATGCCCACCCCAGCACCCTGAGGTCAAACACAACCCTGATGGGGCCCTGGGTGAGTTTGACACCATTGGACTAGATTAAGCAAGAGCATACTGTGAAAACTTCCATATCCTTGTAAAAAAAGCAATAGTAATAGTTTCTGGCGATCATTCCCCACAATGCCTTTTCTTCTATTATTTGTTATATTATTATTAATAAGATATAATATTACTTATTAAAACATTTAAAGGACCAACATAGTTACAAATAGTAACTATTAGTAATTCTCTATGAAAGAGACAGTGGATGAATAAAATATGAATGTTTAAACAAAAATGTAGACATTAAATTTAAAATTCATTACTTCATTAATTGAATAATTAAAAGTATGGAACTATGCTCTTTATATCATCTCAAAAAATACCTAAAAATCTCTACCAAGCTCTCAATGTGATATTAATATTGATATCACCACTATTTGTCATTGTTACTATATATAAAGGGGAAAAAAGTTTGAAGGATTTAGTAGAATCACAAAGCCAATGTATGTCCCCAAGCATCTCATATCTGGTTCCATCTGAAGACCAGGAATATTGGAATCCAAAGTTGTGACCCAATTGTGTTTTTATCTTCTGATTATATTTCTGTCTTAGCTGAAATGGAAGTGATCCAGGCTCTACAGCAAAGATTTTGTGGTAAATAAAGAAGTATGACCTGAAAAATAGCAGAATAATCCTCATTGCTAAGCCGGCATCAACGTGTAGTTAATGGCCCATGTAAATAACTTGGTATTGAGAATATGACATCTGCATTTGTGGCTCATATCGTGCCATTCCATTATATACCTTTTTCTTATTTTGCCGTCTTATGCTTTAGAAAATAGGTTGACCCAGTGGTGAGATTCAATTTTTTTTACTACTGGTTCTGTGGCTTTGTGGGAGTGGGGTGGCCTTGTGATGCAACTTTGTGCACATGGCAGGGGAAGGATACTGCAAAATATCCATTCCATCCCCACCCCACTAACCTGCTTTCCAGCTCCGTTCTCCTGTCCAGGCCAACAAATGAAGATCAGCTGGGAGGCAGCAGGAGTGGGGCCAGCCTATTTGCCGGTTCTCCAAACTACTCAAAATTTCCACTATCGGTTCTTCAGAACCTCTAGGTTGACTTTCTTTGTGGCAGCCCCTCAAATATTGGAACACTGTTATCATGTCACCCCTTGTCCTTCTTTTCACTAGACTTGACATCCCAAATCCTGCAACCTTCTTCATGTTTTAGCCCCCACCCCTCTAATCATCTTTGTTGCTTTTTTCCTGCACTCTTCCCAGATTCTTATAATGTGATCAAACTGGATGAAGAATTCTAAGTATGGTCTTACTATATACCAAAGCTACAAATACTACATTGAATAACCATATGCATGCAGCTCTGTGACAGGTAATCTGTGATATTCCAACTATCAGTTGTAGTGCAATTCTCTGTTGTAGGTTCTCTGAGTACTGCTATTATAATATGCTATTATTTGGTTACCCTGAGTATAGCCAAATAATAGCATCATTATGGTTGCTAGATCTTTAGATTGGATTTCATATTTTATCCACCAATTGAGACCTGGGGTAGGCAAATGTTGTTTCATGGTCTTGTAAGCTCCTCCAAGTAAAACTGCCTTTTGCAATTGACTGACACTGATTTTGTCAATGCCAATAGTATCCAAATGGTGTTCCAGATGTTTGGGGATTGCACCCAAGGTTGATGGTATTACTGATGGTATTGTCTTTATTTATTTCTTCACTCTCATTCTACTTCTACTTAAAGGTTTTTGCATTTTCTCATTTTCTCCAGTTCTTTCTCTTCTATTCTGCTGTCTCTGGATACAGAAATGTCCACTAATGTAAGCTGCAAGCAACTAGGGCCACTTGTGAAGAAAGTCAGTAACTTTATTCTTCTCATCAGACTGCTTGCCGTCCCTTGGGAATGATCAGATAAGGCTTCATGGATCTTGGGGGAGGTCAAGCTTCTACTGCTTTCAGCTGCACAAGGACTCCAAGCTAGGCTCTCGCTTGATCCCTCCTTCCAGCCCGACACTTTCCCAACAACTATCCAGACCTTTTTTGTCTTTCTTATGAACAATTGTTAATTCTGTTAAGTGTTATATGGCAGGTACCTATCTGTTTGAATCCTAAAGTCCCAGAGAACTTTAGCTTCTTCATTTTCTATTGTCTATTTGGGGGTCCCACCAATTTTTGTTTGCAGGAAAATTCTTGCTGAAATTCCAATGCACCACGGTTGCTATTTGGTTTTGCCCTTGTTTGTAGCGAATGTATGCAATCCTTCAGCAGCCATATAGTTTGGTGGCCCATTATTTCTTCAGCTTATTTGCAGAGGCAGAATTTACTATCCATTGCAAAAGCCACAGTGGCATAGTGGTTAGATTGCAGTACTGCAGGCTACTTCTGCTGACTGCCGGCTGCCTGCAATTTGGCAGATTGAATCTCACCAGGCTCAAAGTTAACTCAGCCTTCCATCCTTCTGAGGTGGGTAAAATGAGGACCCAGATTGTTGGGGGCAATAGGTTGACTCTGCAAACCTCTTAGAGAGGGCTGTAAAAGCACTGTGAAGAGATATATAAGTCTAAGTGCTATTGCTATCTTTTCAGTTCTGGCTTTGTATCAGTGGTAGGATTCAATTTATTTTACTACTGGTTCGCTCATGCACATGCGGGGCGAACTGGCAGAAACCCACCTCTGCTTTGTATTCATTTGTTCTCTAGATGTGGTCTTGTGGAGCCGGAATTAGCCCCTCTGTCTCTTTCTTCAACATTCCTGCTCTTAGCCATTGCCTGGTCTTGTTGGCCTGCTAATGTTTTGTCTACTGGACATATAATCCTTTGCCTTGCTACGTCTCTTTTCTGTTCTTCATCCGGTCTCCAGTACTCAGTAAGTCTTCATGATATACTAGCTTTGAGCATCTTCTTCTTCACTGTCTTTCAGATATTCTTCCAATGCCCTTTCTTCTTCTTCAACTGTCTAGTGTACTTGCAACATTCCACACCTATCTATTTTCTGCAGTAAGTAGAGTTTGTCAACATCACTGTGTGGATAAAGAGCATGACAGGGGGAAAAACACACTGTCAACATGAAAGTATTATCTTGGCCAAGTCATATAATGAACAAATGAAATCCACAATGAAGTTTTTATAGACAAAGGAAAACAAAAAAGAAAGAAATCTTTGTTCCTTTTAGTTTCCCCTTTCCTCATTCATTTGTTCCACGTGTCCCCATTTTATGAAAGCCATTAAGAGCACACAATCTCATTTGTAGAGGTGAATTTTATTCATCATTTAGGAAAAAAAATATGGCCTGCTATCTTATAGCACCTCTCTTCCTAGGTGGTTTGCAACAATACTCAGAAAATTAAATAAAATGCACAAAACTCCGCAATAACATCACATATTTCAAGCTATCACTACAACACCCCATTTAAATTTTCATTTGTGGGCTCACTTCCATCCTCACCGACTGCCTTGGTAAAGAGCCAGCTTTTTAAAATCCGCTGAGAGGCTAATAAGTTGGGGAAAAGGTTGCCTCGGAGGTCCCACCAGTTGGCAACATCTTAGGGAAGGGATCTTCTCTGGTCTGGTGAGACAAGCAGATGCCCCTAGGGAAAGGCAGTCTCACAAATAACTTGGTCTTATGCCATGTAAGGTTTTAAAGATGATTACCAGCATCTTGAATTGTACTCAAAAGGCAATTGGAAGTTAGTGCAGCTCACGCTGTGTAAATGTCACCTGATGCTGAGTTAGTTGAACCGTGGTGGCGCAGTGGTTAGAATGCAGTACTGCAGGCTACTTCTGCTGACTGCCTGTTGCCAGCAGTTCAGCAGTTCAAATCTCACCGGCTGAAGGTTGACTCAGCCTTCCATCCTTCTGAGGTGAGAAAAATGAGGACCCAGATTGTTGGAGACAATATGCTGACTCTGTAACCTGCTTAGAGAGGGCTGTAGAGCACTGTAAAGTGGTATATAAGTCTGAATGCTTTTGCTACTTGTAACTTCCAGATGATGTTCAAAGGTAACCCATTTTGGAGTGCTTGGGTTGGGTCTTATTCACTGAGAGGTTTAACTGCCCAAAACTATTCAAACGCTGAGGAAACATGCAGAGGGTAAGGAGGCTTTCAGGGTTTTTTCCTCTGGTTTTATTTCCCCAAGCTTGACTCTTGTGAGTCAACCAAGAATTGATGTATTTTTGATAATAAGCAGAGGAGAAAATGAATGCTGCTGAAATCCTTGGAAGTTATTGGAAGGCTGCTCAGTGCTAAGTTAGGATGACAAATAGTAAGAACTTCATACAAACCAGGATCATATTTTTCTCTCGCTGCTTTTCTATTGGGAGGACAAAGATAAGTTGGCCAGTTTAATCTAGCATGTGTGTGAACATACCTACAGTACAATGGTGGGTTGCTAACCCGTTTACTACCGGTTCGCTTGCGCGTGTATATGCAACACGTATGCGCATGCGCAAAAGCATCTGGGCGGGTGGGCGGAGCCTCCTGCCGCCGCCACTATTGGTTTGGCTGAACCAGCTGAACTGGGAGTAACCCACCTCTGCTATCGCATATTAGTTATTCCCTCCACTAAAACATGCAACCAAATGTGCTGCTAAAATGGCTGATTTGGGGCAATAGATCTGGGATTCTAATACTCCGAAAATGGGTCTGGAAGGGCACGCAAGGACAGTAATCCACATTACCCCATTCCTCATTTCCTGTACTGGTAGCCCTCGGCTTACAACAGTTCATTTAATGACGCCTTGAAGTTGCAACTGCACTGAAAAAAGTGACTTGTGACCATTTTTCACACTTACAACCGTTGTAGCATCGCCATGGTCATGTGATCAAAACTCAGACACTTGGCAAGTGACTCATATTTATGATGGTTGTGGCATCCTGAGGTCATGTGAGATACCCTTTTGCGATCTTCTGATAAGCAAAATCAACGTGGAAGCCACATTCAGTTAACAATTGTGTTCCTAACTTAACAACTGCAGTGATTCACTGAACAACCGTGGCAAGAAGGGTTGTAAAATGGAGCAAAATTCACTGGACAACTGTCTTGCTTAGCAACATAGATTTTGGGTTCAATTGTGGTCGTAAGTTGAAGACTTCCTGTATAGAGTTAGAGCAGGGGTGAAATCCAGCAGGTTTTCACAGGTTCTAGAGAACTGGTAGTGGAAATTTTGAGTAGTTCAGCGAACCGGTAGCAGAAATTTTGAGTAGTTCGGAGAACGCATAGCAGAAATTTTGAGTAGTTCAGAGAACCTGTAGTGGAAATTTTGAATAGTTCGGAGAACCAGCAAATGCCACCTCTGGCTGTCCCCAGAGTGGGGTAGGAATGGAGATTTTTACAGTAACCTTCCCCTGGAGTGGGGTGGGAATGGAGATTTTGCAATATTTTTCCCCTGCCACACACACCAAGTCACGCCCACCAAGCCATGCCCAACAAGCCACACCATGCCCAACAAGCCATGTCCACAGAACCGGTAGTAAAAAAAATTGAATCTCACCACTGAGTTAGAGGGAAAGGATATAAAGTCCTTTCCCAATGATGGGCACTAATTACATGTAATGAAAAGGCTAGAACTATGTTAAATGAGACAGTATGCATGACAGTTGACTTCACCGCTGGCCTTAGGAATCCATATTTGCCTGTGCTTCGGGATCCAGAGATAATTTAACCCAGCACGTATCCTGGCCACTCACTTCATTTGGGAGGGACCTGCTTTGCATCCCTAATGGAGTCAAGGAAAGTGTCAGCATGGCTGTTGCTTAGCAATCTTTTGGAAGTTGAGGTGAAATCTGTTAATTAGTCTTGGAAAGACAGTGGCCTTTGAAGTGTTGCTTAGCAACGAACAGCACCAGGGATATAGGAATGGGGGAAGTGTTGTTCCAGAGGATACAGTGGGAGTCAGTTTGAATCAAGGCATTATAGAAAACACTTGATCTCTTTGGAGAAGGTATTTGCAAAATCTTTGGAATCTGTGCCGGTATTAGAAATTCTATAGCAAATAAACATTGGTGCTCAACCTCCAAATAGCAGCAGCTTTCCCAGAGTGGAAGCAAATTAATTGCTTTACAAGTTCTTCTTAATTTTGCTTCAGAATCTGCAACAATACTAATTACAATGTGGATAATCAGATCAAGACTCACAGATTAGATTATCATATTTTTCGGAATATAAAATGCATCCTTTACCCCCCAAAGAGAGGGTGAAAATCTGGGTGAGTCTTATACTCCGAATATAGCTGCATGGGTCATCTGGAGAAGGGGGAGGTGAAGTGGGCACTGCACAGGAGGCGAGGCGTAAGACAAGGTGGCTTGCTGCTTGGACTCCTGCTTTTCCAGACAACCCAGTCATTGGCTTCTGCTCCTGGCCCGAGAGATGGATCTGGGCAGGAGGAATACAAGCAAGGGTGGGGCCCGGCGTCCTCCACATGAATATGCACGTACACATGCATGCAGCATGCGCACATGCACGCAGCACACGCACATGCGTCCTACACTCCAGCAACGCCTCTGTGAGCCTCCATGATGCTCCAGCTGCTTGGCAGAGTGTCGCGCAGGTGCTGTACGTGCTGTGCGCGTGCATGGAAGCACCGAAGAATTTAAAGACAGGTAAGGACAACGGGTGGGTGGGCCCTCCGGAGCACCATATCAGAACAGTACCCTAGTGGCTAGTGAAGGAAGCACAAGATGGAAAGGAAAATTTACCTCTTCAAAATCTTGGTGCGTCTTATACTCCGGTGTGTCTAATACTCCAAAAAATACGGTAACTACCTCCATCTATCTATCTGTCTGTCTGTCTGTCTATCTGTCTATTGTATCTCTCTCTCTCTCTCTCTCTCCACCCATCATCTCCCTCTCTCTCTTCCCCTTCTTTCCTTTGTCTTTCTCTCTTTCTCTCTTTCTCTCTTTCTCTCTTTCTCTCTTTCTCTCTTTCTCTCTTTCTCTCTTTCTCTCTTTCTCTCTTTCTCTCTTTCTCTCTTTCTCTCTTTCTCTCTTTCTCTCTTTCTCTCTTTCTCTCTTTCTCTCTCTCTTTTTCTGTTTCTCCCTCTCTCCCTCCCTTCCCTTCCTTCCTCTCTGTTTTGTTTCTTCCTCTCTTCCTCTCTTCCTCCCTTCCTCTTTCTTTCTTTTTCTTCTTTCCTTCTTCCTTCCTTCCATCCTTTCTTTCTGTTTCTTTCTTTCTTTCTCTCTTTCTTTCTTCCTCCCTCTCTTCCTTCCTTCCTTCCTTCCTTCCTTCCTTCCTTCCTTCCTTCCTTCCTTTCTTTCTTTCAACAAAGAAAACCTCATGGTCCTTCCATTCTCGATCTGATTATTTGGAATGGTTAATATTCAGTGCTGGATAGACATTTAATGAAAGATGTTTAAAAGCACAGCAATATTAGCATGTCCTGCAAAGATGCTAATAATAGTTGCATTTTAAAGTCAGTATTAAGTCTTTGCCAGTTATCAATCACAACAGCAAACTGCTGAAAATGGGAAAATCAAACATTAAGTGTACAGCTCTGAATATGGTTTAGCACAGAGTATCTCAAGCTGCAAGATAAATTCCTTTGGTTTGCTGATTAATATGTGAACATGCTGCATCCTTCTTTTCTGCACCCGGACACTAAGCAAAATGCAGTTGTTCCACTGCACTGTGATTTTCCAAAGTGGTCTTCTGTATGCAGAAAAATATTTAGACAAATTGCACCAAAAGTGCATATATTAGCAAAAGAAAAGTATGAAAATGCATTAAGGGAAAGAATACGAAATTGCATCTATTAAGCATAATTGTATGCAAAATGACCTATATTATTGGAAAAATTGTGCATAGAAAAATAAAATGGGATGAAATCAGTTTAACACAGCAACAATAAGAGATTCAGCCAAACTGAATCCTATTCATATCAGGGCAGTTTTTTTTTGTTTAAATAGTACACAGCAACATATACTATTAAATGTTGAAGAAAATCAGTGCATATTATCAGCAGAATATGAACATTATTATTTTGGACTGCTCATATTCAGATTGCTGTAGGGAAGGCGCTGGGAAGAATTTTTAGTGAAAAAAAAATTAATGGATGGGCAAAACTAATGTGTTTTCTAACAGCATGCAAACAGATGTTTTCATGTAACCATCTGGCATTGTTCTCAAGACAACTACATACTACAGGAGGCTTACAAAGAAAAATTAGCAGTAGATTATAGAGGGAGGGTTTTTTTAGATAAACTTTGCATGTAGATATGAATGATTACAAAATACAGTAGAGAGACAACTGAATTTGACAAAGTGACCCAAATCAGCACAAGGCAAATTAATATTTATTGTGGTAATTCCAACCCCCCCCTTTTTTAAAGAATGAGATGAAAAAAATAAGTGAAACTACCACCACCAAAAAAAACCCCAATATGTCGTGGAAATATTACCAAGGTCGAACAAGTCAATGGGCAAGCTTTATTTGGGAAGATTAATTCTCCATGCACACATTCTAAGGTTACCTGGTCCTGAGATGTAAAGTGAGAAAGGAAAATGAGTCTAAAAAATTGAAAACTAAGTAACGACTAAATTGTAAACATTTAATTAAAAAGAAAGTAAGGATAAATGGGGTGGCGGTGTATGTGTGTGTGTGTAGACACTTTTTAGGAATTCAGGATCATAAGATAAACAGGTAGACGAAACACTACTTTCACTGACTTGGTGTCAAAGACCATGAGCAGAGTAAAAGATTTTTATATAGCACTAGCTGATAACTCGGTGTTGCCCGGATATTTATTTATAGGGGAAATATCCAGACCAAACGTAATTTCTAATGTTGGATTTTCCCTCTTACCAGAGGGAGCCCCCTTGTGGAATATTGTGAAGCTGTTACCATGGCAACTCTGGTGCAATGTACAGTAGAAGCCAGTATGGCAGTATGGCACAACAGGCTGTATTTTAACAGAACACCCACCCTGTGTGGTTGTTGAAATTGCTCGTGGCTTTCCAGAGTTATGCTGGAACACACACACACACACACACACACACACACACACACACACACACGTTTGATGTGCACTGCACGTGCATGCACAGTGCAATTAAAATTGTTCTGTGCATGCTCAGAAGTGAAAAACAAGATGGCAGCACCATAGGCGGCTCCCAGACAACCAGTTTGGGGCATGGCAGGCCTGGGTCGCTGTTGGTTCCAGCGACCCAGGCCGCCAAACACTACCAGTTCAGCCGAACCAGTCTGAACTGATAGGAACCCATCACGGACATAGATATAGATATATAGACTCAAATGATTCACAAAAGTACTGAATATATATATATATATATATATATATATATATATATATATATATATATATATATATATATGTGTGTGTGTGTGTGTGTGTGTGTGTGTGTGTGTGTGTGTGTGTGTGTGTGTGTGTGTGTATATGTGTGTGTGTGTGTGTGTGTGTGTGTGTGTGTGTGTGTGTGTATGTATGTGTGCTATTTAGCCATACCCTTACTGGGATTGGAACCTGTGCTGTATTGCATCTTAGGCAGATGTGTTAACCATTAAGCCACAGAGTTCCTCTCCTTATCAGGTTATTATATATATAGTGAGCTCCTGTTACTTGTCCCAGATTCTGCTAACCTAGCAGTTCAAAAGCACGTAAAAACACAAGTAGAAAAATAGGAACCACCTTTGGTGGGAAGGTAACAGCGTTCCGTGGCATTTAGTCAGGCCAATTGAATGATCACAGACACGTCTTCGGACAGCGCTGGCTCTTTGGCTTTGAAACAGAGATGAGCACTGCCCCCTAGAGTCAGGAATGATACAAAAGAGAAGTGGGAAACTTTGAATTTTACATCTGAGTGTTTTCTATTACCGCCATCCTCTTTTATAACTAACATTTCCATGTTGATGCTATCAATTCAATTGTGTCTCATCATCATCATCTTCTTTTAATGACCTTACAACCCTTTTCAGGGTGGAGTCTGGGCAACTGAATGGAGCCAGCAGAATGTGTATTGGCCGGATGCCCTACCTGTTGCCAATACAAGGTCTTGTTCAGCAGATATATTCTCATTGTACTCATTGTGAGAGAAATATCTGCCTCTACCTAGGATCGAACTCATAGCCTCCTGATTGTGAGGCGAACGCTTCACCTCTAGACCACCACACTATTCCATCCATTCAATTCAAGAATCCAGTCTGATTCTTGGCAATTGTATGGAGCAGCTCTCTCTACATTTTTCAATCTTTTACAGCTTCTTTCAATTGTTTTATGTATGCTCTGGCTGGTGTTAGCTTTGATGCTATTTAGCCACAGAGCTTTTTGGTAGCCTCATTTCTTTTTCCCATTGACCATTCCATTATTTCAATATTACTGTACTAATTACGAGTATTACAACAATTACTATGCTCTATTATTCTTACAATACTGCACTCTATAGTAAAGAATGTTTTTTTCCCCTTACAAATAGCAATAGCAGTGGACTTATATACCGCTTCATAGGGCTTTCAGCCCTCTCTAAGCGGTTTACAGAGAGTCAGCATATTGCCCCCAACAATCTGGGTCCTCATTTTACCCACCTCGGAAGGATGGAAGGCTGAGTCAACCCTGAGCCGGTGAGATTTGAACCGCTGAACTGCTGATCTAGCAGTAGCCTGCAGTGCTGCATTTAACCACTGCGCCACCTTGGCTCATACACAGTTCTGCCTTAATTCCCCTCTCTGGAATTACTTGTGCTTTGTTTTTCCTTGTTACTGGCCAGCACATACAATATTTGCGACTTTCCACATTATGCTTTCATGCTTGCACTTTTCCTTGCTGTGCCTCTATCCTTCCTTTCCTCTGGGCCATTCACTGCCTTTGAAGGAACAATACCTTCTTTTATTCAGCTGCTTCTCACTATCTCCCGGAGGTTGTAGTAGAGCTTCCAAACCTTTGTTCTCTTCCTGTCTCCTCCCACACCTGTTTCAAGGTTGCAGCTTTATTGCACCAATTCTGTGGTGTGGATGCTGGCGGAAAGGCTCATAGGAGAAGGAAGAAGGCAGCAAAGATGGCTGCAATTGTGCTATGCCAGGGCTGTCAAACTCCTTGCCTTTGGGCAGGATCCATCACGCACTGGCCACACCCACTCCTGGTTTAGCGAAGGGGAAAAAGTCCCAATATGTCATGTGATGCTGCCATGATGATGAGAGTTTGACATCCCTGTGCTATGCTAATCATCCACAGATGGGTAGCAAAGTGACTTTTTCATCACTGTCCTAACTACAAAAGGTTCTTAATGTTAATTGTAAATGTTGACATACTTAGTGTTGGCCACTGTTAAGTCCAGTTCTGCCTTTGCATCAAGGCCACTGTGAGTGCTGCTGTGAGGGGCTCCTTGGTGCTCTCCGAGCTTGGTTGTTTTCTTGGAGATGTTTCATTGCCCAAACTAGGTAACATCATCAGTGCAGTTTACTGTCAGTTTAAAATCTGGTGACTTGCCCTGTTAGGGTTGGTGGGAGTGGTCTTGCTGATTCTTTGGTTGGTCTGTTGGCTTCTTTGGCAGTTTCTTCACTGGGATAAAAAAACCAGGGAATTTCTAGAAGCCTTGGCACACTGACAAATCAACCATCAATAGACACATAGACATTATAGACTATGCAGAAGAGACAACCGACCAGCCAAAAAGAGAACAAAAACATCAAACCACCTTCTTACCAGCAATCAACACCCAGATGTGTATATATTAACTTTAATGTTAACATCAGACCAATAATATAGTAAGCAATACTCCAATCAAGAAACTGCCAAAAACGCCAACAGTAAACAACCCAACCAAAGAATCTTTAAGACACCCCCACCAACATTGACAGGCAAACCACTAGAATATAAACTGAGAGCAAACCATACTCCTCACTACGGCAGCACTGATGATGTTACCTAGTTTGAGTAATGAAATGTCTGTAAGAAAACAAACAAGTTCAGAGAGCACCAAGGACCCCTCATTTCAACCTGAGCTACAAATATTCTCCTTTATGAATATTGCTGCCTTTATATTTTTCCTTTGAGAGAAAGTAACAGAAGTGACAAAGAGAAAGTAACAGAAGTGACAAAATTAATGGACTAGAGGAATGCCGTCAATATAATTTACTTGGACTTCAGTAAGGCGTTTGATAAGGTAGACCATAACCTACTACTAGATAAAGTAGAAGAATGTGGGTTAGACAGTATTACCACCAGATGGATTCGTAACTGGCTTACCAACCGCACTCAATGTGTAGTCCTCAATGGAATTGCATCTACAGTTGGGAAGTAGATGCAGTGGAGTACCCCAAGGCCCTGTTTTAGGCCCAGTACTCTTCAACATCTTCATCAATGATTTGGATGAGGGAATAAATGGGGAACACATCAAATTTGCAGATGACACCAAGCTGGTAGGAATAGCCAACACTCCAGAAGACAGGCTTAAGATACAGAAGGATCTTGACAAACTTGAACATTGGGCACTGTCTAATAAAATGAAATTCAATGGTGAAAAGAGTAAGGTTCTACATTTAGGCAAGAAAAATGAAATGCACAGGTACAGTATACGTGGTACCTTGCTCAATAGTAGTAACTATGAGAGGGATCTTGGAGTCCTAGTGGACAACCATTTAAATATGAGCCAGCGGTGTGCAGCAGCTGCCAAAAAAGCCAACACAGTTCTAGACTGCATAAACAGAGGGATAGAATCAAGCTCACGTGAAGTGTTAATACCACTTTATAATGCCTTAGTAAGGCCATACTTGGAATACTGCATTCAGTTTTGGTCGCCATGATGTAGAAAAGATGTGGAGACTCTAGAAAGAGTGCAGAGAAGAGCAACAAAGATGATTAGAGGACTGGAGACTAAAACATGAAGAACAGTTGCAGGAACTTGGTATGTCTAGTTTAATGAAAAGAAGGACTAGGGGAGACATGATAGCAGTGTTCCAATATCTCAGTGGTTCCCACAAAGAAGAGGGAGTCAAACTATTCTCCAAGGCACCTGAGTGTAGAACAAGAAGCAATGGGTGGAAACTAATCAAGGAGAGAAGCAACTTAGAACTGAGGAGAAATTTCCTGACAGTTAGAAAACTAATCAGTGGAAGAGCTTGCCTCCAGAAGTTGTGAATGCCCCAAACACTGGAAGTCTTTAAAAAGATGTTGAATAGCCATTTGTCTGAAATGGTATAGGGTTTCCTGCCTAGGTAGGGGGTGGACTAGAAGATCTCCAAAGTCCCTTCCAACTCTGCTATTGTATTGCATTGATTGGTGGATTCCCTGCTAGTAAGAAATACAATTCCATCAACTGCACTTCCTAGTGCATGTGTGGGGTGTTGTGTGTGTGTGTATGTGGGGGGCTGTAACTGGAAAATTTTGACAGAAGGCCACACCCATGGCTTCCATTTCCAAACAAAGGACTAATGTTCAAACTTGGATATTGTGTTTGTCTAAGATCCACATCTAAATAGTTCTCCTCTCTTGTTCTGCCATCTCAGAAACAGTGCCACCTCGTACTTGTTAATTGACTTGCCCTTCTTCTGGTTTCTGATGTTAAACTCATTCTGGCGAACATGCTTGGACGGCTTGGGCGCATAGTGGGTTTTTAGCGTCTGCTGTAATGCAGACCAGGGAACTGCTTGAAGCTGTGTCGGCTCAGAAAGGTTTTTTGCCATCTCGAACACTTCCCGGCCACAGTATCCAAGGAACATATTCTTCTTACGGCCTTCAGGAATGCCCATGAGGTCATTTGCCTCGAGGAAGCAGTCAAATCGTAGCATGCACAATTCCCAGTGCTCGGTGACAGGGTCATGTGGAGGCGGTGGGCCGTGCATAGCCATTTTGCGTATAGAGGGCGATTTAAATTTGCCTCTCAAAAATGGCTGCTCGATGCCACACTGAGCAGGATGTACTTGCTGAATTGCTACGCTCTTTTTTGGTTCGCCTAGTTGCCTTCCAATCCCATCCTCGTCACCAGTGTTAGATTGGGTAATGGATAGGCACACACAGGCTTAATGGTAACAACAGCTCTTTATTGAATACAACAAGTGAGAACAATCCAGCGAAGGTTGAGTATGACAGCAGCCCTTTTATAGAGAGTTGTCAAACCCTTCGACCAATAGGATTAAACCTCTGTTCTCTGTGGAACAGAGGACCTTAGTGGAAACCACTGTAGATAGGGTGAATATCTAACATCATTGATTGCCAATCTGTGATCAGTTTTTTTGGGGGGAGGCAGATAACAGTGGTGGGATATGACCAGTACACCCCAGTACGGGCATACAGGTGCCTGCTGGGAGCACCAGGTAGTGTTCTGCTATGATGCTCTGGAGGGCCCACCCACCCTCCTTACCTGTATTTGAGCCGATCAGGGCTTACGCGCATGGAGTGTATGGCATCTGCACGATGCTCCGCCGAGCAGCTGGAGCTTTGTGGAGCATCGCAGGCAGGAAGTACACATGCATATGATGGATGCCCAGCCCCATTGCACCGTACTGGTTGCAATGGGATCCAGAACCCATTGGCTGGTAAGAGCAGGTGGAGCTACTTTTGTGTGTGTGTCCTGCAGTCTTCCAGAAGAATGCAGGATCCCTGTTTAAAAGGACCTCTCCCAACTTTTGTTGTCCGGAAGAAGTGACAAGTAGTGTGTATTTGTGTGATGGACCTGAATTTTACTGCAGTCTGACAGTAAACATTGTGGAGAGCTCTTTTTAAACATAGATCCATATTTTAAAACAACTCTCCCTACTTCTGTTGGAAGAAATGTCCACCTGGGTTCAGTTCCAAGTAGGTGAAAAAGACACTGGATTCATGGAAGTTGCTTGGAAAGAAGGTTTATTGATGAACAGGGTCATATGGCTTGAGATTCTGGGCAAAAAGGGCAGAGATGCTAAGAGTGCCTGGGTTTTATGCCTTCTCTGGGCTTTTGAATTTGAGCTTGTATTCTGATTGGTTGTCAGATTCCCATGGGGCCATGCAGGGGTAACTTTGTAGGCTTCTGTGTCCCAGGCTTGGTTGAGCCTTGCTGAGTGATGATGTAATGAAGAGGCTTTGGGCAATTCCTCCTATGGCTCTGCCTGAAGGAGGTAGATCTTTGTTATGTAGAATAGATTGGCTCAGGCCTTAATGGCCCATTGACAAAGGTTGGGGGGGGGATGAGTTTCTGCCTCCCTTTTAGGGGAAGTATTCTGTCCTTATAATATTTCCTAAAATATCTAATTTTCCTAGGAGAGGGGTCGGTGCTAATTTCCTACACTTCTAACGCCAGTCCCCCAAAATACAAACTGGCTCATCCCTGTTAGGACTTTGATGTCAAAGTTTTTAAAGAGTCCAGAACTGTAGGCTACTTGGATAGCTGAGGAATATCCTGGTAGACAGCAACGGCAAACCGTTTCTATTATGTTGCCAAATTGCAAGGAGGTGTCCATAAAGTCATTCAAGGTCAAGCTGAATTTGAAGGAGAAAGCCGCATTTTTATACCAGCAGAACACTTAATAGCTTGATTGTTGAGCATTAATTCCCTGAGTATTAAAACAAGTATTAATTTAGCCACAGAGAAAGGCTAAATCAGTGATCCTATATTGTGCAGATGTGGGAGACAAAGAATTGAATGCTGATATGTTCACAGACTTCATGTAACTGTTATCAACATGTTGGCTGTCACTGTTGTTAAAAGTTGTCTGGCATTATGTGCCTGTGGGTAAACGAGAATGATATTGCTAAATTTAATTTTTTTAAAGGACTTAAAAAAAAAGAAATTTCCTGACAGTGGCAACAATTAATCAATGGAACAGCTTACCTTCCAGAGGTTTTCAAAAAAATATTGGACAATTATTTGCCCAGGATGATATGGTCTCCTGCCATGGGCAGGGGTTGGACTAGAAGACTTCTATTCTATTCTGTTCTATTCTATTCTATTCTATTCTATTCTATTCTATTCTATTCTATTCTATTCCATTCCATTCCATTCCATTCCATTCCATTCTATTCCTTTGAAAACCTTCAGTTTAAACCCTAAGCATAATATTTTTCAGTGTAATCTGAAAAGACTATTGTAAACTATAAATTATAATTTTGCAAACCCCTCCTTACAAATCCTGGGCTTTGTAGTTTGATAGAGTGTTGACAATTCTGAATTAAAGACTTATTTTATCTCTTACACAGCAATAGCTCCAGGGTGCACAGGGTAGGCGGGGAAGCGAGATAATTAGTATTAAAGAAATGTGCACTTGCAACAGAGAAATGGGAAAGTGGGGCATTAAGGAGAAACCAATTGCTTTGTGTTAGAGATGCTGATTACACCCAGGCCTTCAGTATCTAGGGTCTAGTAACAGAGCAGGTAGGTCATGTTACTTCCCACCTTGCACTTTTCCATTCAAGTATCTGGTATCTGTCCAGGAGATACAACAAAGAAATTTAAAATTCCATGTCTGGCATCTGGAGAGAAAAGTAACAATCGGCTTTTCCAATAATGAGGTGACCCTGGAAATGTAAAAATTGTGAGATTCCTTAACAAACTGGGCTACGATTGGTCAGAATACACAATTGTGAATACATACACTTTATCAACCCTGAAGCTGACCTGACCGAGGCCATTTGAGGCTTCAGTGTTGCCACATTGGAATTGAGGGTTAGGGAGGAGGGAATAGAGATAGCTGGGGCTTTTAGCCAAAACAAAATACTTTCTCCTGAGAACCAAGGACATTCCCACAGGTGGTTGGAGAGAGGAGGAATAAAGTTACCAGGCAACCGGATGACACAGTGATTGGACCATGTGACTGACTGTTTGGGGATGGGGGAAAATGTTTACTTTTAACTAGATGAAAACCAATTCAGAGTTGGTTTTCACCAGCTTGTGCCAATATGATATATCCAATAAACTTGTTATTTGAGGAATTCACCTGCCTTAGAGTTCGTTTGTTTGTTTGTTTGTTTATTTATTTATTTATTTGACTTATATACCGCTTCATAGGGCTTTCAGCCCTCTCTAAACGGTTTACAGATTTTTTTTAGCAAATTGAGTCAGCAAATTGCTCCCACAGTCTGGGTCCTCATTTCACCCACCTCAGAAGGATGGAAGGCTGAGTCAACCTTGAGCCGGTGAGATTTGAACCGGTGAACTGCAGATAACAGTCAGCTGAAGTGGCCTGCAATACTGCACCCTAACCACTGCGCCACCTCGGTTCCTAAGTTCTGTTTGCTATGGGTGTATTGCAACCCTGACACACTTCAGTTCTAAGTCTCCTGTAGTCATGAAAGCTGATTGGGTGAGATCAGGGGTGGGTTTCTGCCGGCATTACTGCCGGTTTGGTGCATGCGCAGAACATTTTATTTTATTTTTTTGAATTTTTTTTATTTTAATTGAACAAAAACACAAAAAAAGAATCATCCTTCATTACATCTTGTAGAAAGTGTGTCGATTGGTTACAGATAACTTTCGTGCATTTCTTCCACAGTCATTACTTATAGTTCATATTAGATTATACACTTTAAATCAAAAATCTTTTTTAAAGAGTTTTTATTGTTTTTATTAAAGAAAAACACAAAAAAATATCATCTTTCATTACATCTTGTAGAAAGCGTATTCATTGGTTACAGGTTCATTTCGTGCATTTCTTCCACAATCACATATATTTCATTCAATTTAAATTGTACATTTCAGAATTTATATATTTTACTATCACTATACTACCATTTTCATTTAATTAGGGTTTTAAGGACACAGCCACATACTGGCATTTTTTTCCAGTCTCAATGAATCTGCCATAACTTTACATCTTTATAACATATTCTAAAAGAAAGTCGGTTAAAAGGATATCTAACATTCCTTCTCCCCTTTTTTTCTTTCCTCCCCCAAACTCACAGATTAATGCTTTTGTCCATTTTACTTTTACTAGTACAACACACCTGCTTGTATCATTATCCATTAACATTTCTTTGTTATTATTGTAGTTAGCTAAAAATTATTTACTATTTTTCTCACCTCTCCTCCGCACAGACCCAAAAGAGATTTACCTTTATAACCATCTCTAAACAGAAATTTATTGATGAGTGATTAACAAAATAACCATTTAAAATCTAAGACAATCTAAAAGATGTTGACATTTCTAGTTAATAATCACCAAAAGTATGCATTAACATTTCCTTCTTGTTATTATAGTTAAAAGAAGAAAAAAAACCAATTGTTTGCTATTTATATCACGTCTCCTCTCTTCTGATCCAAATTATTTATACCTTCATAACAAACTCTAAACAAAAATTTATAAGGTTTATAAGTCTTTTTGCCAGATCTCAATTTACAATTTGTGGACTGGTTATTTATCCTAATTAAGGTTATCATTTCATTATTAATATCATAGTAAATTATATATTAACGAATAAACATTCAGTAATGATCTAAAACAGTCTACAAAATACTAAAATCCCTACTTATTAATCATCAAAAGTTAGCTAATTTTTATCATCAACTAGCATTATCAACCAGTGTCTTTCCAGTAGCAAAATGGTCCTTTCTCTCTCGCCAGCTATGTCAATTCTCTTTTTAGCACCTTTTCAGAGTTTAGAACTTATCTCCGCACTTTGTAGCTTGAAAGATCTCTCATATAGTTTTGTTGCCCTTGAGTTGTTATTAATGTAGGCTTAGCTTTGGTTATCAAACGTATTTCTGGTGGATTTGTCTTCTTAATTCCATTCTTTTTGCTCTTTTTTTTCCTCCTGCATCTTGGAATTTGGGAAAAAGCTCCAAGTTGTCAAAGTCACTTTTCCAGCTTCCCTTCTTTTCACTTTCACTCACATTTACTCTATTAATGGGTTCATCTAGCATCTTGTCTTTGTTTTCTGTATCTTCATTCTCTTCTTTAATCTCTGGGGCTCCAACCCTCTCCTCTTTTACTGTGGTACCCCATAATCTGTCCCATTTCTTGTCAAATCGCTCAAGTCCTTCTGAAATGTTTTGGAGTCCAGCCAGGATGTTTTGGATTATTAAGTTTTCTTCATCTGATTATTAATCCATTTTTCAAAATGTAAAGGAATATAAAGAAAAATAAAAAAAGGAATCTGCCACTCTAGCCTGTCAAAGGTTTTTTAGGAGATATATCGATATTTATTTTAAATCACAAGTTCTTTTGTGGTTTTCAAAGTAGAAGGGTTCTTGTTTCTTTCTTTCCTTTTCCTTCTCTTGTCAAAATATTTTCCAAGAGCACCTGCAAAACACTGTTCATGCCCTTGAGTCTTTATCAGGTTTTATAAACAAGATCTAAACCCTTCCATTGCAAAGTCAGTGAAGCAAAATAGAAAAGAAAAAAGGATACATTGTTTCAACAAAGAAAAAAAACTTCAGGCTTAGGCTTCCAAATGGCAGATTCAATTATTATTTTTTATGTTTTTTCTTAAGTATATTTAGTATGATTTTATAACAACTAGTAGGAGAAATCTATTAAAGTAAGAATTTTTTTTAGTTTAAGCCAAAAGAAAAAGTTAAGGTAGTAGAAAAAAATAGAGGAAAAAAGATCAGTCGATAGGCTTCAAGCAGAGAAACAGGAAACATTGCAATCACTTCAATCCACAAAACATTGTTACAAGCAAGAGCAGAAAACTTTCTAAGGCAGTCAAAATAAGGATTAAATTCGCCGCTTTATTCTTACTTAGAGGACTAATTTTTTTTTAAAAGGTATCTTAGGGCAATCTTCTGAAAGTAAAAAAAAACCTCACCAGATGGAACGCTTTCACTTCTTCTTTTCCTTCTGGAGATGTCTCCGACTATGTCAGCCTGGGGGCTGCCTGTTTGCCACCGGTTGGAAGTGCTACCCTTGGGTCAATCATGAACTTTGCAGTGTCCCTGCGACCAGCAAGATTTTGTCTTCCCAGTCACGATCTCTTCGGGATGGTTTAGGTCCTGCCAGACCGTCCAAGGGCAAAAGTGTCATTCGCGGACTCAGACTGTCGAGTCCGCATGATGTACCGTTGTGACATTGGCTCCTCCTTCCTCTAAATCAAAAATCTTTGTATATCTTACTATCAATGTACCACAATTCTCATTTGACTACAATTATTTGAACATGCTTTTACCTCAAATCATTCATACTTAAAGACACAACCACATAATGGCATTCATTAGCTATTTCAAAAAATCCTCCAATAACATTACACCTTTATAACATCTTTTAAGTAAAAGTCAATTAATAAAGTTTCTAAACCTTCCCCCCCTTTTCCCCCCAACTCACTGTTTAGAATTTATATCCAAGTTACTTTTGCCAATACCATAGCATGTATATATTGTTAAACAATGTCCATTGACATTTCCTTGTTGTTATTATAATTGGCTAAAAATCATTTACTATTTATGTCCCATCTCCTCTCATCAGAACCCCCCCCCCCCACAAAAAAACCTTACACCTTTATAACAAGATCTAAATAAAAATTTGTTAATAAAATTTATAGGTCTTTTTCCTAAGTCACAATTTACAATTTATATCCAAATTTCGTTTACTAGATTGCCAATACGTTTGGTTTGGTTTGGTTTATTAGATTTATATGCCACCCTTCCCCCAAGGACTCAGGGTGGCGTACAACATCTAACAAGTGATGCACCTCAGGGTCGATCCCTGCCCTCCAGTCAACACAAACTGTGACCGATCTGACAGCTAGGAGGAGAACAACCATAAAATGGTGCCCCCCACTCCCAACCCCCCGAGTCGTCGCAGTAGGATACCATGGTCGATGGTATCGAAAGCTGCTGAGAGGTCTAATAGGACCAGGACAAAGGATCAGCCCCTGTCCCTGGCCCGCCAGAGATCATCGACCAACGCGACCAATGCTGTCTCCGTGCTGTATCCGGGCCGGAAACCTGACTGAAACGGATTCAGGTACACAGCTTCCTCCAGGGACTGGGGAAGCTGATGTGCTACTGCACTCTCAACAACCTTTGCTACAATGCAAAGGTTGGAGACCGGATGATAGTTGGCTAAAGAAGCTGGGTCCAGGGAAGGCTTCTTAAGGAGGGGCCTCACTACCGCCTCCTTCAAGGTGGTGGGAAAGAACCCCTCTCTCAATGAATGTTTGTTGAATGTTTATTTTATTTATATGCCGCCCTTTTCCCCCGAAGGGGACTCAGGGCGGCTCACAACTCAACTAAGGGAGGGGGATACAGACAAAAAAAATTAAAACAACGCGGAACAATACATAATTTAAAACACACAATAGTCATACCATTCGAGAAGGGGGTAGAAGCTTTTTAGCCCCAGGCCTGTCGGAATAGCCAGGTTTTAAGGGCTTTGCGGAAGGTCTGGAGGGTGGTGAGGGTTCGAATCTCCACGGGGAGTTCATTCCAGAGGGTCGGAGCGGCCACAGAGAAGGCTCTCCTCCGAGTAGTCGCCAGTCGACACTGGCCGGCGGATGGAATTCGGAGGAGGCCTAATCTGTGGGATCTAATCGGTCTAGAGGAGGTAATTGGCAGCAGGCGGTCTCTCAAGTACCCAGGTCCAATACCATGAAGGGCTTTATAAGTGACGACTAGCGCCTTGAAGCGTATCCGGAGACCAATAGGCAGCCAGTGCAGCTCGCGGAGTATAGGTGTTATGTGGGTGAACTGAGGTGCACCCACGATCGCTCGCGCGGCTGCATTCTGGACAAGCTGGAGTCGCCGAATGCTCTTCAAGGGCTGCCCCATGTAGAGCACGTTGCAGTAGTCCAGTCTAGAGGTCATGTTGGTAATTGCTTGGAGCCAGCCTCGTGTCACCTCCTGGGAAGCTGAGACTAACCAAGAGGGAGACTAACCAGCAGACAAGTGAAAGCACTGAGTCTCCCCATAATCCTGCCGATGAAACGTAGCAGGGAGACGGGTACGTAACAAAAAGGCCCACCTGAACTCCAAGGCCCCATTTCACAAAAAGGGACTCACACCCACCTATATGAGCCACAGTGACCTCCTGAGGTCTGAGACTTTCCCTAGTAACCACCGCCCCCCCTCCACCCCTACCCCAGGCTCTCGGCTGGTGAAACACCCGGAAGCCTGGTGGGCATAATTCACTAAGGGGAACTCCCCCCTCATGGCCCAACCAGGTCTCCGTATGCACACCAGGTCCGCTCTACCCTCTTGTATGAGGTCGTAAATGAGGGGAGCCTTATGTACCATGGACCTGGCGTTAAGCGACACCAGCCGGAGACCAGAGTCCTGTAATCCCGAGCACCCAGGGGTGTGAGAAGGGTGATAGCAATAGCAATAGCAGTAGACTTATATACCGCTTCATAGGGCTTTCAGCCCTCTCTAAGCGGTTTACAGAGAGTCAGCATATTGCCCCCAACAATCTGGGTCCTCATTTTACCCACCTCGGAAGGATGGAAGGCTGAGTCAACCCTGAGCCGGTGAGATTTGAACCGCTGAACTGCTGATCTAGCAGTAGCCTGCAGTGCTGCATTTAACCACTGCGCCACCTTGGATGAGGGTCAGAACGCGTGATCGCTCTTAAACATCCCCCGAACATAATTTGGCCCTCAGCCCCCACCATATCTGCCTCTCCCACAAAGAGTAGAGATGGTGAACCCCCCAATGGAATGGCTTAATGTCTCCCCGGAATCCCAACCCTTCCCATCACTCCCGACCCGCGACCATTAGTTAGCTCTGGCCTGTGCCCTTGCAGACTTCCCCCCAAGCCTGTCTGAGCAATCTGTATCAACCCCCCACCCCCCTTAAAATTTGATTTAAAAACTCCTGTAAAAAACCCCTAAGAAGTCTCTTCTGCGCATGCCACCTCTTGGGATCCCAAGATCCGTCATTAAGGCAGCGTCTTGATAGGCAAGAAGGCCATCCCCGGGAAAGGGGGAGTTCCCGAAGGGAATAAAGTTCTGTCGCAGTATAGCATAGAGGAGAGTGTGGCATCAACCAAACGGGATGACATCACGAGGAGATGGAATGAGGAGATGTCCACGGGGGGAGGGGGGGAGCCGACAGTGTTTAAGGGGGGTAGTGGGAAGCTGCTGCTGGGCACACCCACGCCAACTGCAGAGATCCCAAGCCGGGTGACCCGCTGCCACTGCCGCTGAGCACACCCATGACGGCTTCAGAGATCCCAGGCTGGGTGTTCCAACGACCACATCCATGCCAGCTGGGGTAGCGGGAAGCTGCTGCTGAGCACATCCATGCCGGCTGCAGAGATCCCAAGACAGGGGTCCCACCACGGCCGCTGACCGCACCCACACTGGCAGCCGCCGACGCTCTTCATTCTCCTCTCACCGCCAGCTTCTCCCTTTCACTCATGATGTTCTGGCTACGAAACAGTAAATTGCAGCTCAAGGGTATCCCCGAGGTCCCAGGAAGTTCTCATAGCTAGACCTATAACCAACAATGGGATAGGGTACCCCTGCAAGCCCCCGAGAAGGACAATCATCTCCCTGAAGCTCTCCTCAAACATGACAGGACACCATCTTGGGCATGCGCACAGAGTAGGATATTTCATTTTTCTTGTATATATCATTAAGCTGTATCTATTATCATTTCATTATTGTTATTATAGTTAATTAATTATTATCGAATAAACATTTGATAACAATCTAAGAGTTACAAAAATTCCTACTTATTAATCACCAAAATCAACTAATTTTTTATTATCAACTTTCATTGTCAATCTGTATCTTTCCAGTAACAAAATAGTCTTATCTCTCTTGCCAATTGTGGTGTCAGTCTTCTTTTTATCTCCTTTATAAGGTTTTTATAGACTTTTCTCCGCACTTTGAAGGATCTCTCAGGTAATCTTGTTGCCCACCAGCTGCTACTAAAATTAGCTTGTCTTTGGTTGTCAATCTTGCTTCTGAAAAAATTTCTCTTCTTAAGTCCATCATCATTACTATTTTTTTTCTTCTGTGTCCTGGAATCTGGGGTAGAGCGCCAATTCGTTGAATTCCCTTTTCCATATTCCCTTCTTTCCACTTTCACCCACATTTGCTCCATTAATAAATTCATCTATTGTCTTATCTTTATCTTCTATATCTTCATTCTCTCCTTTAATTTTGGGGGCTCCAACCCCATCATCTTTTGCTGTGAGGAAGACTAGCCTTTCCAACTTCTTCTCAATTCTCGCATATCCTTCCAATAGATTTTGAATTCCAGCCAAGATATTTTGGAATTTTAAGGTTTCCCCATCTGAATATTGATCCATGTTTCCAAAACAGAAGAAAGAAAGGAAAAAAAAAAACCTAATAGCCACTGCCACTCTAGCCTTCCAGGTCTCTTTTATTTTTTTATTTTAGATTGACTTGAACACAAGTTCTTTTATGCTCTTCAAAGGAGAAGGGTTCTGTTCCCCCCTTTCTTTCCCCTGCCAAAATAGTTCTCTAAGGCACCTGCAAAAACAATTCATGCTCTTGGCTCTTTATCAGTTTCTGTAAACAAGTTGCAAACCGTTCAGCTACAAAGTCAGTGAAGTCAAAGAAGGAAAGAAAAGAGATACGTTGTTTCAAAAACCCCAGCCTCTGACCTCTGAGTGGCAATGTGCTACTTTTCACTTTCTAATATTTATCTCTGGCTTATAGGAAATTTAGTGAAATTTAATAACAAATAATAGGAAGAATTGTTAAAATAAGAAGGAAGGTTTTAATCCAGAAGTCAAAAAAATAAAGCAACAAAAAGCAGAAGAAAAAAAATCAATCCGTTCACTTTAAGAGGAGAAATGAGAAATGTTGCGAGCACTTCAATCCACAAAGAATAGTTACAAAGAAAAAAAAGCTTTCCACAGCAATCCAATTAGGGTTAATTTTGCCACTCAATTCTTTTGCTTAAGGATCTAATTTGGCTTTAAAGAAAAATTTCTTTGGGCAGTGTTTTGCAAAATAGAAAAAAATACCTCACCAGATGGACTCACTTTCTCTTTTCACTTCCTTCCTTCCAGAGCATCCTGATTTCATCAGCCTGGGGGCTGCCATTTTAGCACCGGCTTGAAGCGCTTCCCTTGAGTTGATCAGGAACTTTGTGATGTCCCTGAGACCAGCAAGGCTTCGTCTTCCTGATCACCATCTCTATGGGACGGTTTAGGTCTCAATGGACCGTGCAGTGGCAAAAATGTCAATGGTGGTCTCGGAGTATCGAGACTGCACGTTGTGACATCGTGACATGGCTCCTCCTTCTTCTGCATGCGCAGAACATTTTAAATGGCACAAAAAAGATATTATGGCGACCGAGGAACCAGTTTGGGGGCGTGGCAAGCATGCTGTCCCTACCGGTTTGGAGACCCAGTCACCATTTCCATTACTGGTTCTACCAAACCAGTTAGGAACCCACCTCTGGGTGAGATTGAGCCAGTTGGAGTCTCTCAATCCAACACAGGTTGGTGCTGGTGATAAAAATACGAGGCAGGAGTATTTAATTTATGGATTTATTGAAATTTTTATCCCACGTTTATTACTTTATAAGTAACTCATATACAAAACTCCTTCTACCTCCTATTTTCCCCACAACAACAACCCCATGAGGTGGCCCGGGCTGAGTGATAGTGACTGGCCCAAAGTCGCCTTGTTGGCTTTCATGCCTAAGGTAGGACTAAAACTCATGATCTCCTTATTTCTAGACCAGCATCTTTACCACTACAACATACTAGCATAGTAATATACATTTGCCACCTTGAGTTATATATATTAATTTCTTCTCCAAATATCTTATTCTTGTGTTATATTATTATCCTGCAGTCCACCTTAAGAACTTAAAATAGCACTCTTGAGTTATTTCCTGTGACTGTTTTGAAATGTATCTGAGATAGCTACATTTATAATAATTATTTTGGCTTTATTTAATTACACAGAATGGATTAAGAAAAAGAGAACAAGAAAAAAGAGCAAAACAACTACAAAAATTCTTTATATAATAGCTTCTCAAATGAGGGAGCTTGCTCTTCGATGTTGCAAAGAAACATTTCTGGGGGCCATTATTCATTGGATTAAAGACTTGATTTTACTTGAAATTTATGCACACGCTTTTTAGAGATTTAGGCTATGTTCCAGCAATTGTAATGGAATATGGTACCATGTTTCCCTGAAAATAAGACAGGGTCTTATTTTCTTTTGACTCCTGAAATAAACACTTGGCCTTACTTGACCTTCAGAGGGCCTCTGGAGCCCAGGGAAGGTCATTTTCACCCTCCTAGAGGCTAGAAATGGGCCTACCGGAAGTCCAAAAATGGGCCTGTTTCCGGCTTCTGGATTCCGGAGGAAGCCATTTTCACCCTTCTGGAAGTTTCTGGAGCCTGGGGAGGGCAAAAACGCTCCCCCCCATGTTGCAGGTGGTTGAGTAAGCCATGCCCACCATGGCGACACCCACCCAGCAACTGGGCAGAGAACCAGTTGCTAACATTTTTCAATCCCACCCCTGATTTCCTGGTAGAATCCCATCCCTGCATTTGACAATGCTAGATCTGTAACCTGAGCACTTGACTACAGTATATGCCTTTAAGCAATGGCGTCTCTGCTTTAGCTTCACTAAATTTCCTTCCCAAGTTTCCTGCTAATGTGGAAGTTCAAGGAGAAATCTCCCAGCATCTTTTCTACCTGTGTAAGCAGAACCCTCCAAAGGGAATTGGTTGCACCTGCCTCCACCTGAGCTCACGGCTTGCTTCTTAGAAGAATTCTGCTGAAATGCAATGGATGGGAAGGCACTGCATTAAATGTAATCAAAACCGCAGGCCAAAATTATAATGGGATTTATGCAAATAGTTTTTTCCACCTGAGATGTCAGGGAATTACTGTTTGTTTCTCACCTTGTCACACTGGGGTAACTCAGCGATGGCCTTCCTTTTACACTTTGCTCCATCAAATTAAGCCAGTGAGGGAACTACATTTCTGTAGGTGTATGTGTGAGAGAGAAAGAGTCAACAGGATAAAAAGGGAAGGTGTGACTAGATGGTTGGAATCCCACCTCATTTTACATGTCTTGCATAAACAAAAACTGGCAAGAATTTCAATTGCCCAATTATGGCTGCCATTTTAAGACTGTTGATCCCCACTTCTGCTGAAGCTATTAAGTGAACCACCATGGGTTGTTGAGCATCACATCACATGACTGCAACTTGCGACTTCCTGCAGCTTCCCCATTGAATTTATTGGAAACTGGCTGTGAAGATTGCAAATAGTGATCGTGGGACCTGCAATAGTCATAAATGTTTTCCAAAGCACTCAAATTATAATCATGTGACCACAAGGACACTGCAACTACTGTAAGTTTAAGGACAGGTCATAAAGCTACTTGTTCAATGCTATCAAACGGTTACTGAATGAGGCAGTTGATAAGCAAAGATTGCATGTAATCTGAGCTGCATAGACAACAGCATTTTTGGCAAATGATACGTTCCTAGAATTGGGCTGGCACAGTTGCTTAGTGCTTTTTATTTCTTGTTTAACCCAAAGAACCCTTTATTTTTTACTTCTGGCTCTTCTGAAGAGTGGTGAGTTCCTTCTTCTACTTCTTTACTTCCTCTTTAACTGCTTCAGGTGTCGAGAGAGATACAAAGTTCAGGTTTTAGTTCTTCTGACAGCGTGAACCTTTGATATTTGATGCAATCTCTCCATCTTCTTCTGGGTCTGCCTTGTGTTCTTTGGCCTTTTCCTCTTTTTATAGAGGCTTTATATGGCATGGAATCCCAAGACATTCTCTCCAGGTGAGCAAACCACTTTATTTGCTGTTTTTGTATGTAGTTTAGGATTTTTTCTATGCCAATTCTTTCTCTTATGATAACATTTCTGATTTTATCTGTTCTGGTCACTCCAGCTTATTTCCTCAAACATCTCATTTTAGTGTCCCAAAGGTGTTTTTTCAAGAGGCAACTAGATTTCTTTGTTTTTTCCTTGAAGACATTTTGCTTCTCATCCAAGAAGCTTTTTCAGTTCCTGGATGAGAAGCAAAACGTCTTCAAGGGAAAACAAAGAAAGTCCAGTTGCCTTTTGAAAAACCACATTTGGGACAACAATGACCTGGGTGACTGAGTCTCCATAGACTCTCATTTCCATGGTGACTAAATTTCATTTATGTTTAAGTGACCATGTTTGGCAGGGGAAACATAGGGTGGGGAGGGATATACTTTGTATCAGGAGTGAAATCCAGCAGGTTCTGACAGGTTCTGGAGAACTGGTAGCAGAAATTTTGAGTAGTCAGAGAACTGGCAAATGCCACCTCTGGTTGGCCCCAGACTGGGGTGGGAATGGGGATTTTGCAGTGTCCTTTTCCCAGGAGTGGGGTGGAAATGGGGATTTTGCAGTATCCTTCTCCCAGGAGTGGGGTGAGAATGGGATTTTGCAATATCCTTCTCCCAGGAGTGGAGTGGGAATGGGGATTTTGCAGTATCTTTCCCCTGCCATGCCCACCAAGCCACACCCATCAAGCCACACGACAATCACCAAGCCACACAGAACCGGTAGTAAAAAAATAATGAATTTCACCACTGCTTTGTATGAAATGCTTCTTTGTAGAGATCAGTACTGCCTTATGTTGTAGAAGTGGAGCTATCTTTCCCAGTATGGGGTTTGCCTTAATTCATCATATGTTAATCCATCTTCATCCATTTTCCATCTTCAGTGAATGTTGTTCTTAGGTCAGTGATGGCTAACCTTTTTGTCATTGCATGCCAAAAGTGTGAGTGCAGCCACACCCATAATGCAATGCGTGCATGACACCCCCTGTGCTCACCCGATCGCCCTGCACATGCACCTGCGACCCCATTTTGGGCCTAGTAGGCCTCCCTGCAGCCTCCTGAGACCAAAAATGGGTAATGTGTGTGTTTTTGTATGTGTGTGTGCATGTGTGTGTGTGCACCACACACCCATGCTTCCCCCACCCTCTGCACATACATGTAAGACCCCATCCCCTCACACATGTATGTGTCTTTCACGCATGCTCACCGCCCCCCACGCATGCATGGCAGAGACCCCAAAATCAGCTAGCCAGCTGGAGGCGCACGCCCATGAGTGGTGGAGCTGAGCTGGGGCGACAGCTCGTGTGCCCGCAGAGAGGGTTCTGTGTGCCACCAGTGGCATGTGTGCCATAGGTTCACCATCATGGTCCTAGGTATTTTCCTGGCATTGTAACAGGTGGTTTTTCTCCAAATAAAGATTGTTTTGTTTTTTTGCATATTTTTTCCCTTGGCACTCATGAGTCCAAAAAGTTCTGTTATTCTCTCTTTTTGTATCAAAATATCTAAACCATGAATCACTGAAGAAAGATTGAGAATATGTCAGTGAACCAGATAATTCAATCAAACGTTTTCAAATTTCAGACTAAGAGAGAAGAGGAAACCTTTGATTGTATGCAGAAGATCTCGGGCATTCAAAGAACTGTGGAAAAACCTGCCTGTAATCCTGAAATGTGTTTATTAGAGAATTTACAGTTATAGGACAAAAGAAAAGAAAAGAAATCAATACCGCAAGATCAAATGCCTACTTAGCGCAGAAGCTAAGCTTTCCTGTGTCACATTCAGACCCAACAATTTCAGTTACCATTGCTAGGGCACTGAAGTCCAATCAGTTGGATGATCTTATGAATCTGGTAAACAATATAAAATAAATATAATATAAAATAAAATAGTGATTCAATTGCCAACAAGAGGTTATGGTACAAATTGTCTTCTGTTTAATAAATAGGCAGCTCTTCTGATCAATAATGATTCTGCATTAAAATAGTGCAATGTAGATCTGGTTAGGTGGTCATTGGAGAACTGACTGCATCTATTCCAGCTTTTAAGGGAGTCAAAAGGCATGTACATCTTCCCTGTCCCGGTCCATTATTTTATTTCAACTTTAATCTCCCTAGAGCCAAATTCTATCTTCCATCTCCAGCTCTCAATAAATTTCCATGCTATTATGTATATGATACTGATGCCAACACCCAAGTGGGGCCGTGATGAAACTTCCATGAGCTGGTGTTATTTTACCAGACGCAAATGCTGGGAACAAACCATTCAAAAACCTTTATATTTGGACAATCAACAGCATCCAAATTGAACAGGTAAAAGACCTTGAATATCTATTTCCAGTCTTGTGTCTCTTGGAAACTTCAGCCCTCAAATCATATGCTCTATGCACAAAAAGCTTCTAACGCAATAAGCAGATACACAAACTGTAATGGAAAAACAATGTCCCCGCAGTAATTAAACTTTTCAAAGTTAAAGCACTAAGTCTTTTGTGGTATGACACATAGTGCTGTGGATGTAAAAATAATCACTGTACTAGAAAGAGAGCAGTCTGGATTTCTGTTATCTCTCCTCCAAGGTCCTCCCTCTGTTGTTAATGCTGTCAGGCCTGCAAGCCATCTTTTCTTTTGGACTTCGGGCCTGCCACACTTTCTACTATTCATTTTCTACTGTGGGAAAATGGGAGGGGGGATTATACGGAGTTGGGCGATATGTAGCCATAATAGCATTCTTCTTAAAAACTTAAGGTCATCCTTTGTCTCTGTGCCTGGTCAGAACTGGATGGGTGGACTCTGTCTTCATGGCAGTGGAAGATTGGACTATGTGATGGACTTGTGGGTATTGGGGCAGGATCTTGAACTTTCAACTGGGAAAATCTGGAAGCTTTCAGATTTGGGTTTTCCCAGATGTTCCAACATGGTTAATAAATTGGAACTTTGAGGAAACTTTTGCCTTGGACTCTGATTTACTTCTGGATGCTATTTGGAACCATGACAAATGCTCTTCTCTGGCTAGAATTCGGATGACTTTCTTTTGAGATCCATTTGCCAGCTAAACTTTGGATTCCGTTATGGAGAGATTCTACTTTACTTTAGTCTACTTTAGATAGACCAATATGATTCTCTGTAAAAGAAGCAAACAATATCCAATCATGTCTATTGTGGGCTCTTTTCCCAACATTGGGCTTAAACAAAACCTGGAGAGAAAACAGACAGGGAAGTTTTGTAACTCTGAAAAAGTGATGTCTAGAATAAATTTGATGGAACAAGGGATAATGTTCTATAAGTTGGCTTTCTATGTCCCTATGAGAAATAATGTTCCATAAGGTGATTCATAAATATTAAAACCATGACATCTGGGTTTGCATTTGAGATGTAAATATTCTCATGATTCAGAAAGAGATCTACAGGCTTGAATTCCATTAGTAACTGGAGTTTCCCTGGGTAGGAATGTGAAAAATGTAAACAGGCAACTTTCAACTACAAGCACATCTAGGAGGGAAAAAAAAAGAACTAATTTACGCAGAGGATATAGCAGGATGAGAAAATCAGTGGATTTTGAATCCAGGAGGATATAAATTTGGGTCTGAGTCTTAACAGTGAGATCCTGGCAACTGTTCATGAATTGCAACAAAGACCCAGTCTAAACCTTTTTATGTAAAGACTCTGGGAAACTACAGTCAAGTTTTAGCTCCCAAGATGAAGCTTGATGTTAAGAAGATCAGAAGATGATTATTACTGGCACATAAATATTATAGCAAGGGAAAAATGTACTTTTAGAATAGAATAATTAATACTTTGTGTGAGGACTATGGATATGGCCAGAGGTGGTATTCAGCCAGTTTGGACCGGTTCAGGCGAACTGATAGCGGAAATTTTGAGTAGTCTGGAGAATCGGCAAATACCATCTTTGGTTGGCCCCGGCCTCCATTCCCCATCATTCCCTGTCCTATATTCCCTTGTTTTTTAGCTCAGCTGATTTGCGTGGCAGAGTGGATTGCCACGCCTGATCTGAGCTAAAAAAAACAACTCAGCTCACCAGCACTGACACTGAGGGCGGTTTTTGAGTGCTGCACGCATGAAGCACACTCTCATAGAATCAGTAGGAAAAGATTTGGAATCCCACCACTGGATATGCCTAGAACTTGTTAGCATTAACTGTAATAGTGAACAACTTAGGCAGTGGGACCACACTTGGATTGTCCATTCCTGTAATTCTTTTTCTCAGGCTAAATTAATTGATATTGATAAAATGGGGAGAAAATACACCTACCCAGATCACTTCCAAACACGCTTCAGGCGTGGGACAGAGACAGCCAATTGCCAAGGGTCCAAAATTTGATCATGTGACCATGGGGATGCTGCAACAGTGTGTGAAAAATGGCCATAAGTCGTTTTTCAGTGCTGTTATAACTTCAAATGAACACTAAATGAATGGTTGTAAATGGAGGAATACGTGTATTAGACTTTCACGCATATACTGATGTCCTCTTGGAAGCTTCTAAAAAGCAGGACTTTTACAGAAAGTAGATGGTGAATGATTGATGCAATTTAAGTAGTAGCTACTAGGAAGTTATGTACCTGTGGGGAAATTGTGAGGCTGAGAATATGGATTATTTATTGCTTGTTCTGTACTAGTTTATACTGTAGATATTTTAATTTAATATATAATGCTGTCTTGTATTTGTGATTAATCTCCACAAGTCCTTTGTACTCTAGTAGTGTACACATGTAACAAGTAAGTAGGTAAGCATTTCCCTAGGGTTTTTTGGACTAAACCTGGAATTCAGATACAATAACCAGAAATAAAAAGGACTGATAATCTTGGCACAATTTCCTCTGTAACATGCTATCATCATGTAGCAAATATTTATATACTTGTGTACCTAAGATCCACTATGTTTTCATGATTCAAGGTTACCAATGATATTTCTTCTGAAAGATCATTTCAGGAAGGAAACCTCACTGATTTAAGCAGCTGCTCTTTGATTCATTTATTCAGCAAATAAAAAGCCAATCATATAATATAATGCATTCTCGATAGAACAAAGTTCAGCCTTGGGTTGAGATATGAGAAACATGTGTTCAAAATCCTGCTCAGACATGAAAATGACTTGGCTAGCTGGGAAATTATGCTAGACCTTAGATTTGTTGCAAGGATGAAATAAGCCTCACGTGTATCACCGCTCTAAGCTCCTTGGAGAAATAATGGAATATTGTGTGACAAATAAATATTGCATGCCATTTCATTGCTGCAGGGGTCATCAGGACCTTTTTCAGAAACACATTAGTCTTTACCAAGCCTCTGCTGTAATTGTGATGCCAGAACAAACCAGCAGCATCAGCTTTTGAGCCGATGAAAGGTTCAAGGGATTTCCTGTTATGTGTTTTCCCACAAACTCAGGATATAATTTTGCACCTCTCTTCATTTAGCCTAAGAGCAGACAATGACTTTTGCGGGCTGTTAGATGGTGTGTTTACAAGGACGATGATTGTATTCATTAGTAAAATGCTTATTCTATCAGTCCAATTGTGAGGTGGCCTTGCAAATAGCTCCGTTAAGGTGATCAAGGTTGTCAGCATTCTGTCTACTGGGGAATGGCCCAGTGTTTCAAGAGCTGTCTGGATTGATTAGGAAGAGTATAATATTTAAATAGGAGGACAACTGTAAGTTGCATTTTTTTCAAGAGAATGGCATTGATCTGTGGGCAAGGCAACTATATTGCCAAGGCTGACTTCAAGTTTGATTTCGACTTGGACCAAATGCATTCTGGAGCATTGTCTCCACTGTCAGTGTGCCTTGACATTCCTTGGCTAAGTACCCTGTTTTCCCGAAAATAAGACCTTTCCAGATAATAAGCCCAAATGGGTTTTTGAGTGCATGCACTAAAATAATCCTTCCCCCGAAAATAATCCCTTCCTGAAAATGTTGCAACACAGAAGCAGCCATGAGGTGACCATGCTCGCCACCTCCTGCACCTCAAAAATAATAAGACCTCCCCGAAATAAGGCCAAGTACTTATTTAGTGTGTCAAAAGTAAATAAGACCCTGCCTTATTTTTGGGGAAACATGGTTCATTGGGGTCTGATTTGAGCAAGAAATAAATACAGCCTTTACTTTAAATGAATTAATTTTAATCTATGTATTCAAGAGTAATCTAATGTTATACTTTTTACAAAATAAAAACAATTTGGTTGGAAATATGCCCAGAGTGACTACACCTCTAATAAACTAATAAAAGCACATTTACAATGGGAAGGATGATCTTCTCATTTTTTATATCATTCTTGAAATCTGGCCTTTATTTATACAAATTAATATTGTATGCCATTTCATTGCTGCAGTGAGAACAATGATAATATCAATAATATCATTGACAGAAGACAGCCAATATTAATGACAATGACCAGAAGACAGCCAATATCATTCTTCAAAACTGGGGTGGAGAAAAGGACTTTCTTTGCTTTAACTTGGCTTTTCTTAAACTGCTCTTAAAATGGTACAACTTGCAGCACATTGGCAGGCTTTAAATTGCTTTCGGCTCTTTCCCTGCTTAGCTGTACTGATACAATAACAACTGCCTCTATTTCACCCCATTTATCTTTCCCTCCATTAAAAAGGGAAAGTCAGGTGGGAAGATAAGTTCCACAAAAAACCATCATCCCCTCCAGACATGCTTCTTACTCAGTGATATGCAGTGAGGTTTATGGCTGGTGAGGCACTGACACAGTGGTGGGTTTCAATTTTTTTCAGACTTGTGGCCTTCAACTCCCAGAATTCCACAGCCAGGCATGCTCAGTTCCGATTTAAAGCAACAGCATTTGTTTTCCTCCTTTGCGAAAAAGTTTCCTCCTTTCTTTTTCTTCTCCCTCCCCCTCCTTCCTCCCTCTCTCAAACAGACACATGCACACAGAGAAGTTGGATTGGACTATTTCTCCTACCCCCTTCCCTCTCTCACTCACTCTCTCTCTCTCAAACAAACACAAACACAGAAGTTGGACTGGAGCCGATCCGAGCCTTTGATTGCAGGCGGAGCCATGTTGCCTTTTCAAACTTGTAATCAGTGAAGCTGGCTTATATAGTTTTATCCAGCTCTCTCTGTGTGTGTGTGTTTGTGTTTGTGTTTTTGTGTGTGTGTGTGTGTGTGTGTTTGAAAAGGCAACATGGCTCTGCCTGCAATCAAACTACACTTGGGAGGGATCGACACTTGAGGATGAAGTTTGAATTCCTCCCCCTCCCTCCGACCCACACGTACCTTTTCCAGCTGTTTTAGAGAGGATTTCAACTCTGCTCTTGCTTGTCATCATGAAAAGAAAAAAAATGTAAAAAGAAAAAGGCAAGAGCTGAGGTCAGGCTGAGCTAGTTGCTGCCAAAGTAACCATGGATGACTCTGCTTAGTGCTTAACTGTTTAAAAAAGCCTCTAAAAAAGCACCCTCTACAGGAAGAGGCAGGAGAACGACATGCCTCACCTACGTCAGGAATTTTTAGGCTTTTAACCCTTGCTTAACTCTGCTCGAGTGATCATAAAACACCTAAAGTCAGACTAGATGAGGCATGCCGTTCTCCTGCCTCTTCCTGTAGAGGGTGCATTTTTAGAGGCTTTTTTAAACAGTTAAGCAGAGTCATCCACAATGACTCTGGCAGCAACTAGCTCAGCTTGACCTCAGCTCTTGTCTTTTTCCTTTTACATTTTTTCTCTTTTCATGATGACAGTGGTGAGGCTCTGCCTCCCCTGCCTCCCCTGACTGCACATCCCTGTTCTTACTCCTTTGAAAGGCAAACTCAGTATACACAAACAACAAAAAGGACGCTTAGGCTTCACACAGAGTTCTAAAACTGTCACTTGGTTTGGAGTGTAATGCACAATTTTCCATGAAACTGGAAAGCTCAGAAAAGGCATGTAAAGAGGCACTTTTTGGCAAGACAAATTCATTGTGTACCCTCTGGGGGTCTCAGTCCACACTTGGAGTAATACTGCTGCAGGCAGTGGTATATCCATAGTATTATGAGAAATTAAAGATATTGCTAAATCCAGCCAGCTGGTACATTTTCATTTTTTTTAAATGCGGAGAGAATCCGGGACTGGAATATTGCCAAAATGTTGGGTCTTAGAATACCAGCTGTTGATACCAGCCTTGCATAATGTATTTACAGCAAACCTGCCTAGAATCTGATCCGCCAAAACAAATGCTGGCCATTAGGCATATGTTGTCGCCTGCTAGTGCTTGACATTAACTTTCCCAGATTTTTTTGAAATCCCAGATAGTTAACAAAGCCATCCTCTCGAGGGTTGTGTTCAGGAGGATGTTGTATATCCTCACAGCTGCACCTGTTCCAAGGGTTATGTAGACAGTCTTCAAAATGAGATAAATAAACGAGAATGTCATGAGTAAGGATCTGTCTCTTACCTCCTTCTGCATATTTTGGAGTCATAAAAGTTATTCTTTATCAGTTCTGTGTACCTGTCCAACCCGACAGATGCCAGCTGTCCTTGTTTTTGTTTGGCAAGAACGTTTTGTTAGACAAGTTGCTAAATTACAAGCTGTTTTAAGTCTAGTTCACCAATTTGGTGATAATATTCTAGACCAATATTTTTCAAATGTGGCAATTTTAGGATGTGAGGAAGTCCCAGAATTCCCATGCTGGAAACTTTGGCCATTTAGTCTTCAATCCCATACTTGCATTCCTGGAAGTAAACACCATTCAAGGTAACATTAAGGTGCATTCAAGAGAGACTCTTATTTAATTAACGAGACTTCCAGAGATAGTATTCAGCCGGTTCTGATCGGTTCTGGCGAACCGATAGTGGAAATTTAGAGTAGTTTGGAGAACCAGCAAATACCACCTCTGGCTGGTCCTGCCTCCAATCTATTCGCTGCGTCCCAAGTCCCAGCTGATCAGCTGGGTCTTCTTTTGTTGCCCTGGACAGGAGAATGGAGCTGGAAAGCAGGTTAGTGGGGCAGGGAGAGAATGGGGATTTTGCAGTATCCTTCCCCCAGGAGTGGGAAGGGAATGCAGACTTTGCAGTATTATTATTATTTATTATTATTATTATTTATTAGTTTTGTATGCCGCCCACTCTCGGAAGACTCCGGGCGGCTTACAATAAAAAGGGAGGGGGAATATAAAAACAATAAATAAACAGTTTAAAATTGCAACAACATCCACAACTTGAAATGGGGCTGGACAATTAAACAGCCCCAGGCCTGCCGGAACAGCCAGGTCTTCATCGCTTTACGGAAGGCCGGAAGGGTAGTACAGGTCCGGATCTCAATGGGGGGATCGTTCCAGAGGGCCGGAGCAGCAACAGAGAAGGCCCTCCCCCGGGGGGTCGCCAGTCGACACTGACCGGCCGATGGAATCCGGAGGAGGCCTAGTCTGTGCGATCTAATCGGTCTGTGGGAGGTAATTGGCAGGAGGCGGTCTCTCAGGTATTTCCCTGCCATGCCCACCACACCACACCCACCAAGCCATGCTCCCAGAACCGGTAGTAAAATATTTTGAATCCCACCACTGGAGTCTTCCCTTAACAACTTGTACATAGTGACAAGAGAAGGAGAGGATCTTGTCTGCCTGGAGTGGAACTTTTGCAAACAGAAGATGGGGTCCTTCAGCTGGCAGTGATAGCAGTTTAAAAGAACTTAGTCCCCTTGACTTGGCAAAAGTTCAACTAAATTGATAAAACTCAGTGATGAGGACAATCGTGGGTCACTGTAAACAACTATAAATGTGGGCTGGTTGCTAGGTGCTTGAAATATGGTCACATGACTGGGGAGGGAAGCCACTGGAACTTTGGATCCAGGCCATAAGTACCTGTGGGGAGCTCTGTCTTAATTTCAAAGAGTTGCTAAGCGTATTTTTTAGTGCCTGTCCTATACAGGTAGTCCTCAACTTACATCCATTTTTAGTGACTATTTGAAGTTACAATAGCTCTGACCTTTGATCATTTTTCACACGACCATTGCAGCATCCCCATGGTCTAACTGCTATTGCTATCCCCATGGTCACGTGATCAAAATTCACCCTCTTAGCAACTGGCTCATATTTATGACTGTTGCAGTGCCCCAGGGCCATGTGATCCCCTTTTGTAACCTTCTGAACAGCAAAATCCATGGGGAAGCCAGATTCACTTAACAACCGTGTTGCTGACTGAACAATTTGCAGTGATTCACTTCCCATCTCTGTCAAGAAAATGGGGCAAAATACACTTAACAAACATTTTGCTTAACAATGAAAATTTTGGGCTCAATTGTGGTTGTAAGCTGAGGACTACCACTAGTACCGTGCCATAACATCCATACCTACTTAGCTTCCCATTTCTTTTTTCTTTTCAAAATAAAATCTCTTCAGCAGTCAGTCAAGTTGAGATGGACCCCTTCCTCAGAGGTGGGTTGCTCCCAGTTTGGCCCGGATCAGGTAAACTGGTAGTAGCGGCGGCAGGAGGCCCCGCCCACCCGCCCAGACGCTTCTGGGCATGCACAGAAATGTCACAAGCGCATGTGAGCGTGTGCAGGAGTGCACCTGAACGGTAGTAAAAAGATTGGCAATCCACCACTGCCCTTCCTCTTCATAATCAATTTTTAACAGACAAGCATTAAAAAGCACTCCTGTCAAAAGGATAAGTTACCTTTGCACACAGTAATAATTTTATTTCCAGAAAATATGCATTCTTTTCTTATGAATAGAAATCTAGTTTGGGTACATGAGAAAGATATACGACTCTCTTTTATAAGAAAATATATATTACAGCCCTCAGGCTCTTGCTTAATAATAATTTTAAAAGTTTGTTCACACCTACTGAATCTCTTTTCGGAAATGAGGAAATAACGCTCATCATATATTTCATGACATAGATCTGCTCCCTAATGCTGCTTATCAGGACCAAGTGGAGAGAAATAACTCTTAAATGATGCCACATTAAATATTTGAAGTTATTAAAAAAAAAAGGATATTTCCAGCAAAGACTGTTATTATAGGCTTATGGGGAAGTATTCTTTGTAGAAATAGAGATGTGGAGTAATGGAAATATGAGCTGATTTGCCTGAGGCATTTAAATTGCTACATCATTGCTCAATATAATCTATCACTCAAGACATTTATAGCATGTTTTTAGAGAAAAATATATGATTAATGCTGGTGCAGTCCATTGTGAATCAATGTTTGAGCAATGTAGAATAAAGACAAATTAGTGGGGGTCATGATAACCCTTTGTGGTGATACATGAGGTGGTAATTAAAAAAGGGTCGTTTACCAATTTAGAATAATAGGATTGGAATAACTCTTCTAGCTATGGCTGCTCAGTCCCTGCTGTTTGCTTGGAAATTCTAAATATTGTTACCTTGAGAAATTCAAATCTGGAGGAATTGGACAAAATTATTTACATGGCTTAAAAGCAGGACGACAATAGCAATAGCAATAGCAGTAGACTTATATACCGCTTCATAGGGCTTTCAGCCCTCTCTAAGCGGTTTACAGAGAGTCAGCATATTGCCCCCAACAATCTGGGTCCTCATTTTACCCACCTCGGAAGGATGGAAGGCTGAGTCAACCCTGAGCCGGTGAGATTTGAACCGCTGACCTGCTGATCTAGCAGTAGCCTGCAGTGCTGCATTTAACCACTGCGCCACCTTGGCTCTTGACAAATTCCCAGGGAACATGGTGTCTGACCTGCTTCTTTTATATATGTAAACATATTAAGTGTTTTTGTCAAAGCACCTGGTATGCTCAAATATGCTGCTTCCATTTTGCCTTTCAGCTCCACTCTAGGAGCCTTCCAATCCGAAACCATTTTATGTTGATTTTTTTTTGCTGATAAATAAATGAAGGGAGACTAGTATAGATCTATTTCAAGCTATTTAGCTCTCATCAGCTAGCCATACCCTTACTGGGATTCAAACCTGGGCTGTTTTTACCTATTAGGCAGTTATATTAACCTCTAAGCTACAAGCTCTCCTCCCTTATCAGCTGAGCCAGGGGAATGATTAAGTGTTTTTGTCAAAGCACCTGGTTTGCCCAAATATGTGAGGGAGCATACTGCTTCCATTTTGCCTTTCAGCTCCACTCTAGGAGCCTTCCAAGCCAAAACAATTGCTCCCTCCCATATTTGGGCAAACCAAAGATATATACACACACACATACATTTCTATCTATACCTGCTTTTGAAGGCCTGTGGGCCCTTCTTCCTCTCTCTGGTCCTATTAACATGAACATTTTGAAAATTTTGATATACCTTGGACTGTAGCCCACCATTAGGCTCTAGATCTTAAACCATTTAAATTTTCTCAAATAATTTGAAATGATTTATGCCGCAGCCTCATTTCTGTAGAACACCTATTCATTTATTCCAAAATCAAAGCTGAGATCAGCCAGAGCATAGGAAAACTCCAAAGAAGTAATGCAAGATCGGAAGATGTGGAGAGACCCGGATAATAGAATCGCCAAAAATCGGACATAAATGAATAGATAGCATCCTCATTGTCGTTATCATCATCTCATTTCTATCAATGGCATCTTACAATTAGACAGATTCATTTTTGCTTAGCCGTCCTCCTCAGGATTCTGTACTATGCAGATTTATAAACAAAGCACTATCCTACAATTCCATTTTAATTTGTGTAACTCTTCTTTGCAGGCTCGATAAGTTATCAAAGAAGTCCCGCTCTGTCTCATTTGAGATGGCGATGTCATGGCACCTTGATGAGTTCTATCAGTAGCTTTCCAATGCAAAATTAAGCAAAGCTCTAGAAAGTCTTTGTTGACATGCATTCACTGAACAACTAATTGTAAAAAGTACCCCCGCACATAATGTCTATGGTGCTGCTGGCTGAGCATTTGGAAATCTAAGAGGTAGTTAGTATCTTTTTAATTAGTGGAGTTCATTGGCTCATTCTTGCCTTGGAAATGAGCCTGCTGAGGTAGGTGTTGGGAAAGGCAAGCAGTAGACCTTGCCAAGTAAATTTTACCTTAGAATATTTAGCCTTTCTTGAAGTAATTTATATCAGCAGTTCCCCGATTTAAATACTCCCCCTTTTCTCCCTTTCCAAGAAAAGTTAGCAAGGACCTGAGATTCTTGTTTCATGATTGCTAACAACTGCTTGTAGTCATAAATATTCAAATAAACTTATTTTTTTAATTTGGATACTCTGCCCTTCTCTATAAGATTTGGTCCTATCTACGTGCCCCTCCTACTGTGGAAGGGAATAGACTAACATATACTGGGACTTCCCTTGACCAACTTAACTGAAAGCTACTGAGATATTTTCCAGACATTACTGCTGTCATTGACATGGATGGCCTACATGATCCATGTCCAGAATATGGCAAATTTGAAATTTACAGAATACCGTATGTTGTAGCAGCCTTTCCAGAAGGATGGGAATGATAAGCTTGGCCAATGTTCAATGACTAATTTCCAATGACTAATTTCAGCTAAGTTAAGAAAATGGATCACGGTAATTGCAGATAGTTCTCTTAGCTAACCTGACTTAACAATGATTAAAAAATTTTTTAGACGTTAACGAGTGAAACAAGATATTGGCTCCCTGCAGTGTAGTCTTTATATATACTGGGCATGGTACAATTCTTAAATACCAGAATGATTTTTGGCAAATAAAGTAGTACACAACAATCCATATTCAACCACACAAGAAAAAGTTGTCTACTAATTGTAATCTAGATGTAATCTAATATGAGCAAACCATTGATAGTTCCCTTCCCTTCTTCCTTGTCGAAAATGAAGACTGGAATCTGTATCTTGCTCTATATTAACAATAATTATACTTGTATATTTATGCTGGTTATAAACCTGAACTGCTTTGAGTGTATTTTCAGATTAAGAACCCAGTCAACGATTGGAGTGGACAATACTTTTTATTGATCAGAAATGGGAGCATCTAGAATACTTTTCAATACATTCCAAGGAAAGATTTTTCATCTTGCAAATTGAATCCAGACTCAAAGCCTGGGAAACTAACACAATAATTGTGTAATTGTTCTGTGGCTATTCTTTTCCTTTGGAAATACAGTATCTTTTGGGTCAAAATTGATTCATAAAAAGTATCTTCTTCCAGAAAACATTATTTTTAGATTATATACACGAACCTTTTATCACTTAAGAAAACTACTGAATGCCTAGTTAGAACTTCAATTTCTTAAATACATTTGCCATTATGACACTGAAATGTACAATGATGACATCTGGATGTTCCAGCCATAAAAGAAATCAATTAGCTATAAAGGAACTGCCCAACTGGAATGGTCAGCAGGAAAAATGACATAAACAAAAATATTTTTTAATTCTTAAATACCACAATGATTTTTGGCAAATAAAGTAGTACTCAACAATCTGTATTCAACCACACAAGAAAAAGTTGTCTATTAATTGTAATCTAGCTGTAACCCATTGGGATGGGTTGCCTCCCAATGTCCAGTTTTTGGTTAATTTGAAAAAGATGTGCTTAGTTTTCTAATACAAAATTGCAAGTTTCTTTTCTTTGTTTTTTTTGATACTATCTTTTTTCATTTTTCATATTTCACTCTTTTACTTTTTGTTGTCATCTTCTTCTTTTTGCTTTGTGAGGTTAAAAAAATTAAAAGTTCTGGACATTTTTCCGAACTTAACATCTAACAAGCTGCACCTGGGACTTTTTCTTTAGTTATTCTTCTCTACACTTTTCTTTAGTTATTCTTCTCTACACAAAAAAGGTTCAATATTCGTTAAGTGTTTAACGAATTGTAAAATGTTATCAATACATTGGTCTCTTGGAATGCTAGAAAGGAGCAGGTGTTCATTTGGACTTTTCTAACACTGCGTGCGTTTTATGATCTTCCTGAGTGTGACTTGCAAGCATTTCTTTGCCACTTTCTTATTTGAAATATACAATATGCAATTGAAATTCCAGGAATTGTTTTCTTTTGCAATTTTTTTTTCTGCATAAAAGGTAAAGGTTCCCGTCACCCATATGTGCTAGTCATTCCCGACTATAGGGGGCAGTGCTCACCTCTGTTTCAAAGCCGAAGAGCCAGCACTGCCCGAAGCGCTGTGGTCTATGGTCCTGTGGCCGGCATGACTGAAGGTGCATGGAGCACTGTTACCTTCTCACCAAAGCGGTCCCTATTTTTCTATTTGCATTTTTACATGTTTTTGAACTGCTAGGTTGGTGGATATTTCTTTTTTTATTGTTTATTATATGTTTTTGATTAGGCAAAGTGCCAGCATTGGTTGGATTCAGCCATTCTCTAAATTCAGTCAAACAAACAAATTAAAAGTAATAAAGGAAATCTACATTCTGATGTCCGGCCAAGAATTGCTTAATCTGATTTTTTAACAAAAATTGGAATTCTTGACCTCATCTGCACTGCTTGATGGAGATTCAAATGTATCTTGAATGAATCAAGAGAGAATATTTTTCAAACCTGAACTTGTTAGGGAAGAAGAAAGACGGAGTTCTTTTTGACATATTATGTGATAAATAAATCATTGCAGGGCGATAGAGCCAAGAAGATATATAGCCGCAGCAAACTGTGTGGTGACTGTAATCTAATGTGACTAGCAAGGTTATAACTAATGTTGGTGGCTTGTTCTGATTCTTGTCTACTTGTGCCAAGCTTCATTAAGCTTCTTTAGGGCACCCCAGTGTATATGCGTATATTGCATACAGCTTTTTCACACTGCAGTTTTCGGTATTACAGTAGCATGTCCTCCGGCCATTGTAACAGGGGCCGTGCTATAAAATGGAAAGTATTTTGGATAGGAGAGGGTAGGGATATTTGCAATCTGTCATTCTGCACAGCTGATTAATGGGGAGAATTTTCAGAGCTGACTGATGAAGGTGGAATATCTGTCAGTCCTAGTATCGAATTCTCCGGCGCCAAATATCAAAAGAACAAAGCAAAGTACAGTGGAACTGCAAAATCTGCCAAACATTTCTGAACTCATAATGCAGATGGGGTAAACTCTGTCTTTTTTATTTCAAGGGACACACACACACACACACACACACACACACACACACACAGCAACCACAGCACTGTTACAGCAAAATCATTTCAGTCAGTTATAGCTCCCTTGTGTTTATGGGTAGATGCTCAGAGCAGATACATTAACTGGAGCATATTTTACTTAAATGCTACCTTTAGATAATTTTGTGATTAGAGATTATATGTCCTAGAACTATCTATTTTGGGTTGAATCTAGACCTAAACTTATTTAGAACAGAAAACAATGAATTTCTTCATTAATGAATTAATGAAATTAATTAAACTTGAATTCAATGGTTATCAATGGGAAAGAGTTTACTCTAAAAATGACTAAATGTGTCCTAGTTAATTACATCCTGCATGCTTCCTAACATGGCCATTGATAATTTTATGCATTTGTATTTGCATTCTAAGTATGTATAAAGTGATTAAAAACACATCAATCAATAAGTCATTTTTTCTTAATGGTTATGAACTATTATCTTTTCTTAACTTAAATTTTGTTCTACTTTTTCCAACCCAACAAAAAATCAGTTTATTGATCAGCATGCCTTCAATTTCTAGAAGTGAACATGTAAAGAGTTTTTGGACTGATACACTAATAAACAAATAATAGAAAGAATAGAAATACCATAAACCATGTACAAGAAAACCTAATTAAAATGAAGTTCTTCCTCTTTTCCCAAATTAGCTTAGAATGAAAGGAAGTTGTGACCAGAGGGGGGTTCCTAGCGGTTTGGCCCGGTTCAGCCGGGTAGGTAGTAACTCGGCCGGCCACACCCCCGAACCAGTTCTATCGGCAGCACCATAGGTGTTACCATCTTGTTTTTTACTACTGTGCATGTGTGCGTGTGCAAAGCACATCCCTGAGTGGCAGTAACAGAAGCCAGAACCCACCCCTGGAAATGTCACTGCCCACTACTATTTCCATATAAATCAGTTAAGGGTATTCCTTTGCTGGAGTAACTTTCCATTAAACCAGATCTTGCCTCTGTAAGCTATAACAGGTTTTAGAGTTAATGAATTCAAAAGAGAGGTACAGAATTAATGGGATTAATATAGGGGTATAGAGGTACAGAGAAGCCCTTCCAGCTTTATAAAATCTAAACCATGCCTCTTCATGATTCTTTGCTTGCAGCTTCTTCCCAATTAGTTACTTTTTGTCAATCATTCAATCATGATCCTGGAGACAGAGCATCCTTGACTCAAATTAATGGTTGACCAACCTACCATAATGAAAAGCAAAAATTAAAGAACAAAGCAAGAACCTAGATAGAATGACATAGATGGCTTCGGTGCGGTATCTCTGTGACGAGAAAGACAATGGATACTTGGAGGTTCCTCCAAGTCTTCTGTGTGATCAGATCTTCCCCATGGAGTTTTAAGTCTTTTCAGCTAAAATCATCTGTCCAAAGTCTACGTCGTATGGCTTCCATGTTTCCCTTGAGGGAAAAATGACAGGAGTTGAGAAGAATTGTTCCACATGCCTAAGAAACAGATCTTTATCTGGTTTTTCTTGTTTTCGTTGTTTTAATAGCAATAGATTGACAGGGGTGTCAAACTGATGGCCCGCGGGCCAGATGTGTCCCACAAACTGGCGGCCCATGGGCCAGAGGCACCCACCCCAGCTCTGTGAAGGGGGGAAACATCATGATATGTCCCATGATGCCATGAGTTTGACATCCGTGCAATAGAAGATGTATGGTCTACCAAGAGAACAAAGGGATAGATTTAGTAAATTATACTTTACTAGTTTACCTTTTTATAGTTTAGTAAGTTACAGTTTATAAGAAAAGACCTGATTCACTATTGTAGGTGCCATTCTGTCCAGTGGTGTTTGCTACTACAGATTCAGTCACTACAATAATAGGATCCTATTCAACTCAATGCTTGGCAAAACCTGCTCAGCGAAAGACTGAACATTTCTGAATCTTTGAACAACTAGAAGAACCTGCCAGCAGTTTACATATCATTTGGGCTACTCACTGCGGCATATCCCCTTTCCCCGTCATGAACTTTCCAAGCTCTGTTTGGACACTTGGCTATATATTTGCTCAATGGATCTCGAGAGGACAGAGGGTGTGAAACTCGGTTGCCAAGAAGATTTTGTCATTAGAAAATTAGCAGGAAGAAATGGCATGTTGGTTAAAACCACCCAAGTCTCTATAGAGTTGGCTGTTTTTTCTTCTTGACACAAAGGAAAATAGACTGATTCTGCACCATGTTGGCTTTGCATATGTTCATTCATAATTCAGTCATTACTTAGGTGCTTGGTGAGTGATAGATGTATAATACTGAGTCAGGTTATGTGGTTTTCAGAGTAATTAATATAATTGTTCCTAGATCTAGGCTCTTGGGAGACATTTGAAAGGCACCCATAATTCTCTTTTCTAATATGCTTGACATCCCAAGTTAAAGACTAGATTTACTCATCCTGCTAATTCTTTTTTTTTTTTTTTGCTTAGCAGATTGTTGAATCTAGGCATCGTGATTCTTACAAGTTTATGGTTTAGTGCAGGTGTAGGCAATATGTGGTCTCTGAGGCCCTTTATGCAGCCTTTACAGGCCCCTCATTCTATAATTGCTGAAAGCTGGCAGCACTTTCCCCAATTCAAAGGGGAGCAAGACATGAAAATGGCAGTGTAACTTAGGCATATCTCCACAATATATATATATAGAAACAAACTGCCCCCTTCAACTAGTAGATGTGATCCAACTCAATTTCAACCTCTCCAAATGTTAAATGCAATCCCTGGCCACCAAAAAGTTGTTTGGTAGTCTAGGAAGTTAGCCCCCACCCCTCTTCTAGGAAAATGAGACAGTTTAGGAAATATTAAAAGGGCGGAATATTTCCCCTAAAGGAGAGGCAGAAACTCAGCCCCCCCCTCCACATTTGTCAATGGGCCATTAACGCCTGGGCCAGTATATTCTACATAACAAAGGTCTACCTCCTTCAGGCAGAGCCATAGGAGGAATTGCCCAAAGCCCTATCATTACATCATCACCCAGTAAGAGTCAACCAAGCCTGGGACTCAAAAGCAAACCTTACCCCTGCATGACCCCATGGAAATCTGACAACCAATCAGAATACAAGCTCAAATTCAAAAGCCCAGAGAGGGCATAAAACCCTGGCACTCTCAGCATCTCTGCCCTTTTTGCCCAGAATCTCAAGCTATGCGACCCTGTTCATCAATAAACCTTTCCAAGCAACTTCCATGAATCCAGTGTCTTTTTCACCTACCTGGAACTGAACCCAGATGGACATGACTTCCAACAGTATATTGAATGACACCCCCCTCTAGAAAATGCTAGTTTATTAAATAAAACATAAATAATGAATAAATAATAACTTAAGCAATATATGAACCCAAAATGGATTTGGAAATGATACATAGGACAATTCTTTTCTAAGATCCTCTAAGCCCGGGTTGTCAAACTCATGTCATCACGGAGGCATCATGTGATGTATCATGACTCCCCCCCCCTTACTAAATGTGTGGCCAGTGTGTGATGCATCAGCCCTCCGGCCCCAGGTTTGACAGCCCTGCTCTAAGCCCTAAGTTGAGGAGTAGTAAATTTTTGTTCAATGGTCCTGGAAAAACTCATGAAAAAATGGAAGGGTCTCGGGAAGTTCCCATGCATTCATGAGTGATGACTTCTGACTCTCACATTCCTAAGATGGTGTTTGTTTTGGATCTAACAAAGTTGTTAGATCTAGTTGACAATGTTGAATTTCAATAGGGTGAATTTTGCCTCTTGTGTTCACAATGTCAGGGCTGCTTCATTTAGAACCAAGAAAGAAACCATTCAATTCCATTTTGCAGAATTAAGAGTACTTTTACTGGTTATAAGTTAATAGTAGCTAAGCAAAGCAGGATCTGAGGCAAAAGCGCACGCAATCATAGATATCAATATGTGACCCATTCCCCTCCCCTTGGTAACCCCAGCCCATAGTCCAATCCAATTACTTCACAGGTGTCATGTGGGAGACATCTTCAAAAACCATCATCAGGTTGGTATGCCGGACAGTTGGCCTTGGCGGGAAACTCCCTCCCTGCCACATACGCAGTAGATGGTGAGAACAACTCCTTTCTTACAATCACTCCTGCACAGAATATTTCCCACACCCAAATACCATGCCCCCCTCCCCGTTTCAATGGCAGCCGAAAAGCAAGCAGCAAAACAGAGGCTGATACACAGAGTCATCTGAGAGAATTAATACAGCTTCCATAATCTGCACAACCACATGTTCTTTTTTTAAGAATCATTTTAGAAGAGTTGCTGTGGCACAGTGGTTAGAATGCAGTACTGCAGGCTAATTCTGCTGACTGCCGGCTGCCAGCAGTTCGAATCTCATTGGCTCATGCTTGACTCAGCCTTCCATCCTTCTGAGGTCAGTAAAATGAGGATCCAGATTGTTGGGGGCAATATTTTGACTCTGTAAAACCGCTTAGAGAGGGCTGGAAAGCACTGTGAAGCTGTATATAAGTCTAAATGCTATTGCTTCCTCCACAATCCATTGATATATCATAAACACTTTGCAAAGCATACACAAAAAGGTTACAAATGCTGGAGAGTTTATCAGGGCTGTTCTCCCCTCCCACTGATTTCCTTCTGTTTTTATTACAGAATAACAAGGGGCCTTGTACTGAGGTGGGCGTTTGTTTCAATGCTTTATGTTTTTTGTTATTACTGGGATGTTGACCTCAGCACATTTTCTTTTAGTTTTTCTGTTTTTCATTTTTTTTAAAAAAATAAACAGCATTATCAAATGACTATTAGATAGCACATAGGAGAAAGGGATTGATTGATGAAGAAAGTGCTGCTGGAGAGAACCCCAATCTGCAAGGCGCTCAGAATCTCCCGCGATGGGAAGGGAGGAACACATTTTTCAGTGTGTCGGGGTACTTGCCCATTTGTGTGAAATGAATAAAAATCCATTGAGAAATAAATAGCATTGTAGATTCTAGGGCAGAGAGAGGATAATGTAAATCATCCTTACAAAAGCCTCCTTTATGTTACTTTGAAAGGTTTTCCGAGCTGCACTGATTGCTATCCATCTATAGAAGATCAATGGATGAACAGCGAGATGAATGAAATTCCTCAGAGTAGATTAAGGTTTTGTCCTCATACAAACAGCTTTTAAAAAATAAATAAATTAAGAAATCTGGCATACTTTCAGCAACACCAGACTCTTTGCAAAGAGGCTTCTTTTTGTCTTTGACACTTCATGGACGGCCCATGGAAAGAAATGATGTCGGGTGGAGACTCAGGCTGCCCAGGAAGTGCTGAACAAGGAACAAGACTCTGCAAAGGGTTAGGGTTAGAGTTTGCGGCTGCTTTAATTGCAGCAGGTTTTTTTTAAAAAGAAAGAAAGAAAACTAGAAGAGATATCTTAAATATCTCATGTGTGTGTGTGTGTGTGTGTTTTAAAAAAATCCACTCAATTGCAATTTCCACCTACCTCTATCTGGTTTAATGGTTCTTCGTTTATATATATATATATATATATATATATATATATATATATATATATATATATATATATATATATATATATATGTGTGTGTGTGTGTGTGTGTGTGTGTGTGTGTGTGTGTGTGTGTGTGTGTGTGTGTGTGTGTGTGTGTGTGTGTGTGTGTGTGTGTATATATATATGTGTATATATATATATATATATATATATAGTATTTTTCAGAGTATAAGGTGCACCTTTTTCCCTCAAAAAAGAGGGTGAAAATCTAGATGCATCTTATATACTGAATACAGCATTTTTGGCCTCTCAAAACCCCGCTGCCTTCACCAAAATGCTCGTGCAAAGCCTTTAGGATGCTTCCAGACTGCTCCTGGGGACTGGGGAGGGCAAAGGTGAGCAAAGAACAGGCTGTTTTTTGCTCGCTTTTGACCCCCCCATCATCCAGGAGCACTCAATAAACCTCCTAAAGGCTATGCATGCCCTTTTTTTGACAAAAAACCGGGCTGGTTTTCACAAAAATACTGCCCATTTTTGGGAGATCTGCAGAGTGCAAAAGTTTTTTTAAAATTTGCCTCTTCAAAATCTTGATGCATCTTATACTTTGGTGCGTCTTATACTCTGAAAAATATGATAATCAAGTTTTGTATTCCAAAAATGCTCTGCTAAATTGAGCAAAAACATTTTTGAAGACCCACCTATTTCTAGCCTTGCTGAAGGTCTTATATATTATATATCTTCACCCAAATGAGTGAACGGAAAAGCACAAAAACTGCTTCTTTTGAAGGCAAACAATCACACAGAATATGAAACTATACACACCATAATACAACACTGCCTTTTAGTAGGTATCTACCCACACCTACTTACCCCTTTAATATGAAGGACTAGAAAGACTTTGTAAGGACTGGATAGTAAGAGAAACATACAAACACATCAGTGGTGGGTTCCGGATCAAGTTCCAACCCGTACGGTTGGAACAGGCACGTCGTCATCCACACAGCACACACATGCATCCTGCTGTCCAGCAACACCTCTGTGAGCCTCCGTCATGCTCCAGATGCTCAGCAGAGTGTCCCACAGGTGATGTATGTGCCATGCACATGTGCAGAAGTGCCAAAGACTTTAAAGACCAGTAAGGAGCAAGGGCAGGCGGGCCCTCCAGAGCATCGTACCAGAATGGTACCCGGTGCTCTGGGCAGGCTCCGGTACGCCCATACCGTGGCGTATCACCTGCAACTCATCACTGAAACACACAGAAAAAGGGTATTCTTCTACTGCATTTGGGAAGGTTCAAAATAAAGACTCACTTTCTTGGATATGAATAAGTACTGAAAGATAGATTTCCTCCTCTTATTTTGCAGAGTAGGTGTTATGTCCTCAGACTTATGACCAGTGTTTGTTAAGACCTGTGGAAGTCTTTTTTATTGGTTACAGCACGCCTGCCAGCAGGCAGGTGAAAAGCCGCTATCTGATTGGATGCCCGTCTGACAGCTATGGTATAAATAGCTGTCAGACGGGGTCCTGAGGTATTCTGTGTTTGGCTATCATTGTGTTGTTAGATAAATAAATAGTTCATGTTAAGCCATCTCGTCGTCTTCCTTGCCTCAGATTCGAGATTTACCAGTAGGTAATCTACTTTTGCACATACTTTTATTAACATGATTTACGGATTATTGTTTATGTCATATAACCAAAATTAGTGCATTATCTCTGGAAGGTACCAGAGTACATTGGATCCATGAATTAAATTTCATTTATGAAGCAGGGAAAAAGTCACTTTGTAGGGGAGATGGGAGGCATAAAAATTTAATAAATAAAAATAAATAAAACAAGCAGGGAATATTTTAGGAAAAAAGTGTGTATATCATCTGAGATGAAAAAGGAAAGTTAGAGAACATGAAAGGAAAACAGGGGAAAGCAATTGGCTACAGGAAAACATCAATGGCATAATGGCAGCCATTTTGTCTTAGCTTCTCAAATAGAATTACCTATTACTGTATATTTTACTGATTTGTTTTTTCTGTTGCTATTTTTTTGCCTTCCTTCCTTCCTTCCTTCCTTCCTTCCTTCCTTCCTTCCTTCTTTCCTTTTAACATTACTAAATTTCAAGAAAAAAATAAAATACAAAATAACTGCAAAGAAGGGGAGGAAATTCATAAAGGGAAAAAGGACAAAAACTGCAGGAAAAAAGGAAAAAATATTCCACAGGACAGAATCAAATATGTGATCAACCAATCTCTTACTCCAACTTAGACATAATACAATTAATATCTAACTCTAACTTTGACATCATATACAATATGTTTATAGATGTAAATCAATCCAATAATTCAATCTTTTTCCAATACTTTTCCATCATTATCAAACAGATTGTAAAAATAATTTCTACTTTAAAAATAAACCTAAACAAAATCTTAAAATAAGCATAACATTCAAAGTCAGCATCTTCGTCAATTCAATTTTCAAAAGCCATTTTTTTTGCTAGTTTCTGTTGCCGTTCTTAAAGAAAGTTCTTAGAAAAATTTAAGAATTTTTCAGGGGGGAAAAATGGGGTGGGGAAGGGGAAGAAAAAAAGATAAAAAACAAGAAAAGAAAGGAATTATTTGTGATGAGTCAACCAATGAAAGCTTTATCCTATCCAGAGGTGGGTTCCAACCGGTTCGGCCCGGTTTGGCTGAGTAGGTAGTAACTTGCTGGCCATGCCCCCGAATTGGTTCTATCGGCTGCATTGTAGGCATTGCCATCTTGTTTTTTGCTTCTGTGCATTCAAAGAAGCATCTATTTTACTACTATGTATGCCCACATAACGTGCATCAAGTGTGCCCGTGCCCGAAGCATGTCCCTGAGCGAACCGGCAGTAGAAGAAGCTGGAACCCATCCCTGATCCTATCCTATCCTGACTGACTGATTATCCCATCCTATATTCTCTTTGCTACTTTATCATTGATTGCTTGATACCTTGTGTTGACCACTATTCCCTCTTGTCTTTCTGATGACAAATGTAGATGGATTGGACTGCTGGGTGTTGTTAAATCCTCCCTCCCCACATCCCAGTTTTTAATCAAGATTTTCTAATATGGCAGTTCCAAAATATTGCTTTGGGGGCTCTTTTTGGATGCCGAAGGGATAACAAACTAATAAGCAAGGCTCTCCGAGTTTGTCCATTCAATATACATCCTGTCTGCAGGAGCTGAACTGAGTACTTTGCAGCCACAAATCTATATATCATCTATTGAATTTCACCCAAAGAACTACAGATGTATGGATGGCTCGGTCTCTCATTCAAGAAAGCGAGCCTCGCAATCTTTCATGATCTCCACGATAATATTTCTCTAAGTGACATCTTGATGGCTACAGTTTACACAGTTTAGAAATAATGCCTCTGCTTAATCCTTCCATGGGGAGTTCCAGGATCTGAGTAATTTTGTTTGGAAGAGGGAACATTGGATGAGGACTCTAATTCATTCTCACCTCAAAGAAATTAAACTAGTTTTGCTGCTCCTGGACTGCCTTCGGAATGTTTGCTTGGGAGAATAATTTAAAGTTGGGTCAGTAAGGAGAATCTACTTCTGAATCCTTCAGGGTCAAAACCGCTCAAGCGGGAGGTGCAAAGACATTGTCCTGTTAAATACAACTACACCAAAGCATGAGTGTGCGGGAAAGAGATGGTCTTCCAAGGCCAAAAATCCAGATTGGTAGATATTCCGTAAACCTATGACTCTTACTTCACAATGCTCTTTACTTGAACCCACGCATACATTTGCCTTGCCTTCCATGCTCCCTTCTTGGAGCATGGAAGAAATCATGGTGGCATGAACTGCCCTTGTCCTTAATTGCCCCCAACTGCAGAGAGAGGCCATGCTGTGCTGCTATCCATATAGTATCTCTACACAGCAGAGCAAAAATAGGGACTGGCAGTTTTCTTTAGCTGAAATAGGACCGTCACCAACTGTGAGAGGTTTTCTTAAAATTTCCCAGAGAAAACTGTGCTTTTGTGCTGAAAAAATGTGTACTAGTGGTGGCGCAGCAGTTAAAATGCAGTACTGCAGGCTACTTTCTACTGACTGCCATCTGCCTGCAATTTGGCAGATCGAATTTCACCAGGCTCAAGGTTGACTCACCCTTCCATCCTTCTACGGTGGGCAAAATGAGGACCCGGATTGTTGTGGGCAATATGCTGACTCTGTAAACCACTTAAAAAGGGCTGGAAACAGGGACGTGCAGTCAGGGGAGGCAGGGGAGCCAGAGCCTCACCACTGTCATCATGAAAAGAAAAAAAATATGTAAAAGGAAAAAGGCTGAGCTAGTTGCTGCCAGAATCACCATGGATGACTCTGCTTAGTGCTTAACTGTTTAAAAAAGCCTCTAAAAAAGTGCCCTCTACAGGAGGCGGCAGGAGAACTAGGTGCCTCGTCTAGTCTGACTTTATGACCACTTGAGCAGAGCTAAGCAAGGGTTAAAAGCTGAAAAATTCCTGACATAGATGAGGCACGTCGTTCTCCTGCCTCCTGTAGAGGGTGTTTTTTTTAGAGGCTTTTTAGGGGCTCTGGCAGCAACTAGCTCAGCCTGGCCTCAGCTCATGCCTTTTTCCTTTTACATTTTTTTTCTTTTCATGATGGCAGGCAAGAGCAGAGTTGAAATCCTCTCTAAAACAGCTGGAAAAGGTACATGTGGGTCGGAGGGAGGGGGAGGAATTCAAAAAGTTTGATTGCATGCAGAGCCACGTTGCCTTTTCAAACACACACACACACACACACACACACACACACACAAACACACACACACAGCTGGATAAAAGTATATAAGTCCAGCTTCACTGATTACAAGTTTGAAAAGGCAACGTGGCTCCACCTGCAATCAAAGGCTCAGATCAGAAGGCAGCAGGGGAAGGCGAGGGGGGGGGTATGGCAGAGGAGCTGCTTTCAAGCCATTGGAAAATATATCCAATCCAACTTCTGTGTTTGTGTTTGTTTGAGAGTGAGTGAGTGAGAGAGGGATCCAACTTCTCTGTGTCTGTTTGAGAGGGGGGGAGGGAGGGAGAGAGGAAGAAAGGAGGGGGAGGGAGAAGAAAAAGAATGAAGTAAAACTTTTTCACAAAGGAGAAAAACAAATGCTGTTGCTTTAAATTGGAACTGAGCATGCCTGACTGTGGAATTCTGGGAGTTGAAGTCCACAAGTCTAAAAAAATTTGAAACCCCTGTGTCAGTGCCTCACCAGCCATAAACCTCACCGCACGTCACTGGCTGGAAAGCACTGCAAAGCGGTATATAAGTCTAAGTGCTATTGCTATTGCTACAGTCTACCTCAGCAGTAGATGGTCTGCAAGATGGAGACACTATTTTGAGGATAGGTCCTCAGCTAATGGTAATGGGTGTCTCATAAGCAAACTACATCATCAGCTTTTGTTCAATGTTTCTTTCCGAAAGTGTCACCTTCTGTGTCCCATGGAGACTCCCAAACTCTCCTGCCTTCAGCTAGAGGAGGCTACTTGCATCTATGGATTGCTGAATAGGGCGTCCCATTCACGAATCCATAGAACAGATCTAAATATTAGCTCCAATGTTGCCAAGACCAACTGTTGCAGAAGCATATAATGTTTTGGCAACTAAATGCTACAACTGGCTTCTGGGTAGGACAAAATGCAATTAAATGATGACATTAATTAAATTGTACCATCCTAAGTAGTGGCAGATATTTCTCTCTCTGGGCGCAATGAGTAAGTATCAACTGTGAACTCTGCATTGGCAACAGGAAGGGCATCCGTCCAGTAAACACTCAGCTCCATTCAATTGCCCCAATTCCCCTCTGATGCAAGGGATTATGTGATCATTAAAAGACAAAATAATAATAATAATTGTACGAGCAGTTAGTTCTTCCCCGTGTAATTTAAAATTATTTTTAAAATTTAAAACCATTTAAACTTTCTATCAAAATAGAATTGCAATTTGATGGCCATTTCTGGAAAGCCCCCAGAGGCTGCACCCAAGGCTATTGGGAGCCATGTGCTTTGAATGACAAACATACCTTTGAATATTTGGTATGCATAGTGAGAAATGAATGAAGTAAGCTTCTTGAAGTCACTCATTTGCCATGAGAACTGAAGCATTTTAAAAGGAGAAATCAGTTTAGCATTGCAGTATCTATTTATTTCTGTTGCTATCCCTCCAGCAATTCTGCAAGGTATAATTTAACTTAAAAAAGGCTTCTTAAAGCAGAACTAAAGCAAGAAAAGCAGTGCTTCTAGTGAGACTCTACCTTAGCTTCAAGTCATCCAAGTGAGGTCTAACTGCCCTCTTTGCTTGATCTTCCCAGTGAAACATATTAAATCCCACCCAACTGGTGAAGTGATTAATGTGTTGGACTCTCAGCTGATCTAGGGGGAAAACAGGTCTGCCTGAAAAAAAATTCATTATATTGTTCTCTGGTGAAGCAGGGGAACAAAAAAAACCATGAAAACTGTTTCTCACACCTTGGAATGGTAGCTAATGAAAGAAGGGATGGGAGGAAGTTCTTACTTTGTAAATATCTCCTTACTGACAGGGCTCATAACCATTTGCTTTCCAATCTTTGCAATACTGATACAGTTGAATTAAGCCCAGAAATTCCCATTTCTCCTCTGTTCAATATTCTTTGGTTAGATTGCCAACACAGCCTATTAAACTCCAAATTTCCTCTCTTTCTGTAATCCTTTCCTCATCAGCCTGCCTACCACAAAGCCTTTGAGCATCTGCCATAAGAACTCCATGCGTTCCTAGATGCTGGACCATGTTTTCAGCTGTGAAACCTGTTTTCATTAGCAACAGAACCAAGATTCCACGTTACATTGAATCAGGTATGTTTGTTACCTGTGGTGTGCTGTGTAGTACAGGTAGTCCTTGACTTATAACAGCAGATTTAGTGACCATTCAAAGTTACAAGGGCACTGAAAATAATGACTTATCACTGTTTTTCACACTTAAGACCATCTCCATGGTCACGTGATCAAAATTTGGACTCTTGGCCACTGGTTCATGTTTATGATGGTTGCAGTGTCCTGGGCTCATGTGATCATCTTTTGCAACTTTCTGACAAGCAAAGTCATTGGGAAAATCAGATTCGCTTAACAACCATGGTACTAATTTAACAACTATGGTGATTCGCTTAACACCTGCGGCAATAAAGGTGGTAAAATGAGACAAAATTCACTTAACAAATGTCTCACTTAGCAACAGAAATGTAGGGCTCAATTGTGATTGTAAGTTGAGGACTACCTGTATAGTGGTGACGGTGTTGGACTAGCAATAGAAAGACCCAATTTCCATTCTGCTCCTATACACAGAAGCTCACTGAGTGATTTGGCACCTATTTGTCCCACAGAGCTGTGTGTGGGTGGGTGGGGGGGGGAGGAGGAGATAGGACTGCTATATCTATCTCTATCTCTATCTCTATCTCTATCTCTCTATCTCTATCTCTATCTCTATCTCTATCTCTATCTCTATCTCTATCTCTATCTCCACATCTAAATCTATTTCTATCTCTAATCTATCTAAATCTATATCTATATCTATATCTATATCATCTATCTCTATCTCTAATATATCTATATCTGTATCTGTATCTGTATCTGTATCTGTATCTGTATCTGTATCTGTATCTGTATCTGTATCTGTATCTATATCTATATCTATATTATATCAGTCTATATCTATGTCTATGTCTATCTAACCTATCTACATCTACATCTACATCTACATCTACATCTACATCTACATCTACATCTACATCTACATCTACATCTACATCTACATCTACATCTACATCTACATCTACATCCAGCCAGCCAGCCAGCCAGCCATCTCTATCTCTATCTCTATCTCTATCTCTATCTCTCTCTCTCTCTCTCTCTCTCTCTCTCTCTCTCTCTCTCTCTCTCTCTCTCTCTCTCTCTCTCTCTCTCTCTCTCTCTCTCTCTCTCTCTATATATATATATATATATATATATATATATATATATATATATATATATATATATATCATCTATATCTATATCTATATCTATATCTATATCTATATCTATATCTATATCTATATCTATATCTATATCTATATCTATATCTATATCTATATCTATATCTATATCTATATCTATATCTATATCTATATCTAATCTATATCTATATCTATATCTATATCTATATCTATCTATCTTATATCTATATCAATAGATAGTTCTCTCTCTTCCTCTCTTCCTCTCCCTCCCACCCTCCCCCCTCTCTCTCATTTCTATCTCTGTCATGATAGATAGATAGATAGATAGATAGATAGATAGATAGATAGATAGATAGAGATGTATAGATATATAGATGTACAGATGATAGATAGATAGATAGATAGATAGATAGATAGATAGATAGATAGATAGATAGATAGATAGATTTGAGTATTTGAGTATTTGAGTATTTATTAATACTTATAGGCTGCCCTTTTCCCTGAGGGGACTCAGGGCGGCTTACATAAAATGAGGGGGGGGTATACAGACAATAGACACAAACAGTACATAGAAGTAAAATAGTAAGCAACATTCATTCATCATTCGGGTGGGGACAGTTATCTTTGTCCCCAGGCCTGACGGGCTAGCCAGGTCTTAAGGGCTGTGCGGAAGGTCTGGACGGTGGTGAGGGTACGAATCTCCACGGGGAGATTGTTCCAAAGGGTCGGAGCTACTACTGAAAAGGCTCTCCTCCGTGTAGTTGCCAGTCGGCACTGACTGGCAGATGGAACTCGGAGGAGGCCTAATCTATGTGATCTAATTGGTCGCAGGGAGGTAATTGGCAGGAGGCGGTCTCTCAAGTACGCAGACCCACTACCATGAAGGGCTTTATGAGTGACAAGTAGCACCTTGAAGCGCACCCGGAGATCAACAGGTAGCCAGCGCAGCTCGCGGAGGATAGGTGTTATGTGGGTGAACCGAGGTGCACCCACAATCACTCGCGCGGCTGCATTCTGGATTAGCTGAAGTCGCCGGATGCTCTTCAAGGGCAGCCCCATGTAGAGCACATTGCAGTATTCCAGCCTAGAGGTCACAAGGGCCCGAGTGACTGTTGTGAGGGCCTCCCGGTTCAGGTAGGGTCGCAACTGGCGCACCAGGCGAACCTGGGCAAATGGCCCCTGGTCACAGCCGTCAGATGGTGGTCAAAAGTCAGCTGTGGATCCAGGAGGACTCCCAAGTTGCGAACCCTCTCTGAGGGGTATAAAATTTGACCCCCCAGCCTAAGCGATGGAACACTGATCGAATTATTGGGAGGAAAACACAACAGCCACTCGGTCTTCTCCGGGTTGAGTACAAGCTTGTTAGCCCTCATCCAGTCCATAACGGCCTCAAGACCCCGGTTCATCACGTCCACCACTTCATTGAGTTGGCACGGGGCGGACAGATACAACTGAGTATCGTCCGCGTATTGATGGTATCTTATCCCGTGCCTCTGAATGATCTCACCCAGCGGTTTCATGTAGATGTTAAATAGTAGGGGGGATAAGACCGAACCCTGCGGCACCCCATATGTTAGGGGCCTAGGGGTCGATCTCTGCCCCCCCACTAACACCGACTGCAACCTGTCCGAGAGGTAGGAGGAGAACCACCGTAACACAGTGCCTCCCACCCCCACCTCCCGCAGTCGTCGCAGAAGGATACCATGGTCGATGGTATCGAAAGCCGCTGAGAGGTCGAGGAGAACCAGGATGGAGGCATGGCCTCCATCTCTGGCTCTCCAAAGATCATCGGTCAATGCGACCAAAGCGGTTTCTGTGCTGTAACCGGGTCTGAAGCCTGACTGGAAGGGGTCGAGATAGCTTGCTTCCTCCAAGGACCGTTGAAGCTGGAAGGCCACCACCTTCTCGACAACCTTCCCAACAAAAGGGAGGTTGGAGACTGGACGGTAGTTGTTAAGGACATCTGGATCCAAGGATGGCTTCTTCAGGAGGGGTCTCACCACCGCCGCTTTAAGTGCGGCGGGGAAGTGCCCCTCCCGAAGAGAGGCGGTAACAACCGCCTGGATCCAGCCTCGTGTCACCTCACTGCTGTTAGCAACCAGCCATGAGGGACACGGGTCCAGTACACAGGTGGAGGCACTCACAGCTCTCATGGCCTTGTCCACATCCCCAGGGGCAACATCCTGAAACTCAACCCAGAGGTGGTCTACCAATTCATCCTCTTGTGCCTCGGCTGGAACTGCAGGGATGGAGTCCAAATCCGACCGAAACCGAGCAATTTTGTCCGCTAAGAATTGGGCATAATCCTCAGCTCTACCCTGCAAGGGTTCCCCCATATCCCTCCTATTTAGGAGGGAACGGGTTATCCTAAACAGGGCGGCTGGGCGGGACTCAGCGGACGCAACCAAGGTGGCAATGTGAGATCTTTTTGCTGCCCTAAGTGCCCTGATGTACTCCTTGGTGCTGGTTGTTAGGATTGCTCGGTTCGATTCGGATTTATCGGACCTCCATAGGTGCTCTAGGCGTCTCCTCCGGCGCTTCATCTCCCGGAGCTCCTCGGTGAACCAAGGAGGCCTCCGGGATCCGCCGCCTCGGAGGGGCCGTAGTGGCGCAATCCGGTCAAGGGTCTCCGATGCTGCCGAGTGCCAGGCAGCAACCAGAGTCTCCACCGGACTGTGGGCGAGAGTATCAGGAATAACCCCAAGCTCCGTCTGGAACCTCAGAGGCTCCATAAGTCGCCTGGGGCGGAACCACCTGGTCGGTTCCTCCTCCCTACAGTGGGGGTTTGGTCTCCGAAAGTCGAGCCTCAGTAGGCAGTGGTCTGACCACGACAGGGGTATGATCTCATTACCCCTCAGACCAAGATCACAAGTCCACTGCTCCGAGAGAAATACGAGGTCGAGCATGTGACCCGCTGAGTGAGTTGGGCCCCGAATTACCTGGGTCAAGCCCATGGCCGTCATGGAAGCCATGAACTCCTGCGCCCCATCAGAGTGTTCACCGAGCGAAGGCAAATTGAAGTCCCCCAAGACCATAAGTCTAGGGAACTCAATTGCTAGCTCGGCTACCGACTCGAGGAGCGAGGGGAGGGCTGCTGCAACGCTGTTGGGAGGCAGGTACGTTAACAGCAGACCCAATAGATAGATAGATAGATAGATATACAGTAGATGATATAGAGATAGAGATAGATATCATACTGAGTTCCTGAACAAAAGCTGGGACCAAATTCCAATAAATAAATAAAACCTCCATATGGTACCTTTTGCTCCTCCCTGACCCCTACTTAGTTTGTTATGAATCAGTCTGAATGTTCTGATCCCAACCAATCAACTTCTATCTAAGGTCTGTTACTGAAACATCCATTTCTTATGTAGCATCACATAATGTAAATCATAGCATAAAATCGAACATTCTCCTGTTTCCGCCCCTGTCCACTCCAGCACCTACCTGAACTTACATCATTTAAACAATAAATTTCATGGTATTACCTTCCTAAACCTAGGAAACCTAATCCCCCTTCTCTTGTAAATGACTTGAAAAGAGTAGTTATTTAATCCTGTTGTGATTGGGGTCTTATTATTCTTTCTGTCATTTGATTCTAGATCCTCTTATCTCAGGTCCTTGTGTACGGGCGAAGTTAAAGATGAATGTTCATCAAAATCAGTTAGACTTTGGCAACCAGAGTAGAAGGTCTCTTTGAATGATAGCAATGGCTCCAATGCGGTTGAATCTTTCTGGCCTTTCCTAGAAATTATGCAGAGTCAGGCCAGGTTAGTACTTGGCTGGGAAACCTCTAGGAAATCTAGACAAGGATGACAAATAGACAAGCAATAAAAAAACCTGGCATGAGCTAATGGCAGCAAACCATTCCATATTGTTTCTGAGATAGGTACACTGTATGTCATCAAGAATTGAGCTCAACTTCAAAGACAAGGGTGAGATGGAATATCACAAAATCTGGGACAAATGGTACCGATGGTTAGAAATGAGGAGAAAAGGTCAGGACAGGAAAACACAGACAAGTTAAGAACTGGAAAATATGGTATTAAGATTGTGTGATAGGTAGGAATCGGACATGTATTTGTATGGTTAGTAATCAGATAACAGAAGGAATCAATGGACAGGTAATCTGACTGACCACACATACCTATGTAATGGATATAAAATGTATTGTTGTAAGATCCAAAAACTATATGGAAATGTTTATGCCAGAAATGTTGCACTGTGTCCAGTGTTTTTAATATTTATCTAAGAAAGAACTTTTTTAAAAAAAGAATTGAGCTCCACTTGCAGGAAACTACCCAACTCGGAAGAGTTCTGGATCCTATGCAGTTTAAAAATAAAAGTCTGTTAGAAATGGCTGATTCTGAAAGCCAATACATTTCCCTTGAATAAACGTCTTATTCAGCAAGTTATTTCCAAGAGAAATTTGCAATGTGCCTCTGGGATACAACTGCTCCACAATGAACTGGAAATGCTACTGTTAAACAGCCAATTCACTTTTATCTAAAACAGGTTGGCATCAATACAGCCTTTTTCTTTTCTCCCCATTTTATCACAGGGACGTGCAGTCAGGGGAGGCCGGGGAGGCAGAGCCTCACCACTGTCATCATGAAAAGAAAAAAAAATGTAAAAGGAAAAAGGCAAGAGCTGAGGTCAGGCTGAGCTAGTTGCTGCCAGAGTCACCGTGGATGACTCTGCTTAGTGCTTAACTGTATAAAAAAGCCTCTAAAAAGTGCCCTCTATAGGAGGCGGCAGGAGAATGATGTGCCTCATCTAGTCTGGCATTTTATGATCACTCAAGCAGAGTTAAGCAAGGGTTAAAAGCTGAAAAATTCCTGATGTAGATGAGGCACGTCGTTCTCCCGCCTCCTCCTGTAAAGGGCGTTTTTAAAGAGGCTTTTTTAAACAGTTAAGCACTAAGCAGAGTCATCCACGGTGACTCTGGCAGCAACTAGCTCAGCCTGACCTCAGCTCTCGCCTTTTTTCTTTTACATTTTTTTTCTTTTCATGATGGCAGGCAAGAGCAGAGTTGAAATCCTGTCTGAAACAGCTGAAAAAGGTATGTGTGGGTCAGAGGGAGGGGGAGGAATTCAAACTTCATCCTCCTGGTGCAACTGTGTGTGTGTGTGTGTGTGTGTGTGTGTTTGAGAGAGGGGGAGGGAGCATATTGAGACAGTTCTTTAGTTTATGCACTATGTAACACTCTAATACTATGCCTTTGGGTCTTCTGAAATTTTAATTGTCCAATCATAAGCAAAAACAATGTTTTCAGTAGAATGAATTTCCACTTCTACTTACACCTGCCAGCCAAAATGCTGCTATTGGTATTGCTAACATGGGCTGAGGAGGAAAACCTAATTTTTCTGAATCATGGTGCAACTTTGTGTGTGTGTGTGTGTGTGTGTGTGTGTGTTTGAGAGAGGGGGGAGGGAGGGAGAGAGAGAGGGAGGAAGGAGGGGAAGGGAGAAGAAAAAGAAAAAGAAAGAAGGAATCTTATTTAGCAAAGGAGAAAAACAAATGCTGTCACTTTAAATCGGAAATGAGCATGCCTGACTGTGGAATTCTGGGAGATGAACTCCACAAGTCTAAAAAAATTGCTGCCTCACCAGCCATAAACCTCACTGTTTTATCTAATATTTTACATGAGCCTCGGTGGCGTAGTGGTTAGACTGCTGTACTGCAAGCTACTTCTGTTGATCTCCGACTGCCAGCAATTTGGCAGATCGAATCTCACCAGGCTCAAGTTTGATTCAGCTTTCCATCCTTCCGAGGTGGCAAAATGAGGACCCAGATTGTTGGGGGCTATAAGCTGACTCTGTAAACCGCTCAGAGAGAGCAGTAAAGCACTGTAAAGCGGTATATAAGTCTAAGTGCTATTTTGCTTTGGTGGTCATGCCCCTTTCAATTGCTTGCTAAACAGTGTCCTCAAAAATTTAATCTGGAAACAACCGAATTACACATTGAATGTTCCTCTGATTTTTGGTCTATGGAAACAGGAACATATTTCTGGAAAAATACTAGCACCCAATTTCTCTTATAGTTGAGCTCATGTTTGGTATCATAGATGGAACATTGGGGAAAGACTAATCACCTCCAGGGCAAACTGGTTGAAGAGGCAGTGTCAATCGAAAGGGACACAGAAAGTAGGTGGGGCTGCAGTCTTTAGGATTCAGCAATGAGTATCTGTGTTGTTACTGACATGTTTTTTACTGCACATGGGAAAACACCAGTGTTTTGATAAGTAGCTTAGAAAGTATTAGCTATTGGTGGCGCAGTGGTTAGGATGCAGTATTGCAGGCTAATTCAGCTCACTGCCAGGAGTTCGATCCTCAGCCAAGTTGACTCAGCCTTCCATCCTTCTGAGGTCAGTAAAATGAGGACCCAGGTTGTTAGGGTCAATGTCAACTGCTCAGACAGGGATGTGAAGCATTATGTGGTGGTATATAAATCTAAGTGCTATTGTTGTTGCTATTGATTACAGAAGTAGACAAGGTTTGATAAAGGGTTAAGATTAGGGTTCTTACACACTTAGAAAATGTTAAAGTATATGGAAAACAAAGCTTAGCCAAAATATTGGGTGGACAGCATTCTTGGACAACACCGGAAGGTGGTATCCTGGACTTTATCTTTCTCTCTGTTTTGTTGCCAGATGCTTCCACTTTTAATAGAGTGTTGATGCTAAAAAATCTACATTCTGACCCGACGCATCAGTTACTAGGATAAGGAAGGCATCTCTGACATTTGCCAAAGCTATCAAACACGATTATCACAGCTCAGTGCTAAGCTGATACAAACTGTGAGAGAGGGAAACAAAACCCATCCTCTGGGACAAGGAACTCTCCCTTACCTGTAGCTCTTTTGATAGAGCAGGATAAAGAAATCCATCTAAATAAAACGTGGAACAACACAACTGTCTTTTTTTTGCAAAAAGGATTCCATTCAATTATTAATTTGGCTCCACCGTCTCAGTATTTTGCTTTTGGATGCAATGCTCTTCAATCATTTATGGCTTATTGCCCATTGTGACAGCACTAGCAATTCCGGCCTCCGATAGGAATCAGTAGGGTTCAGGCTATTATAATTGCATTTTGTTCTGGGGGTGTCATGTTTTTATACAAACCTACACAATAATAGAGTCAACAATTTAGTTTACAATAAGGATAAAGTCAAAGGTTTCAGATTCTCTCTCTCCCTCCTTCCCTCCCTCCTTCTCTTTCCCCTCTTCTTCTCACTCTCCCCCTCCTCTTTTTATCTAGCAGCTGAATGGCCTTTTCTTTGGAATAGTTGCTTCTTCCCATGTTTAATCTATGTTCAAGCCAACAAAAACGAACCTGAATATTAAAAAGCCTAACTGTTCAGTTTAGAAAAAAAAATCATTTTCAATTCTCTCCTGGTTTTGAAAAGAGCTAATTACCTAGCTGTAATTACGGGTGCCTTATACAATCCTCCCTCCCTTTGCCCTCCTTTTTAAAAAGAAGAACTGCTTCGTTTAGAATGAGAATTTATTACCAATCTTTGCCCATTTTCAACTCACTTATTTTTGACCCTAAGTGACTGATTTGTTATCCCGTACATCTCAAAGGAGTAAATCCAACAAATTGGGGAAAGAGTTTGAACAGGAAATTTAACATTCCTTTGCCTGCTTTTCCCAACTTGGTGTCAGGACTTCAAAATTTAAACTACCATGTTTCCTCCAAAATAAGACAGGGTCTTATTTTCCTTCGACCTCCAAAATAAGTGTTTGGTCTTATTTTTGGGGAGGTCTTATTATTTTTGGGGTACAGGAGGTGGTGAGCGTGGTCACCTCATGGTTGCTGTTGTGTTGCAATATTTTTGGGGAGGGCTTATTTTGGGGGGAGGGCTTATTTTAGTGTATGCACTCAAAAGTCCAATTGGGCTTATTATCCAGGGAGGTCTTATTTTCAGGGAAACAGGGTAGGATATTTTGGGGGACATGAAGCTGGGCCTTATTTTTTTATCAGTCTTCCAATATTTATTTATTTCATCAAGCATGAATTAGATAACAGATATAAGTATAGACATGATTATGAATACAAGAAATGAATATGAATACAAGGGAATATTAGGACAGAGACAGTAGGCACACTGGTGCGCTTATGCATGCCCTTTAAAGACCTCTTAGAAATGGAGTGAGGTTGACAGTAGGCAGTCTAAGGTTAAAGTTTTGGTGGTTTGGGGAAGAAACCACAGTGTCAGGTAGTGCATTCCAGGCATTGACAACACTGTTTCTGCAATTAAGTTTGGAGAGGTTTACTATAGGTTTGTATCTATTGTGAGCTTGTGTGTTGTTGTGGTTGAAGCTGAAGTATTCATTGATAGGTAGGACTTTGTAGCAGATAATTTTATGTATAATTATAATTTTACGCTTAGGTCAGATCAAAGATGGCGAAGTTTTAAATTGTCTAAGCCCAAAATTTCAAGTCTGGTGGCATAAGGTATTCTGTTACTAGCAGAGGAATGGAGGACCGTTCTCGTGAAATATCTCTGGAATCGTTCAATTGTATTTATGTCTGATATGCAGTGCAGGTTCTAGACAGATGAGCTGTATTCCAGAATTGGTGTAGCAAAAGCTTTGTATGCCCTAGTTTACAGTTCAATATTACCGGAGAAGAAGCCATGCAAGTTTAGGTTAACAACTCTTAATGCCTTTTTGGCAATGCTGTTATAGTGAGCTCTGGCACTTAGAGCATTTGAGATGAGTACTCCAAGGTCCTTGATAGAGTGAGGGTCATCTACGAGGTCATATCCGCCCAGCTTGTATTTTGTGTTCTGATTTTTTTTGCCAATGTGTAAGACAGAGCATTTGTTGGTTGAGATTTGGAGTTGCCAATTGTTTGACCATTCTGATACATAGTCAAGGTCTTTTTTCAGGGTAGCCGCATTGTCGGTGATGTTGAATAGTTTTACATCATCAGCAAAGAGAACACAGTTGATTATAATATGATCGCAAAGGTCATTTATGTAAAGTATAAAGAGTGTGGGTCCTAAAACGCTACCTTGGGTGGCACTGCTGTTAACAGGTACAGGGTTTGATAGGGTATTTTCTATTTTGACTACTTGTAGTGAACCCTTGGGCTTGTATGTGAGCCATCTCTATTTTCGCTTTAAAGGACAGATAAAAAAAAGGATTGTGTGAATCCTCTGAGGAAAATTAAATCCCCAAAATCAATTCTGTCCTTATTTGATCTGGAATGACTTGGACATGACCATTTCATCAAAAACAACACAACTGAGGAAGTCCCATCTCTTTCCATGGGTTGGAGAAGAGAAAGGAGTGTTGCTTTGATGTTGCTACCACTGTTCCTGATTCTGTCTTCCTCTCTAGGCTATCTGTTTGGCCCATCGAGCAGGGGTCCCCAACCCACAGTCCGTGATATGCCAATAACTGGGCCACACAAATAAGTGAATCTCCATTTGTGGGATGCAGGCAGCATGCAAAACTATGCCCCCTATGGCCCATGGAAAAACCTCCATGGAACTGGTTCCTGGTGCCCAAAAGTTTGGAGGCCACTGTCATAGAGTATCCCCATAGGTCTCCTCATGCCTCACTAAGTCGTTTTCTGTGGAGAAAAGGCCTGTGGAGCTGGCAGCAGGGTTGGACAGTGAGGAGGTTGGGGAGGAACATGGGCCAGTCCTGGAGTTTGGGGAAGGCTCGAATGAGTCTGGGGATTTAATTTTCCTCAGAACAAGCATTGGAGGCAGAGTCAGGGCCAGGGCCATCTGGTACTGATGTGCTGCCTCTGGAGTCTGACTTCAGCAAGTGTAAGCCTATTCCCAGTGTGTGCATGCTCAGAGCTGCCAGAAGGCAAGAACAGTTAAGACAAAAGGTGCGACTCGGGAGTAAGGCTTGGAGATGATTGGCCCCTCCCATAAGACATAAAAGAGGAGCAAATGGACATGAGCCTTTGCAGGAAGCAATTAGTTCGTTCTGGTCAGTTCAAACTTTGAGAAGTTCTGTTTGACTCTGTGCTCCATTTGGCCTTGCAAAACTAATTGGCAATTAGGCTGCTGGCAGCGTTTCAAGGGAGATAAAGGTGAGTGCTTACTAGCATTACCCTGAAAGACTGTGGCAGACATCTGCCAGACTCTTCCCAGACTGTTTGTGAATCATTACGGGCTGCAAATGACCATAATTCACAGCTGTTTAAATAAAGGAGGGTTTTGGGGGACTAAGCGTGTGATTTATGCTTTATCAGGAAGCCTAGGTCAGAACATTCCTGTCTCAAGAAGGCCAGTATAAAAGATGGAGAAGAAGCTCTTCTGTCATCTGCTAGAATGGAAATGCCAGCATATCTCTCTGTTTCTCTCTTCCCCAGACTCCAGGACTGGCCCATGTTTCTCTTCCCCAACCTCCTCACTGTCCGACCCTGCTGCCAGCTCCACAGCTGCTGGCCACAAAATGCTGAGGGGCTCAATGCAGCCTATGGTTTGGTTGCAAGGCTGAAAGCTCCAGTGTTCGATCTGGAGCCTTTATGTTACTTTCACAAATTGCTTCAGGGCTGAAGTTAAACTATTTCCTTATCTAGTCCAGTGGTTTCATTTCCAGAAACCACTCAACTAATCCAGGTAAGGACTTTGCTTATCTAGAGCAGTATTTCACTTTCACAATCCACAATGCCAAAGCAAAGTTGATGATGCCAGAACAAAGTCCAAACATGAACCTCACAAAGCCACACTTCAATTGCTCACATAATAATTTTTCAGAGGATTTATAAAGCCAAATGGGAAAGGAAATGCACCTGCCTTTTATGAGACATGTTTTGCGGCTTCTCAGCCTCCCAGTTCGGGATTCGTGATGTCAAGAGGCATAAAGGTACAGCCAAATATAGGACAAATGTGAAAAGTCAAAAGCTTTGAATCCTGAACATCACGAATTTCTTACCTAATCCATACAACATAATGACGACAGACAGGGATGGCGGTTTTTTTTTTCTTTTTCTAAATGGCAAAATATTTTATTTATTGTGCCAGTTTTAAAAAAAACAACTGGTAGGCTGAAAGTTTCTAGACATTGGAATTCCAAGACATGCACAAAAACATTTACCATATCCAATGGATAAGCCCCATCTAACAATTGTGGCAAAAAAAGTCATAAAATTTTGGGCTCAGTTGTGGTCGTAAGTTGAGGACTACCTTTAGATAATGAGAAAGGGCACTGCTCTTTCACTTGCAGTGTAATGTCAACCCTGCAACTGACCTGGGCAAAGCCATTTTGGAGTTTCAATGCTGCCACCTTGGAGTGAGGGATAGAGAAGGAGGGATTAGAGATAGCTGGGCTCCTGTAGTCAAAATAAAATACTTTCTTCTGGGAACCAAGGACATTCTCACACTTGGTCGGAAGAAGGATGAGTGATGTCACCAGGCCAGTGGATGCTGTAGTGGTTCGGCCATATGACTGTTTGTTTGGGGTTGAGGGAAAAAACTTTCTCTTTCAATTAGGTGAAAACTGCAGGAACCTTCAGAGTTGGTTTTCACCAATTATGTGCCAATTTGATATTTACAATAAATCTATTCTTTGAGGAATTCACATGCCTCAGAGTTCTTGCTGGAAATGGATCTATTGGTTGGAACCCTAACATATAACCTATTGAATAGTAATCTAGATGGCTGCAAAATGCTTGCCTTCCAGTCTAACAGTCTATCTTTGTTACGTGCCAGTTGTACATCTGAGTGGGTTTCTCCACAGAAGTTCACCCTTGGAAGTGAATAGAATCATCCCGACTCATTGCTATATGCCAGCCATGGCTTATTTTTTTTAATTTTAAGTCACAACATAATACAGCACAATGTCTTCATTTTAATCTTTGACTGGCCCCAAGTAAAAACACAGAGATTATTAATTTAGCAGCAATAACAATGTCAGTATCTAAAAACAATAAGGACAATGAGTGCCAAGCTAAAGGGCACGGAGATAATAGCTGTAAATATGCTATAGAAGCACAATCTGTATTATGCTATCTAAAAAGCTGGCAGAATAAGCTATCACGGCAATGAGAGGGAATGACATTCCCTGCGGATGCAAAGGAGATATGGGCATTGACATGCAGGAATAAGGTTGCCAGGACTATTTCTAAAGCTTTTTATTTAATTTTTTTATGAACTCAAAAAAAACCCATGTTCTTTCTCCTTTTGTGGCTTGCAAAATGTATCACAAGCAGCAGCACCTTTGGGGCATGACGTGAGGTGCCTTATTTGTTTTTCCAAAACTCAGGGATTTCTTGCTGCATTGATTTAACTGCCAAGGAAATCTGAGCACACACAATCTACCTATTGTATTTCTCTTTTTCCCTAGTCTTCTGAGAAACAGTGCTCAGTCTTGTAATATAGTCTATCAGTCCATCAGGACTAACTCCAAAAATATAGGTGGTGGGCTTCAAAAATTGCAGCAACAGGTTCGCTGCCCTGTTGCTGGGTGGACGTGGCCTAGTTGGCCTCCTGCGTCACAGGGGGAGGGGGGCATTTTTCACCTTCCCAGGCTTTGGAGGCTTTCCTCAAGCCTCTCAGAGGGCGAAAACTGCTTGCCCCGGGCTCCAGAGGATTTCTGGAGTCCGGAAACAGGCCCGTTTCTGGATTTCTGGAAGTGCCAGTAGGCCCGTTGTTCACCCTCCCCAGGCTCCGGCGAATCTCCTCGAGCCTCCTGGAGGGCAAAAACTGCTTCCCCTGAAGCCTGAAGGCCAGAAACAGGGGTGTTTCTGGACTTTCAGAATCTCCATAGGACTGTTCTCCCCCCCCTTCCCTGAGCCTCTGTGCGGGCCCTGCACTTACCTGGCATGATGAACAGGCCGCATGGAGACTCCTAGGAGGGGAGGGGAGGGCGTGGCCAGCCAGGGTTGGCATTTGGGGATTTGCTGAACTGGCCAGAATCCTAGCTAGAGGATTGTCCAAATCCATGCGAACCCCCAGCAGCCCACGCCTGGTAGCTGTGTGTATATCGACCTACCTCCTTGGAAGAAAGGAAAACACTTCTTGTAAGTCCCTCTTCATACACTAAGACCATTAAGATGTTTGAATGGATGCTAGGAACTCCCTTATGTACTGGTAGTCACTGACTTGGGAGTGCCATCCATTGAAAGGTCATCTGGAAGTCACCTTCTTCTTTGTCCTCTGAGTAAAACAGTCCTGGAACTTTCTTTGCCCCTGAGAGACTAAAAACAAAAACATTTTCATTCTCCCATGCTTTAAACACCTCAATATATTTTACAAATGTTTCTGCTGCAGGCACTTTACCATTCTTATTGTTGCTTATGCTTGCATTGTTTATGCATGTTCTTTTTAAAAATCATTTTTAGCTGAAAAATATTTCATTACAATTTGAATGCAAAGTCAACTACCCTGGGAACACGCTGTTTTTAAGAAGCATAAACAAAACAGAACAAGCAACAACCCCTCGCCCCATTCCTGCATTTGGCAAGGAAGACAGCATCAGAACTGCAAACAGCAGGACGCAACATCTTCCATTTAATTTCCGCCAGGAGCTGGCCCTTATTAACGCTAAAGGGTCTTAATTGCCCATTCAAAATAAAGCCATCTCAAAATATTTTACATCCCAACAGATGTAACTACAACTGTAAATCGCTGCGGAGCAGTCTGTTCCCTATCCCCTTAAAAGATGGTTCCTATATAAGCCCAAAGACTTTATAGATCATTTGAGGGACTGGAGAAGGATGCAGATGAAGTCAACATTTCTGTTATGAAAAGTCCCAATGACTCCCTATGGGTGGATTCTCAATTGATACAAGGCAACAATGGGAGTTGTTGACCCTAGCTTTTGTTTCAGCAAACGGAATGTTCTGAGGTGTGCTCTGCATTGGATTTAGTGATTGCTGCTGCTATTCGTGACAGAAGGAAATACTGAATGATTTGTCAAGAATTGTACTGTACGTCTGTATTAGGGAGCCACAACATGGTAGTGTCAGCTTGTTGCCTTCCCAAAACCTTGGATGTGGAGATGTTGGAAGAAATGTCCTTCTGGATTCAGCTCCAAGTGGGGGAAAAGACAGTAGAAATATGGACACTGCTTGGAAAGATGGTTTAATGATGGACAGGATCACATGGCTTGAGTTTCTGAACAGAAAAGGTGATCACATGTTGGGTGAAGAAAAGAAGAGAGAGAAGAAAAGGCTTGCTGGGGTTTTTATACTGTTCGGCCCCACCTCTCTGTTTCCTGTTCCTGTGTAAGAAATGTATTCTGATTGGGGGGTCATGAGGGGCAACTCTCTAGGCTGTTTTTTGAGTCCCAAGTTTGATGGAGTTTCCAGATGCCATGTGGTGAGTTTCTGTGGAAGGCTGATCCTACCTTTATTATGTAAAGTAGAGTAGCTCAGGATTTAATGGCTCATTGACAAAGGGAGCCCTGGGGGTGGGGGGGGGGGCAGGGAGCTGCAGGGAGCTACTCTGTCTTTAAAAACATGTTTCTCCCTTTTCACATCCAGGGGAATATCATATTCTGCCTTCTTAGTATTTCCTAGGAAATTTCAGTTTTCTAGCAGGGGTCAAGATCGTGTCACAAACTCTGCCCTTTGTACATGTATGCAATATAGAAGCATGTACAAAATAAATGGGACTTTGATTATGCAGTCTTAAACAGTACCTTGATTTTTTTTTCATTTCTTCTATAGACACTGCTGGGTAACTCACAGATCCTCTTAAAAGTATGCCAATGAGTTATAATTTGAATGCAATAGAAGGTGAAAATGCTAAATGGTGTGGTGACCTAGAGGTTCTTGCCTCACAATCAGGAGGCCGTAAATTCAATCCTAGGTAGAGGTAGATATTTCTTTCTCTTGGCATATGGGAATATAATTGCTGAAAAAACCTCTGTATTGGCAACAGGAAGGGCATCCGTAAAACTCAGCTCCATTCAGTTGCCTTGACTCCACCCCGCAAGGGATTATGAGGTCATTAAAAGAGGGTGTAGAAGGTAAAAATGATAGCATAATATGAGAAATCAACATATTCATAGTATTTCATCTATTTAATTGTCAGATATCATTTTTATTTCATTCTGGCCCCGCCTACTTCTTCATTTTGATCCTTTCCACAATGTAAGATGGGCTCTTACATGCAATTACAAAAAAAAAACAAAAAAAAACCCCAGCCTTTTCTGTATCCAGCAAAATCCTCTCTCCTGGGAGCCAGATTTCTTTCATTCCACTATCCCTGAAATAATATCTGCATCTTATCTTGAAAACAGGATGGAAGGATGGGAACGCATGACTCAAGACAACCAAAACCAGGAACCAAATTATTAACTGTCCAATGATATGTGATATTCCCAACTATTGTTATTTAGTTATTCACTGATTTCTGACTCTTTTTAAAATTGCTTGTTCGTACATCTCACAAATGAGTTTTGAATGAATCAAAAATATAATTTGGCCTTTAAAATCCTTGGCATACATTTAAAGGTATGACAAATTTAAATTAAATTGCAGATCTACCAATAATTATTTTTCCATCTGTGACTGGTAAAATTGGACAGAAGGAAGACTTTTTAAAATACCTACATAAAGACAATGAGGAAAAGCTTAATTTCAAGTAATTTCTCAGAACATTCTAGTTATGAGAAAACTGGAACTGAGATGAATTTATTCTACTCTTTTAAAACCCTTCAGCCAAAATACTAGCAGTTAATTCAAACACTGGATATAACACACCTCTAATCCTGTTTCTTATATAGTGCTCACAATAAATGGAGTGATCACTGCCAGAAGTTTCCCTCTTAGCCTTGAATCTTTACCTAGTGTATAAAGTTAGCACCCATTTCTCTCCTAGAAGAATGAACTATTTTGATAAATATTAAAAAGGCAGAATATTATATTTCCCTGGATGAGAAACTGAGAAACATGCTCTTGGAGGCAGAAAGCAGCCCCCACCTTTCTTAATAGCCCTCAGCAGATGCCAGCACTTAAGAGATAAAGAGATAGCTAGCTTTATTCATAAGTGAATTCCCTGCAGCAAGGTCTGAACAAAGGTCGGATTAACCCTCAGCCGCAATAGGAATTGCCCAACAAGCCCCTTTATTGGATCAGCAGACCAAACTTCAATCTTCAAACAACCTACAGAGCCAACTATGACCCCCACAACAGCCAATAGAATACATCTTCTTGCACAGGAACAGGAAGCTCAAGTTCAAAGCCCAAGAGAAGATATAAATACCGCTCACTCTCAACTCCATGTGATCAGCTACCAAGAACCACCAATGTGCTTCTGCTTCATCAATCAGTCTCTATGTTTCCATTGTCTTTCTCCCAACTTGGAACTGAACCAGATGGATATTTCTTCCAACACTAGGAATCATAATTCCAATTGCCCTTTTCTGTTGACAACTGCTTCCCTTTGCCATGACAATGAACGCTACTAGAATGGAGGGAATTTTCATTACTGCGAAGCTGGAACTGTTTAGACTGGCTTCACTGAGCTGGTGATAAGATGGCAGTTTTGTTGTAAGGACATGCCTTCGGCTACTGGAACATCTTTGCACTGTGTAGACATTTTCTCCTATCTGAATACAACCCCATGCTTTCTCCTGCTTCAGTCATACCCACTCCACAACTCAGCACTGATGTTGTTGCCTAGTTTGAGTAATGAAACGTCTTCAAGAAACAGCCAAGCTCAGAGAGCACCAAGGACCCATCATTTCAACCCTGAGCTACAAGTATTCTCTTTTATTGGTAACTCTCTCTCAGACTGCTCCTCACTTCTTCTATACATCATGTCTCTTAGCCAGCTTCTATAGTTCCTAGTATAATTCTTCATCAGGTCAATGGAGGTGTACCTTTCTTTAATCCCTTTCATTAGACACTTCTTCAATTTCTTCAGTCCTTTGCTAAGTCCGTGCTTGCAGGTTCCCTTGTTTTCCAGGACTTATTCCCAGCTAAATCACATGCACATCCTTGAAAGTACTTATATCTCTCATTCTCTCTAGATGCTAGATTAATTAATTTGGTTCCTGTGTCCCATCATATTAAGGAGCAAGTAAACCTGTTCTGTTGCAAATGCACCTTGGTAGGGGTTTATATCCTTCCCCTTCCAAAATGTCCCCAAACTATGATTGTTCCTAACCAGAGGTGAGTTGCTACAGGTTCGCATTGGTTCAGGTGAATCGGTAGTGGAAATTGCGACTGGGTCACCATACTGGTAGGGATGGCAGGCTCACCACACCCCCGAATCGGTTCCCCAATTGCCACAGCATGGTTTTTTTTGCCATTTTTAATCTTCTGCGCATGCACAGACCTATTTACAGGCAACTGTGCAAATCGTGCTCGCACCGAACTGGCAGTAACGTCGACAACAGCCAACCTCTGTTCCTAACAGTATTCTTTTGGTACAGTTTTTCAAATATTGATAACTTTTCAAGGTATCTCATGTTGTCTAAATGGTTAATGCTTGCAGAACACCTCATTTCTAGAGTTTCCTTTGCCTATTGCACTTTGAACAAGACCCATCCCTTTGCAACTGCATTTAGTCAGCCTCTCAAAATTGAGCAAATGCAGGCTGTATTGCTAATTTGTGCCCATGTGTTTTATTGCATGAGGTTCAGTGGGACCCTAAGCATAATTTTAGCACATCAGGAAGTTGGAGAGACTTATTGTACTAATAAAATAATATGCGGAAGATATGGCATGTGTCATACCATCTCCCACTAGAGTCTTTTTCCTCCAGATTGTGAAAATAAATACCCAGGGCTCATCCCTTATTTATAACCCAGGTTGCTTTTGGTTCTTAATAATTAATTTTCACTAATGTAAACACCTTTTGAATTTATTTCATAAATATGATGTATCTAATCTCTTTCCTATCACACATTGGGAAATATACCTGGCACGTTAAAAAGAAAAAGTGGTATAGGATTCTAAGTGCAATTAGGTGAGTGTACAGTCAAGTAATGAATGGAGGATATCCTGCTCATTAGACTTACAAGCATCCTCATCTTTCTTTCAAAAGCTTATGCACTGTTGAAAGATTTGCCCTCTCGATAAATTAGGTTATGAGCCTCATGGTTATGTTAACTAAATTATTATTTCACCTTCCAGTGTTGGGCATGGGCTTCTTAGCCTTTTAACATTATAACAAACCACTGAGATGTACACTGAGATGAAGTTAATAACTGGCTCAAGCTTAGTTTAAAAAAAAAAAGACCAACTCACCTTTAAATTGAACTAAGATTTCAACTTCAGCTTTCCTAGTTTTTTTTCAACAGATGCCCAGCCCAGTTCCTCTATGAGAGCCTTCCCCATCGACGTTCCAAACAACTCATTTTTCTGCCGTGTTTTCTTCATTGCCCTCATTGCATCTTCAGTCCATGCCAAAAGCAGCTTTAGGTGCTGGTGGTGTAGGGGTTGGAATGCAGTATTGCAAGCTGACTCTGCCCATAGCCAGGAGTTGAATCCTGATGGGGCTCAAGGTTGATTCAGCCTTCCATCCTTCTGAGATCAGTAAAATGATGACTCAGATTGTTGGGAGCAATATGTTGATATTGTAAACTTCCCAGAGAGTGCTTGTTGGTCTCTTTGAACTAGTACTGAAGAATGGTGAACAAATATGCTACAACTGAGTAATTCCTCCGTCCTGTAAGGTGCTGTTTTATAGCATTCATTTTTCTTCTTATAGTTATTTTTATAGTATGCTCACTTTGTCCAGTAAAAAGACTGTGGCCGATGGTAAATTCAGATGGTCACTCACATATTGGTTGCTTCCATGTTCAAGAGCAGTTCTTACTGGACCGAACCAGTGGGGGGGGGGGGATTCATTTTTTTTTACTACCGGTTGTGTGAGCATAGCTTGGTGGGCATGGTGTGGCTTGGTGAGCATGGCAGGGGAAGGATACTATAAATCTCCATTCCCTCCCCACTCCAGGAGAAGGTTACTGCAAAATCCCCATTCCCTCCTGATCAGCTGGGACTCAGGAGGCAGAGAATAGATGGGGGTGGGGCCAGTAAGAGGTGGTATTTACCAGTTCTCCGAAATTTCCACTACTGGTTCTCCAGAATGGGTAAGAACCTGCTCAATACCATCTCTGGACCCAACTTTCTGTCATTTATTTTCAAAGGGAAGCTTTATTCAAATTACGATTGCTTTTCTGTGAAGACAAAAATGTGCCCATCCAAAGTCAATGGAGCATTTTATTTTGCATTTCATTGATGCAGTATGATGTTCTTAGTTGCTTAATTGTTTAACTTCAGTGACATAATGATGAATCTGGGAAGATGTCACCATGATAAAAACATCATTATCCATGCAAAGCCAAAAACAAAGCAAACAAAACAACAAGCAGCAAAACAACTGCTAGAAATGGCCTTTAAAAAACACCCCAAAGCCTAAAGAAAATGTTGCATGAAATGTGAGCTCAGCTGGTGAATCTTCCTATTTGTTTTCAACCATTTTCTTCTTCTATTAGAACCAAAATGCCCTCTCCTGGAAACACAATCCAAAAAGACCAAGATGAGTCCAAAAGCTTGGAAGAATAAACCTCTTGTCACAGTGACCAACCCAGATTTGATCTTTTTTTTAAAAAATAATAATATTTTTTATTCAACATTTTTTAAACATTAAAATCACAGTTACACTTTTACAGCTTTCCATTACGGTATTATTCTCCCCTCCTCCCATCCTAATTTCATATTTTCCACTCTAAGGCCTACTGTTTTATACATATACCTCATTATTTCATAATTATTCACTTATATAATATATACAACATTTACACCTCTGTTACTCTCTAAATATATACCATTTCCTTTTGTTATACTTTCTATGTATGATTCAATCTTGAAAGAACTTAGTTGGTTGATCCTGCAAAAAACCCTGTCTTTCCTTCTTTCTCTGCTTATTCTTTCTTATGTTGAAAGCTGAATCTGCAAATATATGCCTTGGACTCCAATAACTTTGTGGACAGATTCTAATTGAGCTTCCTTCAAATCAATCAAGTCTACAACCAGCCAGATATTATCTGATCCATGTTCCAGTTGTGATAAAGCCCAATTGATCATTTCTAACCACTGAAGAGATTACTTGTCAAAGCATATTAGCTAAAACAGCAGTTAAATTTTAATATCTACATTAATCAGTGAGATAGACTGATAATTAGCTCCTAATGTAGAATCTTTACCAGGTTTTGGTACAACCATAATATATGCTTCATGAAACAAAGAAGAAAAATTCCATTTGCAAAGATTGCATTATATAATTGAATTGATTTCAGGAGCAAGAATATTAATGCCTCTTTTATGTCATTCCACAGGAAAGCCATCCAATCCTGGTACTTTGCATTTACTTATATTTTTAAAAAGCTGCAGGGATTGTACTTGCCAAACTCTGGAAAGAAAAAGAGATGTTGAAGAATGTATTTTGAAACTGACTGAATTAGCTGAGAAGGTAAAATTAACTGCTTTGATTAGAGATCATGGACTAGACAGCTATATGGGAATGGAAACCATTTGTGGACTTCCTACGTGCTAAATATACAAACAGATGGTTAACAGAGGGATTTGAAGATTAGTGTAATGCTTAGCTCAACCTGTTGACCTTGTCTCACCTCCCTCCCTCCCTCCCTCCCTCTCCCCCCACTCTCTCAAATCTATCATCTGTCTATCTATCTTCTATCTATCTATCTATCTATCCATTCATCCATCCATCCATCCATCCATCCATCCATCCATCCATCCATCCATCCATCCATCTATCTATCTATCTATCTATCTATCTATCTATCTATCTATCTATCTATGTATCTATCTGTCTATCTATCATCTATCTATATCGATCATCTACCTATATTGATCATTTATATCAACTAACTAACTAACTAACTAACTAACTAACTAACTAACTAACTAACTAACTATGATATTAATCAACATCTGGCCATCTGTGTTCAAAGCTTTTTCCATTTGTGTACAAATTAGTCTTGTATTTATTTTTAGTTTCTTCTTATATGATGCATGTGTAACAATATTATGATAACAAAAGTCTTTAAACTCTCCCATTCCAAAATGAAGAAACTAGTCTTTCATGTGAAAATTTCAATGGCTTGGTATTCATCTGCTTTACATTTTCTCTCATTTAATACAGAGACTTTAAAATTCCAGCTTCCAGATGGTTACTAAATTGTTGCAGTTGTAAATTTAAGCTAATTGGGTTGTGATCCATTATTTAGAAGATGTCAGTTGGGTATGCTTGTTGAAATAATGTTGAAGAAACCTAAAAATAATCAAGTAGAAAATAATTCTGATGCCCTGCTGATTGAAAATTATACTCCTGTTGTTTGGGTATCAGGGTTCAATCAAATTTAATTCATCCATGTATGATCTAATTCGAGTTCTCACAACCATGGACTTTTACAGGAGGGCACATTCCTATCTAATTCATCTCTAAAAAAAATGCTAAAAAGGAAACAAAAAGACCAGAACACCTCCTCAATACTTAGATAAGCAGGGATTAACTCCAGGATTAACCCCAGGAAACAAGCACTAAACAATAGCACTAATCAAGAAACTACCAAAGGGGGGGGGGGACTTCTACCAACATTGACAATCAAGCTATTCTATATAAACAGAGAGCAAACTTCATACTAGCACTGAAGATGGTACCTAGTTGGGTAATGAAACATCTGCATGCAAACAACCAAGCTCAGAGACTCCACTGAGAAATCTAGTAGAAACAGATTCGGCATTCTGCTCTAAGGTTCATAATGGGATGTATGTTAAAATCAAGCAATGTTTACCTGAAGCTAAAAGTATCCTCAAGATATTCTCAGGAGTGAAGATGCTAGTCCTCTTATGTATGAACTTCCCCAAAACTCAGGGAATGAAACAAACATCTTAGTTTCTCTACCTCCATCACAGATACTCAGAAAAGCAGAAAACAACATCAGCAAGCAATTTTATCATTCTTTCTTTACGCATTAGTAAATAGACAACAATTCTCTGAAGGTATATGAGGTTCTTCTGATGCTTCCCTGAGGATTAAATAGGATTGTTACTCTGTCACTTATGACTCTTGAGAATAAGATGCAGCGGTGTCCCCACCCCCTTGAACTTCTTACCTCTGGGTTTTTATCTTTAGTCCATGAAGGATTTATTTTAAAGCTCTTTTAATGAAGTTTGCCATGCTTTGTCCAAACAAGTTTTTCTCAATCCTGGTGATGCTCAGTCTAACCTGTGCCAAGAGTTCATCAGCTCAGTAAGGCAGCCTATATTCCCAAGAACCAAACATTTTTCACTAATATAATTTCTATAGATAGTATGTAATTATTTCCAATCCAATTCTTTCTTTTTCCAGTCTTCTGCCTTGAACAGGAAGGATGTTGGAGGATACCACCTGAACTTTCCCAGAATTCTGAAACCTGAGGTGACATGGTTGCACTGTAATAGTGATAACAATAACACTTAGATTTATATAGCACTTCACAGTGCTTTAGAGGCCTCTCTAAGCTGTTTACAGAGTCAACCTATTGCCCCCAACAATCTGGGTCTTCATTTTAACAACTTCTGAAGGATGGAAGGCTGAGTCAACCTTGAGCCGCTCAGAATCGAACTCCTGGAGTGAGCAGTGAGTTAGCCCTGCAGTACTGCATTCTAACCACTGCATCACCAGGGCACTATAATCCTTCATAGCCATATTTGTCCCCAGATGAATAAGTGTGAAGAAACACAGGTAGTCCTCAATTTAACAACAGTTCCTTTAGTAACCATTCAAAGTGGCAATGGCACTGAAAAAGTCCCATGTCCATTTTTCACCCTCACGACCATCGCAGCATCTCTATGGCCATGTGACCAAAATTCAGATTCATATGGCTGGGCTGAGGAATTCGGGGAATTCCAGCAAGTTAAAGTTGTCAAGGTTGAGGAAAAACCTTGAAATAAAGAAATACTTCTTGTATACTGCCTGTTATGTTCTGGGTGAAGAAGGGAGGTGAGGCCTGAGTGACTTCTAACAGCTCTTTATTCAATACTGCCTTTGAGGCAATTGTTGCTCCCTGGCTGACACAGCTCCTTTTATAGAGAAGCTGATCAGCCCACAACCAATCAGGAGAGAGTATTTTCCTGCTTCAACAGAGGACCAGACTGAGTACTTCAACTGAAAACTATATACAATACATAACACGGCAGTTTTTTTCCTGAGTCTAGTTTCACTTCTGCAAAACCCTCCAGAAGAGAACTGCCTGCCAAAGAGAGATGAACTTGTAGCTGTGTTCTTTTCAGCAGCAGGAGGCAGGGATAGAAGAGGAATCGCCCTGAGAGGGAGGATACAATATAATACAATAGCAGAGTTGGAAGGGACCTTGGGGGTCTTCTAGTCCAACCCCCTGCCAAGGCAGGAAACCCTATACCGTTTCAGACAAATGGCTATCCAACATCTTCTTAAAGACTTCTAGGATCTGCTTCCTGCCTTCCATAAAGTCTTCTCATTTTCCCTTTGGGGGCTTATATTTGTTTCTTTCTATTGTTGGGGAAAAAAACTGAGCCGCCCGCAAATAATTTCAACGCAGGGAAGGCAGCCATATGGTGATACCACCATGCAACTTCATCATGCTTCTAAGTTATGAACGCAGATGCATTCATTACAAAAAAGGCTCCAACAGGTGATATGAGGCTGGGAGAAAATGCAAGCCTAGTTTTGTATTGTTTCACTAGGATTCTAGTTGGTGAAAGTGCAGTGTAATGGAATAATCAGCCAAACACTGGAAACTAAGATAACAGGGGGAAGTAACAGAAGGGCCAGCTAAGTGACCACAGTGTAAAGTTTTAAAGCAATGCATTCACTGATGTGCGATCATCTTAAAAGAACCTAAAAAGCATCTGGACCCTGTGATCAGGTATAAACTTGCTTTGGTGTTTTTGCATTGCTTGTCTGGTCTGTTCAACTAGGATAAAGTTCATGCAACTTATTTAGAGTTCTGGAAATCCCAAAGGCTACTTTAATTGTATGCGCCATCCCAGGAGGACTTAAAGAAGAGATTGGACAGCCAATGGTCTAGAAAGCTAGAATTTCTCCTGCTTGAGCAGGGAGTTGGACTAGAAGACTTCCAAGATCCCTTCCAACTCTATTATTCTGTACTCTGTTTTGCTGGTTCTAAAAATTTGTGAGATCAGAGCACGAGGTAGAAAGAGTTCAGAAGAAGCTATATCTGTAAACTGCGGTAGGAGGTTAGCACCCACCCCCCTCTTAGAGGAATGAAATATTTTAGGAAATATTAAAAAGGCAGAACATTATGTTTCCCTGGATGAGAAAAGGAGAAACATGTTATAAAGACAAAGCAGCTTCCTGCAGCTCCCCCCCCCCACTTCAGCTCCAGGGTGATGGGATCAGTGATGGGTTGCTAACTGGTTTATTACCGATTTGCTTGTGCTTGTGCATGCACAATGTTTCTGCGCATGCACAGTAGAGTCCGGGCAGATAGGCGGAGCCTCCTGCCACTGCCACAACCAGTTCAGCCGAACCGGGCCAAACCATGAGCAACCCACCTCTGGATGGGATTAAGATATGTCCCTAAGGACATGATAGGATTAGCCCTCTACCCATCTCACCACATGGCACCTGGGGAGATTGCATCACCAGCAAGGTTCCACCAAGCCTGAGACACAGACAGCCTACAAAGTTAGCTAAGACCCCCGCCTCCTGGGAGTCTGACCACCAACAGGAAGAAGTTCAAAGCCCAATAGAGGTTATAAATCTCTCTTCCTCTCTCAACTATGTGCCTTTTTGCCCAGGATCTCAATGTTGTCCTGTCCACCATTAAAATCATCCTTCCAAGCAGTCTCCATGTTTCCAGTGTCTTTCTTCCCACTTGAAACTGAACCCAGTTGGACATTTCTTCCAACACTGCAGAATGTGGGTTTTCTGGGAGGGATACATCTAAAGCAGGCTGGTGGCCCACGGGCCAAATGCGTCACATGCAGGGGAAAAACGAAGGGGAAAAACATCTCAAAACATCACGTGATTGCAATGCGACATGGCGAGCTTGACACCCGTGATCTAAAGGAACATAGATTTTGGGAAGAGGTAAGTAATCTCTCCAGTGTAAAGTTAACCTAGCCAAAAATGGTGCAGAAGAGGAGAGGGAGGCTTTATGCCAGCACATACTACAATGTGTACACTATTTGAAAAAAAATGTTGGAGGGAATTGTTCTGGTTTTAATAAATGCTAGGTTTTTTAAAGATACTGTACCTTTAAGGAGGCTGTTCATTCAATAGCTTGCTGTTGTTGAACATCTTTGAGTTATTGTTCTAATTATGAAGAGTTCATAATAAGAGATACGGTGTTGGTTTTGGGTTTTTGTTTTTTCTTATTAGATGCTTTCTTCACAGAGAGGGTTTGGTACAAAGCTTCCTGAAAATAACATCTGTGTGAGATGGAAGGGATTCTCCTTGGAAGGTCCCTGGGGGAGAGCACTCCTGGAGTCCTGGGTTAGAACAAAGCCACCTAATGTGGTGCAAACTGAGTTTTACTTGAGCCTCAGAAATTGTTCCTGGGGAAGATGAAATGGTGTTAGGAGATAAGTTGAAGTTTGGTATTTTTGTCCCATTTACAGAGGGTGGATATTGTGTCTATTGCCACAAGGTGAACCATTGTGTTCATTTTGAAGAATCCGGTTGCTAAAGAACTCGCTTGTGATGGTATCCATAACGAACTTCAAAGGCTATTGATTGACTCTGTGGTTTCAGGTGAATCACTTCTTTCACATTTGCTCTTCCGGCATTGCTTTCATCTTAGAAAGAACTGGAGTTAAAGTACTCACTTAGGGTTCCCTAATGGAAGATTTTAGCTATAACAGATGAAAGAAAGAAAAAAAAAAGAAGGAAGGAGGGATGTGTAGGAAGTTAGCACCCACCCCTCTCCCAGAAAAATGAAATATTTTAGGAAATATTAAAAAGGAAGAATATTATAGTTCCCTATAGGAGGCTGTTTTTAAAGAGAAAGCAATTCCTTGAAGCTCCCTGCCCCCCCCCTTCAGTTTCAGGGTGATGGGATTAAGACATGGCCCCCAGGACATGATAGGATTAGCCCTCTACCCATCTCACCACATGGTATCTGGGAAGATTACATCACCCAGCAAGGCTCAACCAAGCCTGGGAGACAGACAGCCTACAAAGTTAGCTAAGACCCCTGCCCCCTGGGAATCTGACTACCAATCAGAATACATTTCTTACACAGGAAGAGGAAGTTCTAAGGTGGGGCCCAGGAGAGGGTCTAAATCTCTCTCTCTCTCCCTCTCCCTCTCCCTCTCTCTCTCTCTCCCTCTCTCTCCCTCTCCCTCTCCCTCTCTCACCAATGTCCCCTTTCCCCTCCCTCCAGGACCTCAAACCATGTGGTTCTGTCCACCATTAAAAATCATATTTCCAAACAGCCGCCAAATTTCCAGTGTCTTTCTCCCCACTTGGAACTGAACCCAGAAGGACATTTCTTCCAACAGAAGGAAAGAAGGAAGGAAGATTTTCATAGTGCAGGAATGCTAGTAGGAAAAAGAAATACATACCATGAGATCCTCAGGGTTTTGTTTTGAATCAATTATCTTGCAAAAATTAGTTCTCCCCAACTTCTCCTTGACCATATATAGTATTTATTCTGAGTTCATCTTATCTGCAGGCACCTCAGTTTTTATGTTATACTTTACATCATGCCTAGATAATAGCTAAGACATTCTGGACTACTTCCCAAACCTTAAAATTAATTTTAAAATATATTTAAATATTCATATTTGCCTTTTACCTAAAAGTAAAAGATGGCAAAGAAATGAAGATTTAATGGCCCAATTTTGTACAGAGAGAGAGAGAGAGAGAGAGAGAGAGAGAGAGAGAGAGAGAGAGAGAGAGAGAGAGAGAGAGAGAGAGAGCGCACAACAAGTAGGAAAGAACCTGACTTTCCAATAGCTCTTGCATTTTTAATTATGCTTTATTTGTTGGCATGTTTCTAAAGGAGTAGAGCAAAGAACAGAAAATAAACCTTAAGCACTTCGGCTTCCTTCTAAACTTCTATTATTTTTGGGACTTCCAAGGAAAAAAAAGGTTACTGAAGACAGCTTTGCTAAAAACAGAGCCTACGACCATGGTGAAGAGCCAGAGAATAAACCAGAAAATAGCAATAGCAAATAGACTTATATACTGCTTCACAGTGCTTTACAGCCCTCTCTGAGTGGTTTACAGAGTCAACATATTGCCCCCAGCAATCTGTGTCCTCTTTTTACTGACCTCAGAAGGATGAAAGGCTGAGTCAACCTTAAGCCTGGTGAGATTTGATTTGCCAAACTGCTGGCAGCCTGTGATCAGCAGAAGTAGCCTGTAGTATTGCACTCTAACCACTGCGCTTTTGCAACAGATAGTAAATACCACCTCTGCAAAGAAGCTGAAGAAAAAAGACATGGGATCACCAAAAGTGATGACCAGACAGTTTGCTTCTTACAGGGAGATTTCAAGACAATGGTCTCCAGTTGATTTAAAGCTCTGGGAGATAATAGGATAACCATCTTGCTGAAACTTCAGTTAGCACCTTCAAAATTGAGTTTGCACACTTCCTTTACTAATAACTTTTGGATAGTGCTTTTTAACAGCAATTTTCAACTATCATTAGATTCGGATTGACAAGTTTTAAACACTCTGTGAATTTTCTTCAATCCTTAGTGAAAGAAGTTTTAAATAAAAGTTTAAGGACTTAAAAACGGACAAAGGGTTGAGGTTGATTTGAAATAATAGTTTGGAATTAATCATAAGAATCTTGGTTATAAAAAATGCTTTGATTTTTTTATTAGAAAACCATGGTATGAGACTTTGCATATTGGACACTAGAGGGAATAAGAAGGAAGAATAAAGATTACAATTACAGAACACTTAAATTTGAGTTACTTACTAATACAGAATTAAATAAAATGTTTTAACATTGGACATACTGAAGAATATTTTTGAAAAATTAACAATTGAAATTTATTTGATGAGTGTCTTCCTTTTTATATTGTGTTTAATCTAAAGATTAAACAAGATTGAAACTGATCTAAAAGTGGATTTCAAAATGATAGGCTACAAGGATGATATCAAAAACAATGCTATACTGGACATGCAGAAGAAAGTGGTGGATGTTTTAATTAACAAAAGTGGAATACAAATAATAAACCAATAGAGTCACCCTGATAATTTTTATATATTGAATTTACAAAGGGCTTTTGTTAAAACTTTGAAGAATTTTGTGAGAAGAGACAAATAATATGAAGTTGGCTTATTTGATCAAGGTTAAAATAGATATATTGTTACCTCTGGTAAACTCGAATAGACTTTTGCTGACATCAGGACTGAAATGACGAGGCTTTCTGGATTTGTTTATAGATAAGCACTGGAATATGTAAAGAAGAACTCATTTGTTATATTTTAAGATAATGTGGTCAGTTACTAAAATTATTTATACTTGTGATGAAGAGGGAAGTCAGTTATAGAGCCATATAGAGCCACAATGGTTAGAGTGGTTAGAGTGCAGTCTGCAGGCAACTTCTGCTGACTGCCAGTTGCTGGCTGCCAGGAATTTGGCAGTTTGAGTCTCACCAGCTCAAGGTTCACTCAGCCTTCCATCCTTCGGAGGTTGGGGAAGATTGTTGGGGGCAATAGCTGACTCTGTAAAATTGCTTAGAGAGGGCTGTAAAGCACTGTGAAGCGGTATGTAAGTCTAAATGCTATTGCTAAGTGCTATTGCTATATATTTCTTCTCTTTTTCTTTATTCTATTACTTTTCAGTTGTATGCTTAACTATTATTTTTAATAAAATTACTGCAAACCTCTGTTATTCTCCCTCTCCTTTCTCAAATTATGTTACCTGGTAATGAGCCAATTGCAGCAGGCCGAAGATGGGGAAGTCAGTTTTTCTGATGAAATGATTCATGAAAACCTGGCTGCTAAGATTAAGGGCCCTGAGAAGTCATTAACAAGATTGTCTGACAGCATGTCATTTCACGAAACAAATGGGTTGTCTGCATCTCTAGTTTTACTATTGAACCCTTTCTGCAGTTTTATAGGAACCTTTCTGTATTGATTAGAGTCTCATGCCGTAGATTGTGAGGGTGAGGCCTGTCAAGCTGGATGGAATACTTGTCTGGGTTTTTTCAAAAACTGGCAGTTGAAGAGTTACTGGGCTTGCGTAGCCAATTATGAATGTGAACATCCTGTTGTTTATCATTAAAGTGAGAGAGATGGTTGCCCGGGTCACGGTTTCAATTTCAGAATGAATTTCAGCGATCATCAAAAGCATAAATATATCTGACAAGGCTCAAATGATGATGGTCATATATCTGTAACAATGTTTGTTAGTGCTGGGTTCCAGTTCTAAACAGACCCTTGAAAGAGATGATCTAATTTGCCTTTTCAGGAATGGACTTCCCTGCTCCTTCAAAGTTCCAGATCCAATTTTTAACAGCATGCGCTACAAATGAGGATGCTATGTCATTTGGCTCAAAATGATTTTAATCATGTGGTTCTTGGTGGTTTACATAGAAAAGACCTTATACCAGACCAGTGGTGGGATTCAATTTTTTTTACTATCGGTTCTGTGGGCATGTCTTGGTGGGCATGGCGTGGCTTGGTGGAGGTGGCTCTGGGTTGAGTTTCAGGATGTTGCCTCCGGGGATGTGGGCAAGGCTATGCGAGCTGTGAGTTCCTCCACCTGCATACTGGACCCGTGTCCCTCTTGGCTGACTGCCAACAGCAGAGAGGTGACACGAGGCTGGATCCAGGCGGTTGTTACCGCCTCTCTTCGGGAGGGACACCTCCCCACCGCGCTTAAGGCGGCGGTGGTGAGGCCCCTCCTGAAGAAACCGTCCTTGGATCCAGCAGTTCTTAATAACTATCGTCCAGTCTCCAACCTCCCCTTTGTGGGGAAGGTTGTTGAGAAGGTGGTGGCCTTACAGCTTCAGCGTACCTTGGAGGAAGCTAACTATCTTGACCCCTTCCAGTCTGGCTTCAGGCCCGGTTACAGCACTGAAACCGCTTTGGTCGCATTGACCGATGATCTCTGGGGAGCCAGAGATGGAGGCTATGCGTCCATCCTGGTTCTCCTTGACCTCTCAGCGGCTTTCGATACCATCGACCATGGTATCCTTCTGCGACGACTGCGGGAGGTGGGGGTGGGCGGCACTGTTTTACAGTGGTTCTCCTCCTACCTCTCGGACAGGTCGCAGTCGGTGTTGGTGGGGAGGGAGAGATCGTCCCCGAGGCCCCTAACCTGTGGGGTGCCGCAGGGCTCGGTCCTGTCCCCCCTGCTATTTAACATATACATGAAACCGCTGGGCGAGATCATTCGGAGGCACGGGATTAAATACCACCAATATGCGGACGATACACAGCTGTATCTGTCCACCCCGTGCCAACTCAATGAAGCGGTGGACGTGATGAACCGGGGCCTTGAGGCTGTTAAAGACTGGATGAGAGCTAACAAACTGGTGCTCAACCCAGAAAAGACCGAGTGGCTGTTGTGTTTTCCTCCCAAAAATTCGGCTAACGTTCCATCAATCAGGCTGGGGGGGCAAAATTTATACCCCTCAGACAGGGTCCGCAACTTGGGAGTCCTCCTGGATCCACAGCTGAGTTTTGACCACCATTTGTCGGCTGTGACCAGGGGGGCATTTGCCCAGGTTCGCCTGGTGCGCCAGTTGCGGCCCTACCTGAACCGGGAGGCTCTCACAACAGTCACTCGAGCCCTTGTGATCTCTAGGCTGGAATACTGCAATGTGCTCTACATGGGGCTGCCCTTGAAGAGCATCCGGCGACTTCAGCTAGTTCAGAACGCGGCCGCGCGAGTGATCATGGGCGCACCACGGTTCGCCCATATAACACCGATCCTCCGTGAGCTGCGCTGGCTACCTGTTGATCGTCGGGTGCACTTCAAGGTCTTACTTACCACCTATAAAGCGCTCCATGGTAGTGGATCTGGCTATCTGAGAGACCGCCTCCTGCCAATTACCTCCCTGCGTTCCATCAGATCGCACAGGGTAGGCCTCCTCCGAATTCCATCCGCCAGTCAGTGCCGACTGGCGACTACGCGGAGGAGAGCCTTCTCAGTTGCAGCTCCGACGCTATGGAACACCCTCCCCGTGGAGATCCGCACCCTCACCACAGTCCAGGCCTTCCGCACAGCCCTCAAGATCTGGCTATCCCGTCAGGCCTGGGGATAGGATTTATTCCCACCCCGCCCGAATGTTGAGTGAATGTTGTGTTTTTATGGTTAATTTCTTTATTCACATTTTTTTTCTTTTAAGTCTTGTCTTGCACTCCCTTCCCCCCATTGTTGTAAGCCGCCCTGAGTCCCCTCAGGGAAAAGAGCGGCATATAAATGCTCATTAAAATCTAAATCTAAATCTTGGTGGGCATGGCAGAGGAAGGATACTATAAAATCTCCATTCCCTCCCCATTCCAGGGAAAGGTTACTGCAAAATCCCCATTTCCTCCCAATCAGCTAGGACTTCAGAGACAGAAAACAGATGAGGCAGGGCCAGTCAGATGTGATATTTACCGGTTCTCTGAACTACTCAAAATTCCCACTACTGGTTCTCCAGAACTGGTCAGAACCTGCTGAATACCACCTCTGCATCAAGCCCCAACACTGGAAGTCTTTAAGAAGATGTTGGATAGCCATCTGTCTGAAACAGTATAGGGTTTCCTGCCTAGGCAGGGGGTTGGACTAGAAGACCTCTAAGGACCCTTCCAACACTGCTATTGTATTATAAGCCAAAAACAATTGCAAGAAATATATATTAATTATCTGAAAACCAGTTTGTATAAACAACTCTGTGGCATTTTCTTAACTAATTAAAACAAGTCCTCTGAAAGAATTGTATTTTAACTTGCATGTGAATGGCTAATAGGGTCAAAGCAAATCTAATCACTGGTGTCAACGTATTCTAAAAGCAGAAGACTATAATGAAAAATCATCTTTTTGCTGTGTCTCTTGGCAGTGTGGAACTACTAATTTTCAATATTGATCTAAAATTATATGATGAAGAGTTCTTCTCACCCTTATCTTCAAATCACTGTTGGCCTCTCCTTTTGCAGAAACTTGGATGGGAGTGAAATCTTGTGAACAGACTCTCTCAGGTAAGGATCACTCGGCCTAGGAAGGGAAGATGGGAATGAGTCAAATGGTGGTCAGAAAGGATTGTTTGGGGGATCTGGGGAAGGGTTTATGAAACATCTGAATGAGTGACTGCTAAGAATCTGGAGACAGAATTCCAAGCTATAGGATGAAGATGTTATGAATAATGCTAGATGCTAGATCGATACAGTCAGATCTAGCATCTAACCCTCTTTCTAGTATTTTATTTTAATTTCCCACCATTATTATTTTTATAAACAATTCAAAGTGGGGAACTTATCCAATATTCCTTCCTCCTCTTATTTTCTCCACAACAACCACCTTGGTAGGTCAGAGAGAATGACTGGCCCAAAGTCACCCAGCCAGTTTTTCATGCGTAAGAAAGGACTAGAACTCACAGACTTCTCATTTCTAGGCCAAAACCTTAATCACTAGACTAGACCAAACCGGCTCTCTTTAATTTATATTCAAGAAAATGAAATTCTGAATCGGATAGTATTCCTGATTCCCAAATGAAATGGAGTTCACTTTTCTGAATCATGTTCCAGAATTGGAAATAAGTTGAAACAAGCTACTCTTGACCAATCTGTGGTATGCAGGGATATTTTAACACTCTTGAATCCCTCCCTTGAATAGTTTTTGCAAAGCTCTAATTATTGGTAATTTAAATTTATTGTTGTAAAATTAATTTATAGTTTTATTTCAATTCAATTCTATTTTTGCAGTTGAAGACCAGTACAGATATTGATTTTATTTTTAATTACTATTTTAAAAATATTTTTAATTAACATATTTCTGTATTTTCAACTTGGAGCCATTTAAGCATCACTTAATTTGATTGAAGTGAATAGATTACCAATTCCACAAACAAACATGTTAATGGTGTTTTAATGACAACCATTTATTTATCAGCACAAATGCAACATTATATATATTCTATTAGATTTTTACAACCCCTGGTAAGCCCCAATTATGGGAGGAAGCTAACTGCTTCCAACATCTGTCAATCGGCTCGTCACAAGAGTCCATCATGACAGAAACCCAATATTTTTACTGTTGCCTTTGTTATATTATTTATCAGCACAAATAAAACACACACACACACACACACACACACACATATATGCATGCACGCACACACACACACACACATACATACATTAGATAGATAGATAGATAGATAGATAGATAGATAGATAGATAGATAGATAGATAGATTGATAGATTGATAGATTGATAGATTGATAGTTTGATAGATTGATAGATTGATAGAGAGAGGGAGAGAGAGATATATAGATATAGATATAGATATGAAACTTCACAACTCTTATACAATTTTACCATTCAGTGACTGCCTATTTAAGAATTAGGAAGAAAACAATGTGTCAGATTCAAAAAATATAACAAGTATCCATCCATCTGGTTTGGACCGGTTTGGGCCAGTTTGGGTAAACCGGTTGTTAAATTGCAGGCTGGCCCTGCCCCTTACTCCTCCACCCCTCCCAGGAGTCCCCTTGGGCTCCTTTTGGCTGCAGGGAGGCCTACTAGGTCCAAAATGGGGCACATGGTGTGTGGCATGCCCCCTCCCCCTGTGACCCATTTTTGCTCCCAGGAGGCTGCAAGGAGGCCTACTAGGCCCAAAATGGGGCGCAAGGGAGGTGGTGCCCCCCATGGCCCGTATTTGCTCCCAGGTGCAGGAGGCCAAATGCTGCCTGTCACACTCCCTGGCCACTCCCTCCCCTCAGGTCATTAGGGAAGAGTACTGGTTGTTAAATTATATGAATTCCACCACTGCTTATAAACCACTTCACAGTGCTCACAGTCCTCTCTAAGTGGTTTACAGAGTCAGCCTATTACTCCCAACAATCTGGGCCCTCGGTTTACTGATCTTGGAAGGATCGAAGGCTGAATCAACCTTGAGCCAGTGGGATTTGAACTGCCAAACTGCAGCCAGCAGTCAGCAGAATTTCCCTGCAGTATTGCATTCAAAACACTGCACCACACCACAGCTCAAGATTGGGTAGGTGGACCAACCAAAAGAATAGTCCCCATCATGTCCCTTGCCTCCTTGTGTTGTATATTATTCTGTTTGTGCTGTGGAGCAGATTGTCAGGAAGATTTGTTTGTGTGGGGAAAGGAATATGGATAGGGGAACCCTCCTCTATGTTTATCTCTGCTCCAGTTGTGTGGGAACTGGAATCTGGACTTCTGAAGCCACTTTATTTGCTGTGTTTTTGAAGGGTACAGGGTCAGCCAGTTTACTTAGACATACATAACAAAAACCCTTTCTCAGACTCCACCTCTTCAACAGTTACCTGGTGATTATATTTCAGTTGCAAAAATCTGAATGGTCAGAGATACTCTGACACTTTTTGCCACCTAGTAACTGATAGGCCAACCAATCAACTGGTTGTTAATTACATTATTTGAGAAGCTTTTTTATCGTAAAACATGCTTACTCCTCCACCAACTTACTTGTGCAGTTGTCATAGTTGGTCAGCACAAATGCAGGTTACCCCTGTATTTCAGGCTGAGTGTGAATATGTGTCCTGTTGGTTTTCATTCTTTATATTCTCTGGATGAATCCTCAATTTATGCATTTAGATGCCTGAGAAAAGTATCTTCCATGCACTCGCTCTTGTTTACTGATTCAGTGTGGTATCACCACACTACTTGGAAGGAATCAAGCGACTTTCAGTCTTTGCATAACTTTTCTGTTTAGTTGCCTCTTTTAAAAGTGGTCAAGTGTTTCCAAACTCTTATGCTTACAGCAGGGAAGTGTTTGTGCTAGCAATCTGAAAACAGCAACTACTCATGTAATAAGACTGGTACTTTTATTGGCTTTAATTAAATTTCGTATGATTAACATTGGTCCAAGAATACATCACTGTTATTCAAAATGGGTGCCCTATGGAGTCGCCCTCATATTGCCTGGACCTGGAACCCAAAGTTTGGTATTAACTGAGCAACAATGGGCCATTCAAAGCAAGCTTCTCCAAGAAAAATCTTTTACTAATTATGGCATTAGGAAAAACTGAAGTGCATTCTCAGCTATGGATTTATATGTGCATTTTCAAGGATAAATTATCTTTCTCATTATTCTTCCTACAGGAAAGAAAATAAATGCATGCAAGGCAATTCCTTGACATTTTTGTCAATATGCATGTTTGGAGGTGACAGCATGAAAAATCGCTGTAACAACTTAAAAACCAAAAATCCTCAGGGCTTGGAGAAAACACAAAACAAGGAGACAGTTGCATCTGTGCCACAGGAGCTCTGATATCTAAATTCCTCTCTGTGTTATGAAAAGAGCAGGGGTTGCAGCACATATTGTTCTCTTCAACCATTAGCAGTCAGAGTAATTATCACATAATGAAACATGTTTGAATAAATTGGAGTGTGGGAACAGGAAGAAAACTGGAGGGAAAAACCTCCCCAGCTTTTCTCTAATACTAGATTCCCTGCAAACTAATGAGCATTTGTGTGAGAGAGTTAAGCTGTAACACAAGTTTCAGAAAAACCAGAGGTCAGTTGGGGAGGAAATTGGCATAATGTTGTAAAGTGTAATATAATAATTTAATGAGGTTATTACCAGCCTGCTCTTTTCCTTTCCTTTCCTTCCCTTTTTTTTTTTTGGCAGCTGCTATATGCAAAGTCATGGCAGAAAATATTACCCGCACACTCATTAATTGGGATGCAAATCTGCATAGAGAAGAAGCTTCTTCTTAGAAATGTTATTCGTGGCCAGCAAAATGAATGTTAACTGACAGTGATTCCTTTAAGGAGAATTTTATTTAAGCCAGTCTTCCAGAAGAACATGTCTAGGACTTTCGTTTAGTTTACATTTTGCATCACTATTGGTGACCATTTTCAAATCTGTGTGGGGAATGATTTGCTGTTTTAAATTCTTATTTTTTTTAAAAGGAGAATTTTACTGAAAAAAGAAACATTATGAACAAAAAGGAAAACTCCAATTCGTTTTTTCTTCAGCCAATTATCTGTCCTTTCCTACATTTTTCTCTTTTTCTGGTAAATAGTATAATAAAAGGAACTGATTATTATTATTCTACTGATTTTCCCTTTAATATTGCTACCAGCTTTGGGAATTAGTGAAAAGGTCTATTGTAATACCCATGATTGATAAACAAAGAAATATATGATTTCCACATCTCTCAACCTTCACTGGTCTTTTTTTTACCCCTTATGCAATTTTTTTTAACACTAGTAATATCTTGAAAGCTGGCAATAATATCTCAGACTGGTGCACATTCACAGGTACAGCCTTAAAAGATTTCATTTCCATGATGTAAGAAACCATTAAGAAGAGAAGTCCTAAAGCTTCCTCCAGACTCTCAGCAAAGGAAATGAAGCAATCTCTTTTCTGATTGTTGGTTCAGCCAGTCCAGCATCTATCTAACCCCACAAGCACAAAGTAGTTGCAATACAAAATCAATATCCAGCATTGATAATGAACTGGATGCAACCAAGAAATGAAGCTAGATCTAGATGAGGCAGGTAAAGCCGGGGGTCCTTTCTGTACCTTTCTGTGGGATTTAATTTTTTTTTACTACTGGTTCTGTGGGCGTGGCTTGGTGGGCATGGCAAGGGAAGGATATACTGTAAAATCTCAATTCCCTCTCCAGTCTAGGGGAAGGATGCTGTAAAATCTCCATTCCCACCCCACCAGCTGGGACTCGGAAGGCAAATCCCAGCTGATGAATAGATGGGGATGGGGTAAGTCAGAGTTGGTATTTACTGGTTCTCCAAACTAATCAAAATTTCCGCTATCATTTCTCCAGAACTGGTCAGAATCTGCTGAATACCACCTCTGTTCTGTACCTCATATTTGAGAAGTTGAATATGGGCGATGTGATACAAACTTAGTGATAGCCAAACTGGATACTACAATAGTCTATATAATATGGGAACTAGCTTTGGGAAGTGCTTGGCTATTTTAGCTTTACCAATAATTTTGATTGATTATGTGCCACTAAGTTGGTCTAGACTCTGATGGACCACATAGATATTCTTCAGGATGATTCATCCCTAACCTGGCCAAACATATAGATTTTTAAAAATGTTTACTTCACATCCCCCCAAATTATGAGATATATTTTGCCTGTTGCTTGCAGACTAGAGCCAATTGCTAAACAGAACTCACTGACAACCTTGTCACCCATTACGCTTCCTCTAACTCAGGGGTGTCAAACCCAATTTCATTGAGGGCCACATCAGGGTTGTGTTTGACTTCAGAGGGTTGAGATGCCCATGGCTAGCTCAACGTCACTCCTGTCAGGGGCACCTGTGGTGGCCTGAGCACTCTGCCAGTGAAAACAGGCTTCCTAGCTCTGTTTTCGGCTGCCACAGCCTCTTGCAACTCTCTGCCAGTGAAAATGGAGCTCAGGAGGGCCATTTTCGCTGGCAGAAACACCGTGGGCCAGACCTTTGCTATTTCCAGGGTGGCTCCATGGGCCAGATCTAAGTATCCTGCTGGCTGGATCCAGCCCCCAGGCCTTCAGTTTGACATCCCTGCTGTAACTATTTTCTTCTGAAGAATGATGTGTTATATCTTTCATATACAAAATCTTCAATGTTAACTTTCGCAGGTCACTAAAAGCTTGTGTTTCTCTCTGTGTAACTGGATTTTGTTCTTCAGGGTTGCAAACAGTTTCACAATTACTGAGCTGTGCTGCCATTGCTTTAATATAACTTCGACCTTCACCTTTTCCTGTCTTTTTTTTTTAACTTTTTGCCTTTGTATTTCACTCGCTTTCTGAAATAGTCACAGCATTGCAAGGAAACACTCTCCTTTATGTTCACATGTGCAATGATTCACGCTGTAGAGCAGATTGCTGTGCCTCAGCTGAGTTAAAAAACAGCTCAGCTCACCAACGCTGAGGGCGGTCTTTGAATGCTGCACGCGGGTGTGAAGCGCTCTCTTATAGACGTGGTAGGAAAAGATTTGGAATCCCACCACTGATCTGAACCCTTCCCAGCCTCCTGTAGATGTTGCTGGCATCCACAGCAGCACTATTCATTAATATGAATGATCAGAGGTGGTATTCAGCAGGTTCTGACCAGTTCTGGAGAATCACTAGCGGAAATTTTGAGTAGTTTGGAGAACCGGTAAATACCACCTCTGACTGTCGCCAACCCCATCTATTCTCTGCCTCCCGAGCCCCAGCTGATCGGGAGGGAATGGGGATTTTGCAGTATCCTTCCCCTGCCACACACCCCAAGCCATGCCCACAGAACCAGTAGTAAAAAATTTTGAATCCCACCACTGTGAATGATGAACCATGGCATATAGCCTGGTTAGTTGAGGGATTGCTCATCTGCCATAGTGTCTGCTTGGACGATCTGATCTGGCAGGATTAGTATGCTTTGCATTCCTATGATGAAAGAATTTCATCTACTGGGATCCTGGAAGCACATCTTCTCTGTAACAGTGCCTGCCCTGTGGAATGAATTTCCCCCTGAGATTCGAATGCATCCCTCTCCTGGGGTTTGGAAGGGCCCTGAAGAGCTGGGTCTTCATGTGATTGAAACTTTCTCTTTTTACTTTGATCCCAGCTGGGTTTGTTATCTCTGCAATTTTTTTTTTGTTTCGTGTTGTTTTCTTGTTTTGAGATGTTTTTAACAATTTCCGAAGAATCCAAAGTTGAGAGGCAAATAAATTTTGGAACTGTAAATAAAGTAATAATCCAAGGAGTACTGAGCATGCTCAGTAGCAAGAGAACACTGGACAATATGGAGGAAATGTGAAGATAAGAAAGTTACAGAGGAATGAAGTAGAATATTCTTGGCAGGGATATTCGGCTATTCTACTATAACCTCCAGTTGCATTCTCAATTCTTTTTCTTGCTGATCATGTATTGTAAGTGTTCCTTATAAATGCAAGGTAATCCACATTACATAGAGTTTTAATGAGTGTTAAGTAGGACTTTAATTGCCCTTAGGGACGTGAAACAGAATATTCACCGAATTGTGTAAAACAAAGATATTAAGGGCAAAATAAAAGACGTGATAAATTTCTACCAACAATTGCAATAGTGTAACATTATCTCTAGCATTAGAGATGCCAGAATAAATTACATAATTATTATTTTTTTAAAGTCTTTATTGATTATATAATTCTGTGTAAAATGTTGATTATATAATACAGTGTCAAATGTAACTGAGGAGAAACTGAATTTATTTTTAGATAATACAGCACTTCCAAAAATTCAAGCTGATCAAGCTGTCTATCTGGATATTTTACAATTTCTTTATTATTTCTCTGAGAAATTACACATATAATTAAATCTATAAACACAGGAAAAGCTCCCAGTTTACAGGTTTATCCAAACGAATGGCATAAATCAGATTCTGAATTATCAGTAAGGATAATGCAAGTGTGATTTTAAAGCCTGGAAAAGATTCTCCTGTGGAAGTTATTCTCCAATGTTCTTGTTAAATGTTGATGGAATAGTATTGACCTGGCCTATCGATTAGAGACGATGTTGCCTTTGAACATTCAATCTGCGCTCTCTAATTTACTTTTGGAAAAAGCATTAGAAAAAGGCCTTTATCATCAGGCAAATATTTTGAATTCAGTTTCTCTATGGAATATGAGTAAGCAGGTAAAAAGGGAAAGAATTCTACTGCGGACATGGTTAAGACCCTATCATTGTATGAAAAAAATGGGTTTATTGAGAAGGGTGGTGGTTTGGGGTTGAAGATGTATAAAATTATTATTCTTTAATTTTTAAAAGAAGATGTAGCCTCCAGTAATCTTGAATCACCTATTCAGGTTTGCTTTCTGTTTATAAATTGGTTCTCTCTTGATATTAAAGAAAGATTGCTTGGAATTATTCCATGCAGTCAAGGTTTAATGTATTTAAATATTAGATGGAATTGTCTCTTAAATGTAAATGTAATATATGGTTATTCCTATTTCTCTCTCTCTCTCTCTTGCTTTTTTTCCTCTGCTTTTGGAATTATCAAATAAAAATATATTAAAATATGTAAAATATATTTCCCATGTTTATATCTAGTGTATATCTTATACCAGTGGTGGAATTCAATTTTTTTTACTACAGGTTCTATGGGCATGGTTTGGTGGGCATAGCAGGGGAAGGATCCTGTAAAATCTTCAAATCTCCCTACTCCAAGGGAAGGATACTGCAAATTCTCCATTCCCTCCCCACTCCAGGGGAAGATTACTGCAAAATCCCCATTCCCTCCCAATTAGTTGGGACTCAGGAGGCAGAGAATAGAGGGAGCGGGGCCAGTGAGAGGTGGTAGTTACCAGTTCTCCAAACTACTCAAAATTTCCACTACTGGTCCTCCAGAATGGATAAGAATCTGCTGAATACCACCTCTGATCTTATACCATGCTTGGTGCACTAGTTAAGGCATCGGGTTAAAAACTGGGAAGTCATGAATTGTATTCCTGCCTTGGCACAAAGCCAGCTGGGTGACTTAGGCCAGTCATTCTCTGTCAGCCCTAGGATTGAGGTAAGGGCAAATCACTTCTGAAACACTTGTTAGGAAAATTGTAGAGACTTGTCCAGGCAGTAATATATATCTTGTGCTAAACATGCCAAACAGAAAGTAAAAATTAAGGAAAGGGAAGAGGGAAGCAATTTAAGACATAAGAGAGAAAAGATAAACTTAGGAAAATACTAATTTCTCTCAGCCCAAGCCACTTCACAGATTGTTGTTGTTGTAGAGGTGTGTTGGATACAATTACTACCTTGAATAACAGAATAATAGATTTGGAAGTAAGTTTAGAGGTCTTCTAGTCCAACTGCTTGCTCAAGCAGAAAACCTTATACCATTTCAAACAAATGATTATGCAATCTCTTCTTAAAAACCTCCAGTGTTGAAGCACCCACAACTTCTGGAGGCAAGTCATTCCACTGATTAATTGTGTTAACTGTCAGGAAATTTCTTCTTAGGTTGGAACTTACCAAGAACTAAAATTTACCTCTCTTCTTTGTGACAACTCCTCAAATATTGGAATATTGCTATCATGTCACCCAGTGACGTGCGGTGAGGTTTATGGCTGGTGAGGCATGTTGGACATAGCGCCGGAGCGGCCAAAAGCCTCTTCAGCAGGCAAAGAAAGAGGCTTTTGGCCCCTCCGGCACTGTGTCCACCATAGACGCGAGACACGGGGAGTAGGTCAGGCGGGGGTTGGGTGGGCTGGCTGGCTAGGCAGGGGGATCATTGCCGCTCAGGTGGCCCCCACAGACAGCAGCTTGGGTGTTCCGGCTCCGTCCAAGCTGCTTCTCACCCCCATCGCGCTCCACCGCCTTGCCCCCTCGCCTCCTCCGACGAACAATCCTCCGCTTTCCTCAGCTCGGATAGTGCCGGGACACCCAAGCTGCTGTCGGCAGTGGCAGGGGCCACCTGAGCAGCCATGATCCTCCCTCCCCAGCCATCCAGCCCACCCACCCCCTGCCCGACCTGCTCCCCACCTGGCCAGCCAGCTGACACAAAGACTCACCGCTCTTCTCCTCCTCCTCCTCCTCCTCCTCCTTCCCGCTAAAGCATCAGCAGGCTCCGTGGGACAACAGGGTCTCATAAGCCGCGGCCAGGGCAAAGGGGAAAGTGGCGGCAGCAGAAGAAGCGGCAGTGGCAGCTGATGAAGTTTCCGTGACGCAAAGTACTACCCCGCCACCGCTGCCACCCACCTGCTGCCGCAGCCTGCAGCCAGCCCAGCACGTTGCTGGGCTGGCTGCAGGCTGGGGCAGCGGGAATGTCGGCCTCAGCGGCAGCGGGGCACTTTGCATCACAGGAGCCGCCAAGTGCCTTTCCTGCAGACCCAGGCCAGCCCAGCACCATACCCAGGTCTGCAGCAAAGGCGCCAAGCCACCCAGTAGAAAATGCCAGGCAGAGAAGAAATTGCTGCTGAAGAAACGGCGGCTGGCGGCCCAGAGCAACCTCTCTAGAATCACCCTCGATGGAAACCACCCTCTCAAAATCATCCGTTGTGAAAAGCCCATAAGTGACCCACAGGGCTACGTAACGTTTAGCAAGCTAGAAAACTTGTAAAACAAATATTTCAGTACAAATTTAAATGTATATTAAATGTTAGCTAGTTAAAGATATTGCAGGTTAATGGGGAAATAAGAGACCTCTAAGTCTTCTGATGGTTCTGCTCTTGGCGGCTTCCGTGATGCAAAGTGGAGAGTTGAACTTGCTCACACAGGCGCGTTTTACAAGCAAGGCTCCTGCTGCTAGATTGCGCAGTCGCTCAAGTGCAAGGCATGATTCGCTGCTCCCAGATCAGGAGGCAAGAGAATCAGTGCCTCCTTTGCATACAAAATTTTTCGCTTTTTAACCCTTGCTTAACTTTTAAAAGGCGAAAAATTCCTTATGCAAAGGAGGCCCCGAGTTCTCTTGCCTCCTCCTATAGTTAACACTAAGCAGACTCCAAGCCACTGTGACTTGGAATCTGGTAGCAACTACCTTGGCTTTAATTATTTTTAAAAAATTCTTTAAAATTCTTTCCTTTTCCTGAGGAGACTGATGAGGCCCCGCCTCCCCTGCCTCTAGTGACTGCACGTCCCTGATGTCACCCCTAGTTCTTCTTTTCTCTAAACTAGCCATACCCTGTTCCTGAAACTGTTCTTCATATTTTAGTCTCCAATTCCCTTGAGTTATTTGTAAAAAATAATAAAAGCAGGATAAATAAATATCAAAGAACAACACAGAAAGCTAAAGCATACTTACCCACAAGGCAAATTATTATTGGTACCAAGTTCCTTGAAACAATAATTAAAAAAAGCATACTGTGAGTCAATAAGTGTCAGCCTCCGCTTTGCCTCCGCTTTGCTGCTGCTTCGGCTGCCATTGAAACAGGGCAGGGGGCATGGTATTTGGGAGGGGAATCATTGTTGTGCTGGAGGAAGTTTCTAGACTTTGTGCTGACCACCTTACTGCGCATGTGGAGGAGGAGTGTTTCCCGCCAAGGCCAACGGTCCAGCATTCCATCCTGGTGATGCCTTTCGACGTTATCTCACACCTGACATTTGGGAGAATTATGATTGGACTGTGCATGGGATGCGAAGGGGAGGGGAATGGATTATTCAATATATTATTTGCCTAATTAATCAGATTTAGCTTAGCTTCGCATCTATTCATTTATAATTAGTAAAAGTACACTTGATTTCAACAAATGGAGTCCTGTGGTTTTCTTTCCTGATTATTGAATGAAGAAAAGCTGACAATAAGATTCATAAAACTGTGCTGAAGTATTCTATTTCATCTACAGTCTTATGTTTCCAGACCAGTCCGTTTTGGCCAATCACTATTCCTGATCGCACCATAAGGTGGGATCAGATCCAATAGAACAAATCACTGTCTGTAGAAGAGAAGCAGACATACTTGTGAAGCAGGACACCAAAGCACCAAGTCCCACTTCCAGTGGAGAAAGAGCAAATGCAGCCCCTCCTGCTCCCACACCTGACATAGAGAATTCTGATCTTGGAACAGGAGGTGTACCCCCTCCCTCTTCTCTGCCACCTCCATTCCAGTTCTTGGGAACACTGGTGGTTCTGCCTGGAAAGCCAGATAAAGAAGTCTACTTTCAGGAAAGGAGACCAGATGGAAGCAGAAGCTTAGTAGAATCAGATTCCCTTCAGTCATAGCTGTTCAGCTTCCCTTAGGCCTGGGTGAGAAGTGAAAAGAGTATTCCTTTGCATATTTAAGGCATTCTCTATAGCAGGGGTGTCAAACTCAATTTTATTGAGGGCCACATCAGGGTTGTGTTTCACCACAGGGGGCTGGGTGGGAGTGGTCCTGGTGGGCAAGGCCAGCTCGACGTCACACATGTTGGGGGCGCCTATGGTGGCCTGAGGACTCTGCCAGTGAATACGGTCTCCCAAGCTCCGTTTTTGGCTGCAACGGCCTCCTGCAACCCTTTGCCAGCGAAAATAGAGCTCAAGAGGGCCACATGCGGCCCTCCTGAGTTCTGTTTTCACTGGCAGAGGAACCTCAGGCCGGTCTTTCACTGTTTCCAGAGCAACCCTGTGGGCCAGATCTAAGCACCCTGTGGCCCAGATCCGGCCTGCGGGCCTTGAGTTTGACACCTAGAACAATTTCTGACAGCCTAGTTTCAGACTGAATGTGACAACTGCAATTGGCTCTTCCTTGGACTTTAGTGTTGTACCTGGGGTGTTGGCTGGAGTTTTGACTCTCAATAGTGCTACCTCCTGATCCCTTACAAGACAGGTGAAAAGCTAAAGCCTGATTTATAGCTTTTTGAGCAAGAACAACTGCAGGTATAATTCCTGATTTATGGCTGCTCTGTTTACTTTCTGCGGAGCATGCTTAGGCTGTGAAAGATGTTGGGGCTACAATTATATCCTTTGCTTAAAAAAAGTCAGCTTATGCTATAAAAGAATACCTCAGCCTCCACTTGGATGTCAGTGCTTATATGATGATGAGTACGTCCACATCATAATCAATCAACCATTAAGACATCCATTAAGATGAATCAATCTGTCTGGTTGCTGATTCATTTTAATATTTTTTCTGTATGTATGTTTATGTTTCTCCTTCTCTTTCCTCTTTATTTTTTTTTAAAGATTTGGGGACCATGAATGATGTATTTTTCACAATTTATTTCACGTAATAAACAAAATAATGCTTAGCCTCCCTTAATCCTGCTCGTCCATGTGGTAACCATAAAAATCCAACTAAGAGCAATAAATTAAAATGCATCAAATTATTTTTGGGGGTTAATAGATATAAAAGAACTTCAGCACAGAACTTGCTAAGGGTAAATTTGGGTTTTTCACTCTCATTCATGGCAAGAGAGGGGATGCTGGTATGAATGAAACCCAATTGATATTTGTCCTTCTCTAATATTCCCAATTAAATTAGCATTCTGCATTTCAGATGCTTGCCCATTCCAGCTCTGAAATACTATGTTCTTTCCAACTGTTATTCTGTAATTTTGCTAACCAAATTTCTTTAATGTCATGTTTTGCTGTTATTTAAAGTATGGATAAGTATCTATAGATACCAATATTCACATGGACATGCCGCATGGCATTCATCGGGTTTCTTTCCTATTTCAGCTTGAAAAGGGTTATTGAAAAAGATGCAATAATTTAAAAACTGTAAACAGATTGTTACAATTGGCTGCCACAAATTTGGCTGCACCTCTTGATGCTTCCTTCTTAATTCTTCTACCATACCAGGGGTGGGTTGCTGCAGGTGTGTGTACTGTTCCATGTAAATTGTTCTTTGTGCATGCGCAGAACAATTTGCAGTGAACTGCACACATGCAGTCACTAAAAACCAAAATGGCAGTGGCCCAGTGGAAGTGAGGGAACTGGTTCGGAGGTGTGGCAAGCCTGCGTTGCTGCCAGTTCTACAATCCAGGGCTGAATTTCACTACTAGTTTGACCGAACTGGGAGCAAGCGACCTCTGTATCATACTTCACTCTTTTATTGTTGGAAGACTTGAAGGATCTGATCACCCTGGAGATGGTCACTCTGCTAGAGAGAAGTTCCCTGAAGATGGGCTCCAGCAGGAATGAGAAAGCTCGGAAGACAAAACCTTTGGTCCCAGTGACCGACCCAGATTGGATCCTGCAACATTATCCTGGAACAGGTACAATTGCCTTCATTTGTAAGGTCTATTTATGTTGCTGATAAGAGCTGACACCAACCTAGTGGCGCATAATGAATAAAAAATGTACTTGTGGCTGTTTTATTATGCACAGTGGACACTTTATTGTAATATACTGTTTACAGTGCATGTTTACCATGGATTTAACAGGTGTTAATTTTTATTGCCGGTTGCTACATGTCTGCGTCAGTGGTGGGTTTCAAATTTTTTAAGAACTTATTCTGTAGGTTTGGCCTGTTTTGTGGGAGTGGCTTTGCAGTCATGTTACCAGATGGGAGTGGCCAACTTGATGTCACTCACCAGGAGATGTCATAGATTGAGTAAAATGTGATGAAGGTGACTTAACAATGCTCTTGCTTAGCAACCAAAATTTTGGGCTCAATAGTAGTCATAAGTCAAAGACAATCTGTTCCTTCCTCTGCATGGTAGCCTTATCCTAGTAAACTATTTCTCCTTTCTGGCAATTTTCCTCTCTATTAGAGGCACCAAAATAATCCATACAATGTAAGGTTTCCTGCTGCAGCAGGGGGTTGGACTAGATGACTTCCTAGTAGCCTTCTAGCCCTAAATTGCTGTGCTGTTTTTCTTTCTTTCTTCTAACAAAGAAATCTGCCTGAGGCTCATTCCACATGCCTGCCAGATAGAGATAATGAGATAATGACCCTAGAGAAAGTTTGGCTCCATTCACAAGCCTTTTAGAAACACAATGCTCATATTGCACAAACCCCAAACCTTCAAAAACATAAAACCATATAACGTATAACCATATAATCAATTTGTTCTTTCTTGCACCTTTTCAATTTAAAATTATTAAGACTTGTGGACTTCAATTCCTAGAATTCCACAGTCAGGCATGCTCAGTTCTGATTTAAAGCGTCAGCATTTGTTTTTCTCCTTTGCGAAAGAAGTTTCCTTCTTTCTTTTTCTTTTTATTCTCCCTTCCCCTCCTTCCTCCCTCTCTCCCTTCCTTCCTCCTCTCTCAAACACACACACACAGACAGACAAGTTTGATTGGACTATTTCTCCTATCCCCTTCTCTCTCTCACTCACTCTCAAACAAACAAATACACACACACACATACACACACACACACACACACAAAAGTTGGATTGGATATCTTTTCCAATGACTTGAAAGCAGCCCCTCTGCCATCCCCCCCATTCCCCCGCTGCCTTCCCCAAACACCTCCCCCATTGCAAATGCAGCCTGCTGTCTGGGTGGGAAATGCCTGGAACACAATAAAGCCCACCCATTCACCTCCTGCTGACAGGCTGGGGTGAGAGGAGAGGCAGAGAAGCCAGAGGGGAGCCGATCCAAGCCTTCCAAAAGAAAGAGGCTGGGTGAAAGTGTGTGTGCTACAGCATGGCTCTTTGCCTGGCTTCCTGCCTCCTCCTGTGGTCTCCTCAGTGCTCGCTTGTGCTCTTCCTCCTCAAGTGGAGCCACGTTGCCTTTTCAAACTTGTAATCAGTGAAGCTGGGTTGGATTTTTATGTAGTTTTATCCAGGTGTGTGTGTCTGTGTCTGTGTGTGTCTGTGTGTGTGAGAGAGAGAAATGGATGGGGGCCTGGGGAGGAAGTCACTATACTTGGGGAGGGAGAGCATGAGCGAGCACTGAGGAGACAACAGGAGGAGGCAGGAAGCCAGGCAAAGAGCCATGCTGTAGCACACACACTTTTCTCCAGCCCCAGAAGGATCTACTATGTAAAAATCCAGCCCAGCTTCACTGATTACAGGTTTGAAAAAGCAACGTGGCTCCGCCTGTAATCAAACTACACTTGGGGAGGGAGAGCACAAGCGAGCCAGGGTCTTTCCTTCCAGCCTTTGCCCAAAGCCCAGCACAGCACCAGGAGGATGAAGTTTGAATTCCTCCCCCTCCCTCCGACCCACATGTACCTTTTCCAGCTGCTTCAGAGAGGACTTCAACTCTGCTCTTGCCCCGGGTTCTCTGAAGAAGCCTTGCCCTCACTTCCTTCTCTTTGAGAAGCGCCTTGCAAATGGGCTGCAGGGCAGGGAAGCGTACCAGTATGGGGGTGTGGCCATGCCTCCATGGAATGGGTATGCAAAAGTACAGCAAATTTCTGGAACCGGTACGCCCGAAGAGGTGAGAACTGGCAGGAACACATCTCTGGTCTGTGTAGATTCGGCAGCATGCTTAATTTTGATTTGTTTGAAAACCTATAAGGCAGTTAAGTGATCTTTTGTGATTTTCGTTTCTTCCCATATCGGGAACTGCATGGAAAGACCATGTGAAGAAAGAAGTACATAACTTCAGTCCCTGCCTTTTACCAGCTATAATCATAGCTACTTCTCTCTCTCTCTCTCTCTCTCTCTCACACACACACACACACTTTCTAAAAATGATTTGATAAATTATTTGCCATGGCTGCCTCAAATTCTGAATAAAGAACAATGGTTTTTAAAAATTTGCTAATTTGGAATGTTTGCACAGGAAAATAGTTACCGTACAACCACCTTCTCTGTCCTTCACATAATTGTTAATAAGAGCATTATGAAGTCTTTGCTCTTAGCAATTGGGTGCTTAGAGAAAAAGAATTCAATTGCCAAGATTTCTGTAACTTAATCTCTTTTCCCTTTCAATAAACTGATGAAAGATGATGCTGTAAGAATTCTTTTCTCCCCTCTTGCCTAAAGCTTGAAATATACAACCATTTTGGAGAATCCACATATACTGTAATCCTAAAATGAAGAAATCAGTGGTGAAATTCAATTTTTTTTAACTATCGGGGGCGTGGCTTGGGTGGCGTGGCAGGGGAAGGATACTGCAAAATCCCCATTTCCTCCCAGATCAGCCAGGACTTGGGAGGCAGAGAATAGATGGGGATGGGGCCAGCCAGAGGTGGTATTTGCCAGTTCTCCAAACTACTCAAAATTTCCACTATCGGTTCTTCAGAACCTGTCAGAACCTGCTGAATTTCACCCCTGGAAGAAATATGATAAACTGTGGCCTTTAGCTTTTTTATTTATTGAATTTTTACCCCATCTTTATTAGTTTATAATTAACTCAAAGTGATGAACATACATAATACTCCTTCCTTCTTTTATTTTCCTCACAACAACAATCCTGTTAGGTAAGTTAGGCTGAGACAGATAGAGAAGGACTGGCCCGAAGTCACACAGATGGCTTTCATGCCTAAGGCAAACTAGAACTCACAGTCTCCTTATTTCTAGCCTTGTGTTTTAACCATCTAGACCAGGGGTGTCAAACTCACGTTATCACAGCAGCGTCACATGATATATCAAGACTTTCCCTCCTTTGCTAAACCAGGCATGGACATGGGCAGTGCGTCATGCATCCAGTCTGTGGGCAGTAAGTTTAACAGCCCTGACTTAGACCAAACTGGCTCTTTCATTCTGTTGGGGGCATTTCTTCATTTTTTTCATTTATTTCATTTATTTGGGATTTATAGGCCGCCCTTTTCCCTGAGGGGACTCAGGGCGGCTTACATTCATAGGAAAAGGGGAGGTGCAATATAATATAAAGACATAAACAATATGTGAATAAAATAAACAGTAAAAACACAACTTTCATTCAACACTCAACACTCGGGCGGGGTGAATTAGAAACTTATCCCCAGGCCTGACGGGATAGCCAGGTCTTAAGGGCTGTGCGGAAGGTCTGGACGGTGGTGAGGGTGCGAATCTCGATGGAGAGGTCGTTCCACAGGGTCGGAGCTGCTACTGAAAAGGCTCTCCTCCGCGTAGTCGCCAGTCGGCATTGACTGGCGGATGGAATTACATTTCTAAGTGTTGACTTGATCGTTGTAATATTCTCACCTGGTTTCTTATCTGCAATAGTTATAGAACAGGTGCACAACCTGATTGTCTCTTGTGCTATTCCAGCAACCTTTTGAGAAATCCCTAAAAAATAGTCTTAGAGACTTTCCAGAAGCAATGTTTAATTTTATTTTACTTGAAAAAAGGTATCTTGTCCCTGATAGAAAAGTAATCATATGAACATTATTTATTACATTTAAAAGTAAAGTCAAGTAAATGAAACCCAATGTAATTTTAGTCCATTTAAATCCACAAACTAGGTTTTGCTATGTCACTCAGATGTCAAGCATGGTCCTCAGTTTAGAAAAAGTTGTGTAACTATGTATTAAACACAGCAGTTTAGAATATGAAAAGTATGTCTAAAAGTATGAAGTTTATCTCTGTTAGCCAGACTTACCTGAAATGGAAAATATTATATAAACATCAAGCCATATCATTATGCTTCTAAATCTTATTTATAGCTACCCCATTAGTACAGCTCCACGATACATAAAGCATTAAAATCATTCTAGATTAGGCTAATCAGACACAGTCCACGTATTATGTCCTACAAGGCAACATAATCCATCTCGGGTCTCTGCTACTGACCTAGACTGGAAATAAACAAGAGGCATAGCTGGAGGACTTGCTTTGGAAGTTGTACTGGCCTGTTCCAGTTTTGCCAGTGGACTGAAACTTGGTATTTTTTTTAAAAAAAATTTTTTTTGAATAGACACAAACAAAACACAACAAACACCATAAAAACATACTCCATTACAAATTATAAAAAAGTGTCTCAATTGGTTACAAAGAACTTTCGTGCATCCCTTCCACAGTCATCACCTATACTCCATATCAAATTATATATTTTATATCAAATATATTTATATATATATTACTATCATCATACCTCATCCTTCATATGACTATAGTTATTTTAACATCCCTTTATAACAAATATTCCAAAATTCAAAGCAAAACCACATAATG